>NW_027273859.1:1707500-2290000 GCF_046630095.1 Trachinotus anak | reverse complement strand
GATGATCAACAAGTTCAGCATTCATCATAAACAATAAGAAAACAATGGTATCGGAACATCTGTACTACAGCTGTGATTTCAATTGGTCTAGGTAAGCATAGATTTACTCAGAACTTCCTCATCATCACCATATTCTGCAGAAATCTCACTTCCTGGTTACAATCAAAAATGATGTTGTCACTTAACACTATGGCAGATCTGCCGTCTCTGCCAAGAAAAGGTACAGATCTGAGGTAAATCTTTGGTTGTAGACAGGTGAATTAAATAAGGAATTTAACACTACATTCAGATGTGATGAATAAGTAAACTTCAACCCTTACCTCATGAATTACACAAGCCACACCTGACTATTTTGTTTTTAATTGGTATGACATCAGAATCAGAATCAGAATCAGTTTTATTACCAAGTATGTTTCCACATACAAGGAATTTGTGCTGGTGGTTGGTGCAAACAGCAACATAAATAGACTTAGGGTAAAATAAGAGGTAGAATTTACAAGTTAAAAATTAAAATAAGATTAAAATAAAATTAAGATAAAAATATACAACAAAGATTTGCAAATAAATAAAAAAAATAAACATTTATTTAAAGGTAATAATACAAATCTTAAAAAGAATTTTTGATTTCTGTCAATTTATCTGACTAATTGATATTCTGTTTAAAATTTCATTCAGTTTCATAAGAGGTGCATAATGACTTGTTTAGGTCCCAAAATGCTAAGTCTAAGACTTGGACTTGACTTGCAACTTGACTCAGGAAACTTCCTTGTAATTTGCAGAACAATGACTGTGCCCCACCTCTGGATGTTCCCTTTATTTTACAGTGATAAAACTGCTGTTTGTCAAGAAATAGTTCCAACACAAAACTACCCCTAATGAAATGAACAAGAAACAATATTGGAAGACCAACATGGACAAATTATATACACACACATCTGATGAGATCTCACCCATATGTCTGGAACTTCATTCAGGTTTAGAGGTCTTAGCAGGTAGAAAGGTTTCTCTCTGTTGTAGTCTTTGGAAAATCGTGGGGTGTCAATAAAAGCCCTCACTCTGTAAATGATCCTACCATAGTTGCCTTCAAAAGACGTCGGAGCAGTGGCTGTGGGAAAGAAGTCAAATATGTATTAATTTTATCACATAATAGCAAATACAGAATAACGGATTAGAGCTGATGCTGAACAATGTTCCTGTTCCATAACCTGACAAATGAGTGGTTATTTTCCAGTCTTGTAATGTAAACATGAAAACAAGACTCCAGAGGGGTCTTGAATAACGTGCAGGCACTCAGTGGTGAAAGCACACACACATTTCAAAAGACAGATTTAGATTCAAAACACCAAGAGGACCGGTTGGGCTGGTTTTGAGTTTCAGTGGTGTGGTTCCTCACACTGTGGATGAGGCTTTACTGCAGGTGAGTGGCCTAACAAAGGCTAAACACAAGTTGCTGTGTTATCTTATGAGAGCCCATCATAATAAACCATGGCAGTAATGCGTAGACAGGAAGTGAGGGACAAGATGAACTATTCTCTAGGAGCCAGGAGTCAAAATACCCAATACAGAAATAAAAAGACAAGTTATATCTCTTTACAATGTGCTGGCACCGTTACAACAAAATCATTGATCAGTGAGTACAGTACACTGACAGGGACAATGGACAAAACTATGAAAATAAGAGCGAACCAGAATTACGCTTGTGTTTCCATTATTTTAAAACAGACTATACAGTTGTGTTAATACAAACATTAGACACGCAAGGAACCAAGCTGCATTAACTGATCTTCTGCCACTCGGAGGCAGTGGAATCAGCAGTAAACACAACATCTGACACATGACTACCTCATAAAAGCTGCTATGGCGCATGGCTGATTTACACGTTTACACCTTATTGTTCTCTTTTGTGTTACATGTCACATCTCTGATCTCCTCCTGAGCGCTGGCATGCTATCTAACAATCACATAATGGGGTGGCATTGTGCCAGCTGTTTGGTTCCGTGTAAACAGGCAGAACATAATGAACGGTCTTCTTCACAGCAATATAGTAGAATGTCTGTATAAAAAGGGATGAGAGATACAAAAAGGTGAGAGTGAAACAAAGATGAGTAAAGCTGGAGGCCATAAATCCAAAACAATGTGCTAAAAGAGGCTTAAAAGCTCTGTAGCGCTGTGGGGGACTGCAGAGATGTTGATCTTTTTTTGTTTCTGGGTTCTTGAACATGAATAACCCCTGTCACACTACACACACTCACAGAATTCACTTTAATGTAAACATTTTCATTTCAGCAGCTTTAAAGGAGCCATTTGTAAGTTTTGCTATTGCTACATAGCCAGTATTACCAGTAGCAGCGGTTTATTTACCAGTCTTGCCAAGAGCTTCAGCCAGCGTCACATTTACAAGACAAGAGGTTATATGATGTCCTCTGAGCAGCTACTTCCTCAGGGTAGACTGGATGCTACAGCGACTCGGTATCAGAAGGTGACAAGATGGGCGAACCTGGCGGGCCAGCTGGTTAGCATGCTAACGCCAGTACAAGAAAAGAACCAACAGAAATAGAAGCAAAACAAGAGGGTTGCTCCCCACCTCTGGAGACGGCTCTTGGCGAGTAAGGGAATGAAGTTTGATGCTGTACTTGCAACGTTTCTTCTAGAGTGGTAAGCAGAGCAACTGTTAATGCTAATGTTGGCTATATAGCAATAGCAAAACTTAAAAGAAGTTCTTTTAAATTGTAACAATCTAAATTTAAATTTTCAAGTACGACCTAGGTATAATAAGTTGAGCTGGTTGAAACAAATTCTGGAAATCAGTGCAATTTTTTACATAAAACTCATAAGCCCCAGTGAATTATGGGCTCTGAGTCCTGTCCTCAGTGCTGCTGAACCATAACAGAATTGGGGTAAATATGATCATGCCAGGACATGTCTGTCAGGCGGTGAAATGTGAGGGCAAAACACACAAACATAGGAAAGAATGTGAAGTGGCAAGTGTTCATCCCATCACTCAAAGCTCCTACCTGGTATGAGAAACTTGAAGGGAAATGTGTGTTCTCCCTGCTTCAGTGTTCCTGTATGACACAGAGACAGAGACAACATTTATCAGAGGAAACAGTAACAATCACTCTGCTGTTTCCCAGCAGGCAGGTCTGCCTCAGGACTGTATGAGGTAACCACAGCGGAAAATGGGAACCTTCACTGCTACATTCTTTACCCAACCTTCAATTATTTTTATCAGCCTAGTTTTATTTTCTGTGATGTGGCTGTGGCCAGGATTTTCACTTTGTGTATTGTGACATTTCCTGGCACACAAGTATTTAAGGCCAGTTAAGCTCTATAATCCGTGACAGAGACTGGCCTTGATATGAACTGATGGGGTAAACTATCATCTATCTGATACTGACTGTTGCATAGATCAAACTCTTTGGATCAGTTTTGGAGGACGTCTCAGTTCTGCCTACCTTTGTCTGCAACAGAGACGGTGCTGTTGAAGTACTGTTCCTCCATCGTCCATGCTGTGTCGTTTACCTTGGTAGTGATGCCACAGAAACCGTTGCAGTTCACTTTGATGGCTGCAGGTAAGAACACACAGACAGTGCAGTTTTTAGTCACAGGAAATCAATAAAGCTGTTCTCATTGACATGATTTTCTGTTTGTGTTGTCAGACAATGGAGCAAGTTCTAAACAGTGACTGAAACATGGCCCACTAAGACTACATGTTAGCGGTCACTTCAAAGCTGCTGCTAAACTCCTGACTTTATAACCACAACGTCATCTGGCAAAATCACCAAACACATAAGTTAAAGACAAAGACTGTGATGGACTGTGCTTAAAAAGAAAGGTAGAAGCTCATTCACATCAGCTGCTGAGCGGTCAGCGCAGAGAGGTGTGTCTGCAGAGGGCCTGACCCCACACTGGCGTAGCAGTACTGGCAACTCTCCTCTACAGGTTTGTCCAAAATGTCACTAGGTCTGTCACTCCATGTTTTTTTTTTGTCTGTTTTTAAAGAAGTGACTAAAGGCATCTGAAAAGTTGCTTAATCTAGTGACAAAGGTGCTAAATCGGGAACACTGCTTGTTGGCACCAAATCATTTTGAAAGAGCAACGACCAATGGGGAGACTTCAACAGTCAGCTGGCTGACCAATAGTCCACCCTTATTACTCAGTCATGGGGCATTTGGCCGACAAATGGCTAACTTCCTCACTCACTCAGTCAGTCAGTCACAGACCCGTCGACAGGGCCGACTCCACTGTTTCAGTTGAGCCAAAAAGCACAAGTGTGTTTCCCTAAAGCCCAGAGACAGAGATGGGAGGGAAGAGATCACATGAAACCCTTCTGTTACTGAAGAAAGTGCTGTCTCAACAGTAGGTCACCCAGGTGAGCTTGTTCTCAACAAACGTTCCATGCTCAAACTGGCAAAACTATAGAGTATAGTAACATAGGCCCAATTAAAATCCAACCCAGCAGACATGATTGTGGCAGTCAGAGCTCTATTCTTCTAACATTAAATATCAGACAACCAGCTGATGGAACATCTCCAGCTGCTGGATGAACATGAAACCGCTGTGGGTGAATCATAATCAGTGCAAATAATATAGAAGAGTGTGGGAAAAAGTATGATTTTCTGTGTACATAAGATAAGTCCCAGAGATCAGTGCAGGGAGTCGCTTTAAATCCAGTCTGCTGCTGCCCCACTAATGCAGGTCTGAGGGGAGAAGGAAACCCAACTGCATAAATCCAGCATTTCACTTTCTTGAAGTTCCCTTTTGACTTTGGCATCAATGCTTATCTCCTGACTGTAGGAACACGACAGTGCACTGTGATCATGACTCAGTAGTCAGGCTTTTAAAGATGAGCAGTCTGTGGACGCTGCTTTGATCCACCATGCAGTGTTTTTTAAGCCTCTTCACATGTCTCATACAAGAAAAAGGATGAGGACGTTGATGACAGTACTTTGTGTCAAGTGGACTGGATGGATGAATTTCAACCCCTTTTACCCTGTGATTTCCTGGAGCTAGGAATTTCACCATAATTTCAATGGGCCTATATAAAGAGGGTCCTCTTAGATTTTCTATGGTTCTGCTAATGAACAACACAAGAGATCAACTATGACTGTTGGGTTAAAACTTTGAAGCAAAGGAATATTTAAATGAATTTGTGTTCTCAGGACTACCTCTAGTGCAAGCTTGGCAACATGTCTGTATTTTCATAAAATACATACTTGAACTACATGGTAGTTTAATTTTAAACACAACTGTACCCTGAACAATACGCATTTCATTTCTATATTGGGGGCAAAAATGATCTTAACAGAATCATATCAGAATGAAAAATGAATGTGAGAGTGAAGGATATGGGAAAGCGCTGGGAGATGTACATTAGATTTAGACTGATCCCTTTTTAAGTCTCAGTGTCTGCACTTTCATTCAGATACAAGAGCATCAGGTCCAACACTGATGAGCTCAACTCAGGGCTCTGTGCAGGCCACCAAAGTAAAAAAACAGTTCTTTGTGGACCTGTCTTTGTGCACAGGGGGAGCTGTCATATTAAAACAGGAAAGAGGCAAACACAAACTAAAATACCATTGTATGTTATGACATGATGATTTCCTTTCATTGGAAATAATGGACCCAAACCAGGAAAAACTGACTAACATCAGTATATGTCCACATACATTCGGCCTTATATTATATATTTAATGTAATTTAACAATGAAAAGACTATAAGGTGCAGAATATGTCTGTCAGTAAGCTCATCATATGAACCTTATCTGAGGGGAACCGCAATGACTCAAACTACATCTGATTTTTAAATGGCGTCAATATTTGCCCAGATAAATGTCTCTTATCTTAAGGCCCAACCCACTTCACAGTCCATCAGTGATTGAAACTGTTGCATGGAAACAGAGTCTGTTTCCTGGTAGGTGGTGACATGAAGCTGACAGTCAGACCAGCTCCACCTGAGGAGGAATGTAAACAGACTGGAGGCCCCGCAAGCTTTCAAACAGAAACTCCTGACCACACAAAAGCTGCTCTCACTAAGCTGACACACACACACACACACACACACACACACACACAGAAAAACAAAAGAAAAAATATATTTTGATGCTGTAATGGAAAAAATGTGGAAAAGGGTGCGTTTGTAATTTACGCATTTTGCCTTATCATGACAATGATTTACATTTAAACGTGTTCTCTATCATTAGGAACTTTGCCACAATAAAGCTGCTGAGATCTGAAGAGGAACATTTACATCAGGCATGAAAGGGCAAAGAAAGACCGAAAGGGAGAGTGAAATTTAGCCACTGCTGAATATTTCCTTTGAATTTAAATACCACCAAATATGAAGTATTGACTACAGTAGGTTGTGTGATTAAAAAATATTGGTCATTTCATTGTCAGTTTAGGTCTACTAATATAGAACTTGTGATCAAATTCAAAATGAAAAATTCTAACTTCAACATTCAGGCTACCGAGAATAAATCAAACTGATGAGACCTCTGACCTCTCAGGTCACATTCTGTACGTTTTTTGAATTCAGCTACATAAACCCAAACAGATGGATTTCAAAGTAAAAATAATTTTGCTGCCATAAATTTAGCTGTATTTCAATTTCAACACTGATGTTCAGTATTGCTATTGTTTTACAATGATTTTACTACATCTAAACTATTGTGTTTCTTTGCTAAATATTTGTTGCAGGTTTTCAGGCATGAGAAGTTTCCACTTTTCCTAATCCTTCATTCCAATAATGTTATTTTTGGTTTTTTTTTGGGGTTTTTTTGTGGCTGTTGGTCAGATTAAACAAGATACAGTACACTGACGTCACTTTGGGCAGTCATTTATAGACCAAACAATCACAATCAATGGAGGAGATAATTGGCATTAGAAACATAAATGAAATGTCATAAAGCTGAAACCAGGACTGTTTCTCTTGACACATGGAAGGTTTTGTAGAGGACAGAGATCTTCATGTTGGAAATTAAAACTGATAAATTATGTAACATAAATGAATAACTCAAACCTTATCAAGCCCCCTCTCAGGAGTGGGTCACACCGCATGTTCATGGGACAATCTATAACCCAATTTAATATTGATTCCCTGATAACAGCGGGACAATTTACAAATATGTTTTTAAACCTTTTAAAAGCATCTGTTTTTATTCAGATTGATTGTTGTATTTCTGCTTATGTAATATCAGCATCACAGAAAATGAGGGTCACCCCTCAATGTACCCCCGAGGAAATAAAAACAGGTTGATGATGAAATATAATGTTTAAAAAATCATTTTAGTTTGAAGTCAGGAGGTTTTAACATTGTTGCTGGATGACATGTGGGCATTATAGGGACGGCCTGTCTCTAAGACAATAGTAATAGGAGAAAGAAAAACAACCAAAATCCCCAGGAGGTCGCATTAAACCTTCTCACTGAAAGACTGAATAAATAACATTACAATAAATTCGTGCCGTAAGAAATCAGTTACACACAAGTCAAATTTCAGATGATCATAACCACGGACAGAGTTCACCAACATAACACTGAAGTGCAAACCAAAGAAAACTCAGTCCGTCACTTCCTCGTTTGGAAGATGGCGACGTTTTCCCACCTGGTGAACAAACGTTGGCCGAATAATCGCGTCACCGTCAGCCTCTCACCTTTGCACGGCAGCGCCTGGCCCACTTTGACCGCCACGGTCCCGGAGATGGACTCCCCCGGACTGTAGACCACTTTGTTTTTGTCAAAGGCGATCTCAAACTCCTGCAGCTTCCCCA
Source organism: Trachinotus anak (assembly GCF_046630095.1). Lineage (NCBI taxonomy): Eukaryota > Metazoa > Chordata > Actinopteri > Carangiformes > Carangidae > Trachinotus > Trachinotus anak. The sequence goes on along the minus strand of NW_027273859.1, from coordinate 2,282,230 downwards.
TGTCTCCCCTCGATCCGCGGCGAGACTGAGGCTCACCTGTGCGCACAGGCTCACACACGCATCTCCGTCCCCGCCCCCTCCGGTGACGTCACCGACCTGTCAGGCGTACCTTGCCCTGGAAAAATAAATTGTTTGAATTCACTCGTTTGAATATGACAGAATTTTTAGTCTCAATTTTATTTCATGAACGTGACCAAATTTGGTTCATGCATAAACAAGAATCTGGGCCCTGAGTTCAGTCTCAATGTTGACACATTCACCTGTAATAAAGACAAGTAAGATTCATGTCCAGTCCTGAAGCAGCACAATAAAACTAAACCTAAAGGCACAGACGTACAGAGCAGAAAGCTCAGGATGAGACCTGCTGTCACTGTCTCACTGGCTGGTCTTCATACAGGCGTCATGTTAAATAATAAGAACTCAGTCTGAGTTATGAAACTGTTCTGATGCTGCTGATGGTTTATTTCCATCAAACTCACCAAAACACTGTAGTAAACTAGTCATGTTTCACAAGTTCTTACTTTAGAAACACTGATTCTTACAAGCATGACGCATCTTAAAATCATATTCAAATCATATCCATTTAAATGATACTATACAAACCATAAAACAGAGAACTTGTTGTAACTGTTTCAGAGTGAACTGCTGATAATGACTTTTAGCAACACCTCTCTCTCTCTCTCTCTCGGGCGAGACAGATGGCCCCCTCCCCACCCTGAGTCCAGTTCAGTTGGAGGTTTCTTCCTGTTAAAGGGGAGTTTTTCCTCCTCACTGTGGAAACTGTTGGGTTTCTCTCTATAATAATGCAAGGCCCTGGCCTTACCTTGTAAAGTGCCTTGAGATAATGTTTGTTATGGGCTGGCGCTGTACAAATAAAACTGAATTGAAACTGAACTGAACTTCTGGGCTCTGTAACATCCTCAGTAAGGAGAAGATGGTGATGATGAAGCTGCAGCTTGTTCTCTCTCTCTGGCTGTTTTTTCAAACTGATGCTGCTTCATTCATCAGCAGGATAACTTTTACAATATTAATAGATTACATACAAATATTAAATAATTCGGTAACACTTCTGTAGTTTTCCTTTTATGGAAATGATGAACTCTTCAGAGTTCACCTGAAGTTCACCATCATAAGTGCAGTTACAGTGTTTGGAGATGGCTCTTGTCCACCCTGCTGCAGGAGAGGACATTGCTGAACAATATTTTTCATCTATAGCTGAATGTACCAACACAAGGTTGTGAGAACATATAACCCACATCAGCTTTGTCAGAGGTTGTACATTTATTTATTTATCAAGCATAAAATTCTGTAATATTTTTTCAGAGCCGGCAAACTGATTATGTGGTTATGATGACATCACATCACACACTGTTTAAATTATAATTAAAGTAATATCAGATATATCAATACCAATATGGACACTTTTTGCTGTTAAAGCAGCTGATGAACAATCATGTAAAGGGGAGAAATGGGTGATGATTTATGAGATGAATGGATTATTGATAAGCTACTTCTGATTATATTTTGATTACCACCTCTGAATTTGCTGGATATGAAGCATTTCTTTTTCCTGCTCTCTGTTAATTGATAAACCACCTGTTAAGTATCTTGAATGTCTTTAATGTTTAAACAGACAGCAAACAACAGATGTGAATTAAGTGAACTAATGAGATCACTGTGCCTGTGTGAGCAACATCAGCAGAGATGCAAATACACTAAGACAGTGGTTCTCAAACTTCTCCACTTCAAGGACCCTACGCTAAGATTTCTGCTTTTAGAAGTTTTATTGCACAAAGTGCTGGAAACCCATGACCAAAACAGTCAAACATTCTGTCATTGTGTTACTTAAATGAATTATTCCCCTTTTTGCTGTGCACCCCCAGGAACCCAGACCCCACTTTTAGAACCACTGTACCTGAGATGCCAAAAACACCTAGTGAGTGTGGTCTGACATGGATCCATTTTTTAAAATTATTTAAAAAAAAATCAATCTTATTGACTCTGGCCTCAATACCCAAAACAAGACTTTATATTGGTCATATTGAAATAATAATGGTGGATCTGGCACAGTCCTGAGCCCATGAACTTCCAGTTTGGACAGACTGTTGTCTGGTACCAACATCAGGCCAAATGTCAAATTTGCATAACACACACTGTTTGCTCTGAACTCCAGGTTGCTGTGAAATTTGCTGAGCACATACTGTACTTTTGATTTGACATGACTCCATGACCTAAATCTTCAGCTCCACTGGTTGTTCAGTCACCTCAAACTGCAGGATGCAATGAACATTACAGCCTCTAGAGGCCACCAGAGATTTAGGCCAGTTGTCTCTTAGAGCTTCTGCATTAGCTTCAGTTTTGCATTTTCAACTTTTTCAACCACAAAATTTTATTGGTTTTACAGATTCTACACAGAGATTAAAGGTTAAAGGCCAGTTTGTAATTGAGGAGAACTTCCCACCTTTTTGTCAAGTCTGACAATTTAACCCAGATGATGTCATCAAAAAAAAAAAAGATGTTCTTGATGAGTGGTTGCATTATGGGAAATGTAGGATCCAGTGTTTTTGGCTCTCAACTCTAGATATCTACAGCTTGCATTTTGATCATTGAGTATTATTGTACTTTCATAAAGTTTTAGGACTTGTGAGAGTTTCAAGCTCTACACACACTTGAGCCAACTCTTTCCCTTCACACAGTTCAGCAGTGTCTTTCATTAGGCCCACCCATGTCTGTCAAACTCCACAGCCCAAACTGGTGACAGACGTGTTCAGGCCAAGCTGAGCTAACTGTGATGACAACATCAAGGGTCAGTTTCCCAGATGATTCCTTCACTCATTGAGCACTTCGTTAGGAACACCTGTACATCTGCTTATTTATGCAATTATCCAATCAGCCAATCGTGTTGCAACGTGTAAAATCCCACAGATGCAGGTCAATCAACCGTGACATAATTGTTGGTTTGAGTGTTGTTGAAACTGCTGATCTTCTGGATTTTCACACACAGCAAAGTTTTTACTCAGAACGAAGTTAACAACAAAAGTATGTGAGCAGAAAAGCATCAGAATGAGCAACAATGCAGATGAGCTGTACCACAGAAGACAATATCTAGTTCCACTCTTGTCAGCCAAGAACAGAGATCTGAGGCTTAAAGGCCTCACATGTTTATCCCTTTATCTTCATGGCAACAGTTGATCATCTTCGTCTCAACCCCCCCCCCCCCCCCCCCCCCCGACCTGGATCCAGTACAACACCTTTGGGATGTTGTAGAACAGAAGATTGGCAGCATGAATGTGCAGATCTGACAGATCTGCAGAAATGATGTGTGCAACAATAACATTGGTAATTCATGCAACTTATAATTGTAACTAATATCAACTCCAATGTCTTTGTTCCTCAACAGAAATTGAAATTCAAGCTTTGGTAAGTTAATGAAATTTGTGTTAATGTCTGTCAGTCAGCACATAGCATAGACTTCCCAACATGCATTTTTCAGACTGAAAACCCTCCAGAGACCTGGGTTGTTTCTTCTCATGATTATGAAAACAATGTGAACCATGATGAAGTCCTTACCCCTGTAGAGTCATTAGATACAGCCACGTGTGTGTCTTTGTTCTGACTCTGGTACTGCAAAGTTCTGCATGTTAAAAAAAGAACCGACTCCTCAAAGAGCGAAAATGTAAAATGATGCCACAAAGTTTACATTTTTAAGGCAGCAGAAAATCTTGTCATTTAGTTTGAACCAGCTCAAAATTATTTGCAACGATAAGGAAATAACTTCAGTTTAAATATCAAAGAGGAAAACAGTCGCACTGTCTTCAGTTTTGTGTGTCTTCAACTTAAAATCTTGTGTTTGTGCTGCCAATAGTTAAGTACATGGTGATCACTAACACTTGTGAGCGTGGAGGAAAAGCTGTTTCACCTGACTTAATGTTCTCACCTGGTTCAACACAATTTCACTAGAAGTGGTCATAACTCAATAAGCTTAATGCAAAAGTCTGCGTTTCCCTTTCACACTAACTGTGTGTGGGAGCTGCACAGTGACATCTACAGACTCTTTCCTGTTTTAGTCGAGGGCCTCTGATCAAGTGACTGACTGTGAACACGGAGATGTGGCACTGCACCTTAGTTCACACAATAACTCCCCTCTGTATTTCTAATAATCATTTATTTACACGTTTCTCGCACTACTGACACAGCCCATGTGTAAAATACTGATACATATGAAAGTTCTGTATATTTGGACAATAATGCTGGAGCACAAAGTTTACAAAAGTCATGACCTCCCCTCCCCTTGAAGAAAAACGTCTGGCCACTGGCATCATTGTCAGAGCTCGAAGACCTTCTCTGAGACCAACAACTAAAGAAACTACACACAAAAAAAATCATACAACAACAATCCAGTCTTTCTGAAAATGCATAAGTCTGGAGGCTGTATTTACAGTCAGTCACTGATCACGAGTCGTTTTCTTTAGCAGCTCCACTGTGTCTCAGATAGGCGTGGTTGGTGTGGAGGCGGTGGTGGGGACAGTCACCGGGTGCAGCCCTAGATCCAGGGAGGGGGTTTCCTCCGGCGGTGGGGGGCTCTTCTTCTGTGCCTCCAACTTCTCCATCAGCTGGGTGTAGAGCTCCTTCACCGGCTCGCTGCACTGTGGTTACAGCATCACACAGCGTCAGTACGACACACACAAAGAACAACAAGTCTGTGTCAGTCTGAGGGCCTGAGTATTGATGCCTGAACTTTCAGCGTGTTGTAATTTGATGATAGTCGTTAGACTGTAATTTCGATATTTGAGGGTTTAAAGAAATACGATCACGATGTGTCAGCATCACATAAACAAAGATGTTTGATAAGGATCCTTTATATTTAGTTCAGCAGTGTATTCACTGTCATTTTCTCAGTGTGCACATTTTTATTTCTAGTGTTGTTCTGCTTGTGTCATGATCCAGTTCTAAGCAGCTGTTTTGAAATGTGATGCTCAGACACCAGCTGAAGCTCTGAGATGAACCACAGGCTGAATATGGAGTGTTTTTCTGTGCTGACATGCAAGTCGCAGATATGTTCACCACTACGTCACTCAGGCAGATTGACTGGAACACTATACGTTAAAGCCTCATTAGCCGTCTTCTACTGACAAACCATGGCATTAGCTAGCTTTGTGGATAATAACAGATCAGGAGTTTAATAGCACTGGTCAGTGCTATACTGATGAGGGAGAATGGCGCTCGCTCAGATCCTGACCTGGCCTCCACAGTCACACTGTCAACAGTTTTCATAGGGACTATTTCTTCAGTAGAAAGCAGTTGTCTTTGATTGTCCAAAGTAAAACTGACAATGCTTTGGGAAAGAGATGTTTCTCTTTTTTTAAATACTGTACCACAAAATAAATTCAATCCACCTTCACTGTATTGGTGAAATTTCAGAATCTGATATCTCAGATTTAGAATCTGTCTAAAAGGCCAGACACCATGAGGGGCAAGAGAACATTTTATGCCTCTTTAAGATGAACTGATTAGATTTTGGTGGTCAAAGGTTGAAGGTCAAGGTCACTGTGACCTTCTATAATAATGAAGATGATAAACACATTTTTGGCCATAACTCAAGAATTCATGAGCTGATTATGACACAATTTAACATAAATATCAAATTTATATCCAAAAGTTCAAAGGTCAACTTCACTGTGACATCATAATGTTCAATAAAAACACCTCTGGCTATTATTCAATGCTGTAACTCAGGAAGAGGAGACTGTGGCCACATTTCCTGCAACGTGACTGGTTGGTGGAGGAAACAACAAAGTAGTAATTCTAGTTTTATTTATATTATTCAAATTTATTTATTGGTAATTTGAATGGAGATATGCTTTACCTGCATTCAAGGGGAAAGAGGTTCATCTCCATGAAGACCTGTGAGGTCCCAACAGCCAATAATATTCCAGACGATCCAGATATACAGACAGGCCTTTACCTCAATACACAGCCAGTGGCAGATGATTTTTTTTTTTTTTGTGTTGATTCTATGGTTCACGAAACACTGAAATTCCTGTTTATGCATTAAAGTGGACATATCATTGCAAATACAGTATCTACAGTAACATATAGGTTACAGTATAGAGTTTATAGTATAGACTACAATAAATACTGAAGCTGTGAGTCTGTGCAGCAGCTCACCTGTCGGCTGTGCAGAGAAACCTTTAGGTTAGTGAATGTACTGTGCTACTGCTGCTACGAGTGTAAATCAAACACGGCTCCCCCCAATTTGGAGACAGATAAAGAACAGGGAGACGTCCTCTTCATCACCACAACTCCTGTCCATGTCTAAGCACAAGGCTGAATGTGGAAATTAACTAACCTGTTTTGGAGGTTCGAGAGTTTTCATCAGTGTCTCCAAGAATGACGGCAGCACTTTGTGTTGTAGATGCAGCAACATTCGGAGGGTGTGTCTGTGGACGTTCTCTTTACTGGAAACCATTCAGACAGAGACAGAAACTGTCAGGAGACACGCTGGAGATGTTTGAGTTGAGTGTAACAAGAATAAAGCTCAAAGGCTCCTGGGAGCTGATGATGCTGCTACATCATCATCTCATCACCTCCAGGTCAAACCACTGTGTGAGTCAGGGTCAGCTGTGTCTGTCTCAGTACAGTAGTGATTCACCGTGATAGTGATGTGGTCAGCTTCACTCACTGTGGGTTTGCAGGTACATTACAGTATCAACCCACCTGGAGAAAGACGTGAGGAGGAAGCTGTCAAACACAACAGAACAAAAGTCTTCTGATCCAAACTCGTCGGAGAGTAGGGTGAGGTGTCCAGTAAGCAGGTGCAGGAAGATGTCGCCAAAGGCCATGTCGTTGTAAGTCTCCACTGTGGGTTAAAGGCACAGATTTAAGTCTGACTTTCACATGGCTTGTGTGTTTCTTTTATATTCTTCCAGCAGAGGAGCCCTTGTAGAAACAGAATCTGTCCTGGCAGCAGTGAAACGATTAAAAAAATGTTTGTTGATGAAAACAATGAAAAAACAAATTAACTCCTATTCTCATCCAGAAGTTCAATTCAGTGGCCTGCATGCAGCTGCAAAATCACAGACTGTAAACTGTGACTCCTGATCAGTGAGTCTGTTTCCTGTTCCGCCCAAAATATTTCCTGTTCAGAAGTTCACTCAGCTGCTCATCCTGTGGCTCCGCTGTCAATAAGAAGCATCATGCGTACAGAAACAGAAGGAAGGAGTTAGCTCCAGCTCCATTAACGTTGGTCAAACTGTGAAGGAGTCACTGCCCTGCAGAGGAGACCATGGCTACAGCAGCTGTGGTTCTGTTTAGAACATGAAGCGGATCTAATGAGGAGAGTCAGTCAGTCTGTCACCACAGAGTGAACTGGACTCTCGAGTAAACGGGGCCTTCTCCACTGACATTGTGCCAATTGAAAAACGACACCTGTTACCATGGTAACTCTACACGACAAAGACGATGACTGCTGTGGCCTCTAAATGCTTGAATTACACAGAGATTAAAACAGTCTTCTCCCTCTCCTCTGAAGGAGGAGGAGGGGGTGGGTCTCTCTCATTTTCTTTTGTCTTATGAGGATGGAGGTCTGGTAGTCCAGTTTGTGGTTTCTGTTTGTGGCCCAGACTCTCTCCGTGCTTTTGTTCTCTTTGGCCAGCACTCCACTCTCTTGGTTTTGTTACTTTGTTAAATGGAATCATTTTCGCTGAACTGAACCTCAGGTATGGCGCCTTCTTCATATGTTGTTGGTCCCAGGGTTGAGCCAAATGTTTTGTTGTGGCTGCGACAGCACAACAAAAACAATGCAAACTAGACTAAAACCAAATAACTACTATTCCACTGAAAATAATCAGTATTTTCCTCAAAAGGATTAGACTACAACTCAGTCAAAATTAACACCAGACCAGTTGTACCAACATTTCTTGAATGAAATGTAATTTTAAATAAAGTTAAATGCCACATTCATTTGAAACACTCATTGTTCATAGATGTTTCCCCTCCACACCTATCCAACCTTCTCCATCCCTTAAACCCTCTAGAAGATCACTACATTCCTCTGAGGCCCAACCACCTGCGCATCATGGGGGACAGGGCCGTCAGTGTATCTGGGCTGCACCTCTAGAACACGCTCCTGTGACTCTGTGAGTGCAGATCTGTTGCTTCTTTTAAGTCACAACTCAAAATGCTTTTATTTAGGCTGGCCTTTCCTGGAGCTCTGTGGAATGTGCAGCATCCATTTTTTATCTTATCATGAGTGTATATGAGTGTGTGTGTATGTGTATAAGTATATATGCGTATATATGTACATATGTATTTATGTGTATGTGTTCGTGTATGTATGCATATACATATCTGTTTTATCATGTTTATGCTTCTGAATTAAATTAATTAAAAAAAAACAAAAAAACAGAAACTGAAGCTTCCGCATCACAACAGTCAAACAAAAAAGTGGCACTGACCCAGGGCAGGCAGTAACCGCTGTAAGGCGTTCTTGTTCCTCAGTTTGGCGATGTGGAGGACGTAGTAAAGACCCATTTCACAGGCCACTCTGTTCTCCTGCAGGTATCTGAGGGAAAAACATCACATCAGAGACTCATCTAGAGATTCATGAATCAATGGCCTTGACATGCAACACTTTGAGATGCTGCTACTGATGAAAGCATCTTTCTATGAAGTCGTCTTGTATTACATCACCACGTCTCCTCCTGCAGCGTTTTACCTGTTGAAGGCTTCGGGCAGGGTGGTGGGGTACGACACCGAGCTCTTCTCCTCACTGGGAAGTTTCTGTTCTACTATGAAGGTGTGATCATCAACAACCACTGACATCATGGCGGGCAGGAAGCGGGTCACGACCTCCAAATCCTGCAGGTAGGTGCACAGGAAGACAACGTACAGTCACTTGAAGTGTGGGGTTTAATGCAATGAGCTTCATCTGGCTTCAGATCATGTTCTTCAGCAGTGACTAAAAGGCCTGACGTACATACCAAACGAGGCTCTTTGAACACCTGGCTGTCAATCATGTCCCACGCTCCTTGACCCAGTGACAGCATCCTCAGCAGCAGCATCAGGTCCGAACTGTCCTGTTCACAAACACAGAGACGGCAACTTCAGAATACGATCACATTTAAAGAAAAGCTCTCTGCCTTTTAGAATTCATGGCACAATACAACGGTCTACTGGCACACTGGAGCCACCCTGATGTTACAACAGTGCTTTAGACTGAGCATACAGCATGTAAACAAGAGAGATGAGAATATGGAAATAGAAAGTAAATCATTGCAGTAAGCAGTGTCACATCACTCACACAGACTGCAGAGACTTACTGTAAATATTGTAATTGTGCTTAGACTTGATTGATGGATTTATGCAAAACAGTCAATTAATCAATAGTCTGTTGTGCTGCAGAAACAGATTGAACTCAATATTAGTTTACTATTTGTAACTGATAAAATTAAAATTTACCGGTTAATTGATCAGTTTACAGCTGATGCTCTATTAGATTTTATGTTATGTTTGTTATTACTAAGTTTACTACAGACCCATAGTTGTTGTTTATTATGTTGATCTTGAGTTAGAGTATTATATTTCTTTTAGGTAATGTAGCCTGACATCAACTTTTATAGATCCATATTTTATAAAAGGTAAATGTCCATGTGTTTGTGATTATAAAGCAGGTCTAGGTTCTATATTAATACTGTGAAAGTATCAAAGCCTCAGTCCACAGAGAAATGCACACAGCCTGCATTCAGAAACTGAGCCTTAAAACCAGCCGTCAGGACTTCTGGAACTTTGTGAGGTCACAACAAAGCAGTCACTGCTCTCAGCAGTCCCACCCACCTGGACCCACCATCCAACCTTGCAGGATTTGGTTTCTCTGAGTGTTTACCTGAAATCTGCTGTATTTCTATCAGACCACTCAGAAAACAGTCTGCCGATCAGAAGATTCAGAAATCAATCTGACTGACTGACCTGTTGTTAGCTCCAGAGAGAAGCCTGAGAGAGGAGATGTAAAACTACACAAAGATGGTTTTTGGTTCTTAAAACCACAGATATATCTTCTGATGGAGATCAACACTTCAGATAAAACATTGGAGAAGAGTAAAATATGGGCCCCTTAAAGTTGGGGCAGGCTTCATTTTTTACCACATCACCCCCCCCCCCCCCCCCCAAACCCCCCCCCCCCACCCCACCCCACCCCCCCCCACCCCACCCCACCCCTAGCTGTCAATCGGTATGCTCACCCTGGGTAAAGCTTCCTGACTCAGCAGCTCTTGCAGGTTCCTCATGATACTCAGAACCAGGGTGTTACAGGCGAACGGGTCACAGAGGATCATGGACAGGTCCCTGAAACACACACAGATTAATTCATCCCTTCAACAGCGACTAACAGCTGTTCTCAACCTTCAGCCGTCCCCTTGTGTTACCCAAGGACTTGCTCCTGTCCTTTCTTCACTCCATCCAGGAAACCTTGCAGTTCTCGCGCTCGCTTTCCGTCCACAAACTTTTCACGGATGCAGGCGTCTAAACACCAAGTGAACTGTCACAGCACACAACAGACACACAACAGAAAAAAACATGTAACACAAAGCTAAAACACAGGAAACACAGGGTGTCAGATTCTTCAGGAGCACGATCTTTGCGATGTCCTCACCTTGTGGCAGGGGTCTACAGAACAGATCTCACTGATGTCCAAGTCATGCAGAGACATCAGCAGCTCTGCTCTCAGCGTGCAGTAATGCACATTCCGCGTTCGCAGGAAGAGCGTTCGCAAAAACTGCAGCACCATGTCGTAAAGCTTGACGTTCTTTCCGATCATCTGGGTCAGCTTTAGGACCACCTACAGCGCAAAGACCGCTCAGCAGTTAACAGCAGCAACCTTCCACACCGGGAATCGCTTAATTTGGTCTTAGAAATGACAGTGACTTGCCTCGCCCTGGCGTCGTGTTTTGGGAGAAGGGCTGAAGAAATTGTGCAGGATGGAGAGGTCGCTGCTGAACAGAGCTGCTTCCTTCTCCACGATGTACTGCTTCAGCAGGGGCGAGACTTCATCTCCAAACAGAGCCTGGTTGTCCTGCCAGATCTGTCTCTTCACCTCCACAGCACACACCTTGTACAGCTCCTTGTCAGCCATGACCATCTTCAGCTTCTTCTCTGGCACCTGCAGTAGGGGAGCATGTGGTGAGGTGAGTTCTGCAAGCATCTTTTACAAAGACGATTTTGACATTTCAATTCAACAATTTCCTCCGGGTTTATTATCAGCAACTGCTGGATGAATCACCGTCAGGTCATGATGGGATTTCCTGACTTTTCTTGGCTGATTTGATGATGATGTTGAGGAGCGCCGCTTTACCATGAGTCACGGCCCAAGTGCTGTGTCTTAAGGGGAAGGGTGTTACGGCCACAGCAGCCAGGTTTAGTTAAACTGATTTACCAAGACAGAGGAAATTCTCTTTTGTTAAAGTCACTAGGAACAGTTTTAGTAAACATTAGATAGAAAGGTTTTCTTTCCATGTTAGTCAGAGAGAACTCGCTCTTGTTTATCTGGAGTCCTCCTTTTGTTATATTTTTTGATTTAGCAGCACCTGATTGCCCTGTTTACCCTTTAAGGTACCCTTAATCATTGACTGTATCCTTATTTATCTGCTCACTACGAAATAAATTTATATTACCAATCACATCTGGTTTATGTTGCTTCCCTTTTCCCCAAAAACGAGCTGTTGTAACACGTCACGCCAACACTGGCAGGTCACACCTGCTTCCCATCATCAGTCTGAATGTGGTGTTACCTGGTACTGGAGGTCCTGCGACTGTGTACATGTTAATATGCTACAGCTCTAAAAACACTTGCCTTGGGGAGATGCTTCAGCACCTGCATCACAACAGGCTGAATGGACGGCATTTTGACAAGTGGGAAGCTCTTCTCCAGCAGCTCCTCAAGCTTCCCGTATCTTGAAGTAGATAAAAACAAAGCACCAGAGATCAAAGCATCAGAGCTTGTTCCTTCAGAAAATATTACTCAAAGTCAAAATCAACCGACGACACACCTGTCCTCATCCTTGCCCTCTGCAATGGTGGCAACTCGCTCCATCAGCTTTTCTCGAAGCTCGTCAAACACAGACTGGTGGAACTCCAGCCGAGGTGTTCCATGGAGATCGAGGAAGGGAAGAGCGGACTGGAGAGTCGGCAGCAGGATGCCATTTTCCATCTGCAGTCATGTAATGAATCAAAAATAGGTTCAAGCTGTAGCTGGTCTCAGCTGGATAAATGCTCCCTTCCTCAGTTACAGTGGCTGATACCTGATAAAACATGACTGGAAACATTTCATAATCTTTTAGGACACTGGGCAAATAAAACGTTCACCAAGCATCACTTTATTCAACAACTGCTTCTTTTGCTAATTTGACTCGATTACTTGACTTAATGGATCACATGCACAGAGAGAGCCTGTCAGGACACTAGGCTTGTTGGAGGGGCTGGGCTAGTTTCTGTGATAACTTATGATCCAGACATCCGATGACTAAAATCTTTCATCTGGTCAAAATACGGTTGAAAACAACCAAGATCTAAAAAATGTATTGTATAATGTGGCTTATGATTGTTTTCCAGGTTGTTTCCACTCTAATCAAACCCAAGGTTTGAATAAACGGTGTTTCAAGGTTGACCTGGTCTATTGTTGTGTGGATCACAGTGAAATCCCTTTCATTAATAAAACAGAGATTTCACAAAGTGAATGGGTTTCTGACAGTGTTCTGGTTGTTTAACTGTTATGTCTAAGACTAGGGCTGAACGATAAGCAAAAAAAATGTGATTATTGCAGAAACTGAGATATAACTCACAATTATAGTGGGAGTGGGAATTTCTGTATTTCACTTACACTGAAAAAAATATGAAAATGGTGATGATGAGATGATTTTCCTGGGGTCTTGTACCAAACAGCCATGTTCCTTACATGTGGAGAATATGATATCTATGTATGGTGTCTGTGTAGCACCACAATGCTTCACTTATGGTCTGCTGTTGTGACACATTTTACCTTTCTCAAAAAATTACAGCTCCTGAGATTTCAATACTGCACTGGGCTATGATGCGATTGATTGGTCAGCCCTGTTTTCACAACAACACATGGTGCAGGGAAGAGTCGGCCGCTCAGTGCCTGAAGTTCCCTGAACTGCCGGACCGGAAGCTCGTTCCAGCCTCATTCTGATGATTTAGGAAAATGAATAATTCAGGCGGCACTTCAGTATTTTCCGCATTGTCTTTGTGCAGCCGGTTAGAGTTCGAGATGGGTTTTAAAGTGAGCATGTAACAGGTCGCTTTACTCTCAGTTATAATGTCACTTTCTTCCTTTCTTCCTCTTCATCCCCTCATCTTCAGGGTACACTGAATCAGTGCACCCTAAGGTGAAGCATCGCGGGCTGGCTAACGTTTCCAACTTGCATTAATACCGGAAAGGACAGTGGCGCGCAAAACCCTAATTTCTAATATTCTGCACCAATTTCACTGCAGCCACTGCGCTTCAGTGGCTGCAGGAAACTTGTTGCACATCGGGGCTACATCCACATTTTAAATGAGACTTTCATTGCAATGGTGCTGAAATTAGCCAACATTAGATACCAAACAAGAGACGTGAGGCTAACTACGATGCTACGTGGTGCACCTGTAGGTAACATACACAACACGGCAGCCTTACCTGAAACTGATCAATGGCTTTCAGAGGCTCGGTGCAGTTGGTGAGAGTTTCTTTCAGATCCTCTCCGTTGGATATTCCGAGCTCAGGCAGCCCCGCGAACATTTTCGTTTCGGTTTAATCATCAATAGAAGAAATAATGTTCGGAAAAAATCTAATAAGTGAATTTGCAGGAGGAAATATAACCGCTTTCTACAAAACACACCTACACATTATGCTTTTCGCTGTCAAAGCAAACTTCCTGTGTTGCAACTTTGTAAACAGTCCGTCGGAAACACGAGGTACGAAGCAGTTCCGGGTTTGATTCGCGGGCTGCGGTCGAAAAGTAAAACGAAAATCACCTTTCCTAACCACTTCTCTATGAGGGGCCCAAAAAAAGTATAAATAAATTTTTACAAAATTAATTTAAAAAAAGTTTAATGTATTTATTTAATTTAATTATTTGTTTATATATATATATATATATATATATATATATATCTTCATTTATTTCTACATGCTTTTATTTATTTATTTCTACATTTCTACATTTATTTATTTCTGCATTTCTACCTTTCTACTTCATCATGAGATTGAGTAAAGATGAGAAGGATAATTCATAAGGACTTAGGAAAAGACAACTGTGGGGCTGTGAGAATTATACTAGCCTTTTTTTAAACAAACTTTATTTATAACACATGAACAATCAAGAATGAAATAATGAAATAAGATTACATGAAAGAGATAGCTTAGCAAGAAGAAACGGTTGAGCCATCAAAATAATAATTCAATAGAAAAAAGGAACTGATTAAGGGGACAGAATAAATCATGTTCAGACATAGGTAGCCAATATAGGGTTTTGACCTTTTTATACATTTGTAAAGTAGAGTCATTTTTAGTGCCTTTCCTGATTAGGAGGGAGATACATATGCATTATGTATATAGTATTTTGTTGTATTGATGACAATGTTCTTCATGACTGGATTTGACAGAGAAGAAATCTTTTTGGATCTGGAGCTCAGCCAACTAAATGAGGATTTCCATACGTTTTGCATTGTGTCACAAGCATACAATAGCTGCTCTGTTGTCTCTACATGACACTGTGGGGCTGCCGTGGTGAAACTACAGTGGTGTGTCGTTTCAAATGTTGATGCAGCAAGGCATTTTGGGACGGAATTTTCTCCTTTCCTTTAGTAAAGGCAAGTCCAGTGTATCCAATGATGTATTATCTGCACTGCAACTCCTTTCATCCTACTCAGTTAGGAACCTTAGTTGGGACCTTGGTATGGTCTAATGACCATAACAGGATCCCACGGAAATGTTAAATCATGGTGGCTTGAATGACTTAAGTGTAGGCATTGCTTCTACAGGTGATAAGGTTGTCAATTTTCCACCATTGTACAAATGTATAGACATAGAACATAATCCCTAGAACCTATTGTTGGCCAGCCCCATTGAATACAGTTGAGATATGCGAAAGCCTATAAACATTATTTTGCTCCTAACTGGTCCAGTTTGTTGGGGAAATACCTCCACACATACAGTGACCACAGCTGATGTAAATCATTTGGGTTATGTTACTTAATAATTTACATGATCTTCCATAAGTTGTCAATATTGGCTTGGGTATCTTCTGAAGCGCATGTCAGCTGTTTCCATCACAAGGACAGTAATGCCCTAATGTGATCTTTGTGGGTGGGTGCAGTGACATTCACAAAAAACATGGTTTATTCTGTGGTTTTGTTTTACACTCACTGAGTTTCCACAAGCAGAAAGTTTATGATTTGCAAAGAAAATAGTATAGGATGTAAAAAAAGATCTAAAATGTTCTAGCAATTTAAAAAAGAAAGACACTTAAAGTCTTGGATGGTCATGCACATACTGTAAGAGAACCATGATTTGGACTGAGAGGTGCATCACCTTTACTCCTACACAAAGCCTTCTTTACTTCTTGTGTTTCTGCAGGTTATCAGCAGGTTCCCAAGTCCAAAGAGGAGGAGGGCAATGAAAAGGAAGATGATGCCCGCCCAGGGCCCCGAGGGCAGAGCCTTCATCAGAACAAAGCTCTCTGCTGGTACCATGTTGCTCAGTATCAGCATGTATCCCAAAGCCCAGCCTACAGACGCTCCACCTGCCTGCAACAACACAAGAGGAGGCTTGCTGAAACCACCACCCTGTTTCAGTACAGCAGACAATGAACACACAGACTGAAATGTTCAGTTGATTCCATCACTCCTCACCTTTTCCTGGAAAGAGATAGAGGGAAAGGAGAGCTCATCGAAGTGGTAGCCCTGCGTTAAGAGGACCTGGATGAAATTGGAGACGGCGCAGACATTCTTCATGTATTTCTCTGGCTGCTTAGTCTTTTCAGTCATCTGTGAGAGGAAGTACAGTAGGTTGCGGTTTTTATTTTGATATTCAAAGCTTAAGCCTTTTCATCTTATTCACAGTCACTGTAGAAATTTCTGCATTGTTCAATATCAATTAACATATGAGCTTTTTTGGGCCAAAATTAGCATCTCCTGGAATATTTTTTAATCATGAATATCATTGAGAGTTAGACTCAGAGAGCTGTGGGCTCAAGGGTACCTCAGAGATGGTCATGTTGCAGACCAGTTGGATTGCTGCCTCCATTTGACTGGGGGATGTGATGGGGATGTTGGTGAGGCGGTTGATGTATCTGTGAGTGAAGAAGTAGGCAGAAAATGCCTGTGGAGATGAGGGGATAAAGTTAAACCAGAGTTACACACTCTTTCCCATCCCCATTCTGATACATTACATTACATTCATTTGACAGTGTATTCAAACTCAAAAGGAACAAGAGCTGCATATGTCTTCAAAAATTGTCACCTTTGGTCAGCACATTGGACAGTAGTCTTACTAGGCCCTACTTTGTAACTTTAGAGAAGAAAGTAACCAAATAAAAATAAGTGGTGGGTAGAAATAATATTCATTTTTCATAAAACATAGTTTCAGAAAATTTCAATAAGGGCAATGAAAACATGAAAGGCTATGAAACGTTATGGACCCCTGACAACTACTGGGCCCCTACACCGCCAATAGTTGGACCCATGGCTTGGAGGTAGGAAGAATGAAGGAACCCTTTGGCACCACAGTCTTTCAGTGTGTGAGCTGCATTAGGGAGCCAGTGTTGTGGATAGAGAAAAGGGGTGGGGAGCAATGTTCCCTCTAATGTTCCATGTGTCTGGGAAAACACACGAGCTCCCTGAGCACACTGAGGACCATGGTGAGCAACATCAGATGTGCCCGCTGTGGCCACACACCAGTGTCACACCTGATCAACACCTGGGATCATAGCAAGTTACATGGCTTATTAAAAGAATCAAATTACAGCATTTCCATTCGTTTACTTTTAATATAAGTGATTTGGCCCACTTAAAATGAAATGCACTGTTGTTAGCTAGCTAACTTGCACGGCGCCGCGGCGCGTATGGGAAGGGCACCTACGTAAGCAATGTCAATGCTGTGATTGGCTGCGTAGCGTAAGTGAACCGTATCGTCTCATTGGCTGGACATCTGTCACTCACTGTGTTACACTGCAAAAAGTTACAGAAAAAAATGTTATCGCTCTAATTAATTTACAGTTTATGTTGAATTTTATTTTATGCGCTGTATAGATTTTCTTGTGCGCTGAGAATGTGTGAGCAGTGCGCGATTGCGCAAGCGCACAGCTGAGAGGGAACATTGGTGGGGAGGGTGGGGGACTTTGGGACAGTAACACTCTGGACCAACTGCAGAGGTCTGAGGGAAGATGCAGGAGCTCCTGCAAACTGTCAGTTATCCAGGTCTAAGATGACAAGCACATGGATGAGAGCCTGATGATAATGCACAGGGGGAATCTAAAGGAGCTACTGCAGCCACGTGGTGAGACTGACAGTTCATCATTCAGGCTCACTCCCAGGTTCTTTCATGTCTGAGTTGTTGCCACCACAACAGTTGTGATGGACATTTCAAGTAAGTGGTTAAGAAGTTTGGCTCTGCATTTGACAGGGGAGTATAGTGATGCATATATACAGATATACTGGGTATGCCAAACTCTGGGCAGTGGGATTTACAGAGGACTAATGTGAACTAACAAGACAGTCACAAAAAACTACAGCCAACACTAGTACACTAGTGCTTTAAGCTCAATGCTGATATTAAAACTCCAGACTTAGTTTTAAGTCTGTTTCTATCTGTTTTATATGCTGTGAGCATTGGACAGAATTTGCAATGTACAGTGACAATTAAGTGTCTCATCTTATCTTATCAACAAACCCACAATGTTATCTTCCTGATGTTTAGTAGGTATAAAGTGTTATGTCTGTATTAGTCATAACCCAAAGTATTGGACAAAAATATTGGGAACATGAAGGAATGGAAAAATGATGCTGTTCTGACCATATACATATCAGTTTCCATCTTGCAGAGCAAAGCAAGGCTGTAGTAATCATGTTCAATCTTTCTTTTGATCTGTGGCATTTCCTGTGTACAGAGGTTTGGTCCCTGACTGTAGCCTGTCAGTGACTCCTACCAGACAACAGCAACAAACCTTGAGAGAAGTGCTCTCTTAAAAGGTAATTCTGGAGAATAGTAGTCCCTCAAGGACAGTACCATAAGGAGGAACGTTTTAACTGCACTGTGGTGCATTGCTGCCTCACAGCAAGAAGGTTTTGGGTTTGAGCATTGTCCCATTGTGTGTTTCCGCCGCATAGCCTATAGTCTGGCTTCTTCCTACTGACCTCTTGGCCTATATCAGCTGGGATTCAATTTTCAATTCAATTCAATTCAATTTTATTTGTAAAGCACTAAATCATAATATACATTATCTCAAGGCACTTTACAGGGTAAGGTCAAGACCTTACATTGTTACAGAGAAAAACCCAACAGTTCCCACAAAGAGCAGCGCTTGGCGACAGGGGGGAGGAAAAACTCCCTTTTAACAGGAAGAAACCTCCAACAGAACCG
This sequence comes from Trachinotus anak, assembly GCF_046630095.1. Classification (NCBI taxonomy): domain Eukaryota; kingdom Metazoa; phylum Chordata; class Actinopteri; order Carangiformes; family Carangidae; genus Trachinotus; species Trachinotus anak. The sequence continues at coordinate 2,263,599 of NW_027273859.1, read as the reverse complement.
GAGAAAAGAGAGAGAGAGAGACCAGGAACAGCTGTGTAGGTAATGGTGTTATCAATAATGATGACAGGTAACAGTGGTTAATAGTAAAGATGAGTAGTGGTGGATCTGGATCCTGCTGCTCCAGAGGCAGAGAGACCTGCAGAATGAGGACAGAGAGAGAGAGAGAGAGAGAGAGAAGCACAAACTACGGGGGTTGGCTACGGATTGGCTCCAGCTCCCACACAATCCTTCATGGATAAGCAGTATAGCTAATGGATGGATTTGAAAGTTCCTTGGGACACATTCTTCAGCTTCAAAAATTTTGGATTGAAAATTATGTGAAGAATGAGTGAACATCACAACTTTAACAATATCTAGGCAAAAACATTCACCTTGATGCAAAAAAGAAGAAAAATTAAAAAAAAAATTAAAGCCAAAGAATGAAACAAACACTGAACTGAAAAAAGAATTAAAAAAAGAGTATTCTGCACTTTTTTGTAAACTTTGCCCCATCATTCGTAACTGTGTGTGTCCCTGTGTCTGTCTGTGTCTAAAAGGCGCCCTTACCATGAAGCTTCCTCTCAGGTTGGGTTGGAAGACTCCATCAAAGGAGCACTTGGAGTACGAGCAGCTGTCAAAAGAGAAGATCTGCTTGACATTGCTCAGGCAGTTGTGGTACTCTCCTGTGCCCACCACCATTACAGACATCTGGGGGTCAAAGCGGGCTGGTCTGAAGTTTTCAGTACATGGAGAATTAAAGACATCCTTCCCCAGCTTGATAGATAAGTTGAAGTGTTGTGGGTAGCAGGGGTGGGACAACTGGGGCTTCACGCCTTGAGTCTGAAAGAGGCAAAGAGAGTGATGAAATGGATCATATGAGGACATTTTGTCAAATATCAGACTCAGATGAATGTGGCTGGGTTCCATGTAGCTGCTTCACTTCCAGGGTAACTAAAAAACAGGGTTACCGTTAGATTGGCAGTTCATTTGTTCCAAATAATAAAATACACTTTGAAGAAGCCAAAAATAGGATCAGATTTAAGGAATAGTTTCACATCTATTTGTTTTTTTGCCAAGAGGTAGCCTAGAAGAGTGATACCACTCTCATGCTGTTTATGTACACCAGATATGACACTACAGTCAGCAGCCTTTATGAGATCCAGTTTCCAGTCTTTGTCCTACACTGAGCTAACTGGCTGCCAGCTCCAGCTTCATGCCAATCATCAGAGTGGTATTGATCCTCTCATCCAACATCCTGTCTACACACAGCGTAGTGTGAGCAGCATGTTTGCAGAGTGTGTGTGTGTGTACACAGGAGGTGTTCAGACAGTATTCAGCAGGTTGATGTAGTCAGTGTGGAGAACACACTTCACCAAGGGTGCTTTGTTCTAACATCCTCGTGAGCAGGAGTACTACAGCAGGACAGGGAATTTCTATAAGGTCTAGAGGTGCTATTATTTCACTGAGCTCAACCTTTGACCTCTCAGGTGGTCAAGCGGAATTGAAATCCTGAAAGGACAGTTAATTTTTTAACTCAAAGGACAGGTGCTGTAATCATTCCTGCAGTTCATACTGGCCCTAAAGGGATCTTTTTCTAAATCAGTTTCAGTGGATACTGTAACTCAGACTGTTGAAGCCTAATTTTAATTTCAGATAAACTATGAAATGTATTTTTACACAGAATGAGGGCTGTGGATTTAGTCCTCCATCACACTGAAAGTACATCAGGGAGGGGTCTTTTAATGGCCAGTATGAACAGAAGGAATGATTACATCAAGCCAATCTTGTTGCAATTTTCATATGAGTTTGATTTTGGGCAATCATGAAAATATTAGTTTCTCAGCAGCCATAGGATTTCCATTTTTCAACAGTACCTTGATAAGGTGAGCCATCAGTTTCTTCAGGAACTGGTCTTGGCCATAGCACAGGAAGCTGTGGGTGTATATTCTGTGAACTTGTCCATAAAGTGTCAGCTCCATCATTTTGAGACTGTCCTCCACCTTTTCTGAGGTCTCAAAAGTAATCTGAGTGGAAGCTCCACCTAAATCCAAAGCTCCAATTGTCTTGCTGCCTGGATTCAGCCAACGCCCGGCAAAACCATACTGAGTGGCAAGAAAGGACATGTCAAGACAACAGAGAGAGTCACTCAGAGAACAGCATCCAGCAAACAACAATTAACACTTTCAAAATTTAAGCCATGCAACCTATATGGTCGTAGTCATAGTCATAGTGTGTCAGTTGGTTCATCATCACTTTGGTTCAGAAACAACAATTACATGGATGCAGTGACATTTTATATAAACACCCACGGTTCCTCAGAGGATGAATTGTATTGACAGTGGTGAGCAGCAGCAGGTGCCAGGTGGACTGTTACAGACGTTCATGGTTCCCAGATGAAAAATCTTCATAACTTTGTTGACTACTGTTGTATTTCCTCTTCCCTTTAGCCTCAGCTGTACTTTCTGTTTAATGCTGATTTGTGTCGACATGCTAGCACACACTGAAAATCTTACAGCTGTCAGAAAATAACAGTCGTAGTCTTTCCGGATATGGAAGTATATGGACCTGACTCGGGCTAAGGACCCAGGAATTGGGCCAGAAGTTTCATTTTGCTGTTTGGGGTGCTGCTTAAACTTCCACACGTGCAGTAGTAATGAACCTCTTGGGCATGGGGCAGTTACTGGAAATATGCCACACATCACACCTGACAACACGCAAAAGTGCAACATGCAAAAACTGCAAGTAGATACAGACCCTGAGATGGAAGTTTGGAACAGCTATAGACTCTTTTGCCTTCAGACATGATTGGATGAATAGACTGGACTATTCATTTGATTATCATGCATGTTTTGCATGTTAGTCTCATTATATAATGACACCATCTCTCAGTCTCTTTTGACTCGACCACTGGGGTACCCTGGTACTAGTACCAGTCCAACCCTCTGTGCTTTAGGGCGGATTTTTTTCCTCTGTCACTGCCTGTGTTGAAAACAGAAGAGACAATGTTTAAAACCAGGAAAATCAGAACTTACCTTGGCAAAGTTTTCTTTTAAGTAATTGACTGTGACCCAGCCATATGCCCCCTCCTCCTCTCCTCTCAGGATGGTTGCCTCTTTGAATTTGAAAGGGTAAGAGCGCAGTTTGTTTTCAACTTCCTTCAGGACCCGAGCTGACTCTGTGGCATTGACTCTTCTGTTCAACAGTTGTAAGAATTAAATGGGGAATGAAACACTATTAAATCATTCAAACATCCATTGCAATGCATTAATGGATAATTAATGAGGCAGTAATAATAGTGTAATATCCTATGTTAACAGGGAAGTCTACTGACTTCAAGAGCCTCATGCCTGCAGTAGCTCCCAGGTACAGTGGAGTTTGGTGGTGTCTGGATTTGGGGATATCCTTCACAGCTTGCTCCAGACACGCCTTCAGACTTTCTGCTGCTCCACCACGAACACCTGCATAGCTCGATATCCCTCCACCTTGACAGAAAGAGAAAGTAGTTCTGCTTACAAAGAACTCAAACTGACCTCCTCAAAAAACTGAACTTCCTTGTCTTAAAGGACTGGTTTGTGTATCTAAGGAAACTCTGGAAACAAACCCAAGTAAGAAGAGGAACAACTGGCAGTGACTAAGATGGCATCAAGAGTGGTGAGGAAGTGGACCACTTAAGAACAAAAGTATTGCATAAGTTATGGCATGAAATATTCTGATAGTGAAGTTCTTGCAGGATGACTTTGTGGAAGTGAAATTGAGGGTGCCCTTTCCACCGTGATAGTCTGGGGTTAAAGGGTTGGTTGTGCCAAATTACACAACCTCTGGCTGTGTAAAAGTTACAAGTATGGATTAACATAACACCTGCTCGGAGTCCAATCAATGAAGCTGAGGTTGCTGGTTGCTGGGGGGCCGGATGGGCCGTGATAAACTACATATTACCACAATAATGTCAACATTGTCTTTACCAATGTGCAGGACCACTAAACATGGACACATATCACCGCTTCTCATAGAAACATCCAAACACACACACACACACACACACACACACACATTACAGTCACATACCCTACTTAATCTACTCTAACCTACTCTTAAAAGCTGGAGCACATTGTGTTTCTCTACACTTGTGACTGAGATGAAGATCAGATTAATTCAGAAAACCAGGTCATTTCAAAGAGCTTGTGTGCTTTTCTTGCCACTGAAGATAGTTTTGGTTTTACTTAACTAGCTTTCAAGGAAGAGAAATCTTTGAGAAGATTTCCTTGATGAAGGTGAGTGTAATATTTCGGTTCTGTGAGCATCACAAATCTGCACCATATTGTGATGGTCAAGCTTCAGAGACGGATATCTCAGAATCTGGGCAAATCGAGCCAAAACCAATCAATCGACATAACAACCTGAACATTTCTTAAGAAGAGACTTTTGGTCCCATGATTGTGTTTGCACTTTGACAAAAGTGTACTTCTGAGAAAATGCTGTACTTCCTGCTTTTTGGGTAGCAGTCTTACTTACAGTAAGTACTTCCTGTACTTCATTCCAGGTTGCAGACTATCCTATCCACAATGAGCTCGACCAATCAAATGCTTGGGTAGCTTTTAAAAAACCTGGGCAGGTCGAATCGTATTTTAAAGCAGTGCCAACCTTGTCTCGCCCAGTGTGAGGAGCTCACCTTTTGCATGACACTCGTTATGCTGGGTAACAATACCAGTGTCATTTTGCTTGTCAGCTGGCCATTTGTAGATGTACATGGAGGTGTGAGATGAGCCTGCATCCAGAACGATTCCATACTACGACAGACAGCAGTAAATCTTAGAAACATACAATGTGATGCCAGAACATACAGCATACAACATATGCTTAGAACATGAACATGAACAAGCTCAATATATTGCTTGACTGGTGTGGAGGACTGAAACTGCCATAATCAGAAATACATAAATACATAATGATTAAATAAATAAATAATATAATAAGCCTTTAAATGCAAAATTATTATATAATAAAATGTGACATAGACTGATATTTCTGTTTTAATTGGCTTCTATATTCATTCACCTTTATATCAATCCCAGCATTTATTTTCTTTACATCATTTAAAGTTCCATTTTTAAAATGTATTTATTAACATATTTATAATTTGTAGTCATTTAAGTATATATATTTGATTTTGGCAGTGACAGTCCTCCATAATATCGCTTATGTAAAATCTATCTATGAAATATCATATGAAATAAGTATAAAAGAAAAGTGTTCAATCTTATTTTCTGTGTGCTGTTGTCCAACTTGTGTAGGCTTGTTGTTTGTGACCTGGTATTGACAGGATGTGGCTACAGTGTATACCTCCTAGCTTCTGCTGCAGCTACATGTTGATTTTTTGCCTTTTATGGTTGTACTACACAAACATTTCCCATCATGGGGCTGAAAAGTATGATTTAACAACATGAACTGCACTGTTATGTATTGTGGTGTCTTTTAAACTCATGCAACAATGTTGACCTTGTCTTCCTTTGTGTGCTCTTTTGCACTGATAACTTCAAAGCATTAAGTTCTATACAAGCATTATTCTGGAGGTAAAGACCAAAGATGGTGAATGGCAGAATAAGATCTATTCATGGACCTTTTTGAAATATGTTCAGTGTTTGTGTGATTAACAACAAAAGGAAGAGCCCATGAATAAAGAATAAAACACACACACACACACACACACACACACAGTGTGTTTCATTTGGAGCACTTAGCTGATACTCAGGCTAATGAATGAGCAAGTTCAATTATTGCACATGAGGATGAAAACTCCCTGCAGGGCAATTTCTCCAAATCAAATTACAGTTAACATTGAATTGTTATGAAAAACAAGAAGACAACAGGTTCATCCATATTACTACTACTACAACAATAATAATAATATAGCAATTAAATCAATTAAACACACAGGCACAGACAGTTTTCCAAAAACCGACTATGATATAATTTATTTTGATTACCATGTCTTCGGGAGGCGCCTTGACCTCTCTAGCCGGAAGGACCACCAGCAGAATGCCGACTACCGACAGAACCAGCAGCACAGCCGCAGGGATGAAGGGGGAGAAGCGGAGACCCATACTGAGCCCTGATGCGCTCGGAAGCTCTGCGTAAAGGCGCGCCGGCAGCCGGTGTCCGTTATGGAAGCCCAGAGGAATACAGGGCGTGTGTGCTGTCTCTGACGGCTGTGGGTTTGGTCTAAGCTTCTGACGTAATTATTCATGTTAAGTAGTATAACAGTACTTCATCTTTAAGCATGTGTTGTGTTTTCAAAAGCTTTCTCCAGTTTGATCCACTGTGTAGAATCTTAGTATTAACTAAACCTGTCAATTAAATGCAATGGAATAGAAAATACAATATGTCCCTCTGAAATGTGGCCGGAAGTAGGCATATAAAGTACCATAAAAAGGAAATACTCAAGTAAAGTCAAAATTGTACTTATGTACAGAACCTGAGTAACCTCTTTCCGCCACTGGGTGGTAAGTTCCTGCCCCACTGCTCACACCCACACATGCTCACTACTGATGATACTCACTTCATTCATCAGATGCTCAAGTCAAGTCAGTCAGCAAAGTTTCTCATAGAAGTGAACGATCAGGAGTTTTACAGTAGGCTACAGCTACAATAAATATTATTAACACAACAATTAACTCAACTTCAGAAAGTATTCAGACCCCTTCACTTTATTGTGTTTTAAATAGATATTTTCCCCATTATTATACACTAAATAACCCATAATGACAAAGTGAAAACATGTTTTTAGAGTTTTGCAATTATATTAGAGACCACAAACTAAGCCTTTGCGGTGACTCTTCAAATTGTAGTCAAGTGCTTTCTGTTTGCTGTAATTATCCTTGAGATGGACTCCAAGTCAACAACTTGACTGGAGTCCATCTGTGGCAAAAATTAACAAACTGGACATAGTTTAGAAAGACTCCCACCTGTGTATATAAGGTCCTACAATTCACACTGCAGGTCAGGGCTAAAAGCCAGCCATGAAGTCCATGGAGCTCTCTGCAGACCTCCCTGATAACAGGCTTAGATCAGAGCAAGCACAACCTCAGACTGGGGCGACAGTTCACCTTTGAGCACAACAATGACTTGAAGCACACAACCAAGACAATGCCAGAGTGGCTTTGGGGCAAGTCCCTGACTGTCCTTGAGTGGCTGTTCACAGATGTTTCTAATCCAATCTGACAGTGTGAGAGGATCTGTCAGGAAGACTTGGCAAATCCAGGTTTGCTAAGCTTGTACCCAAGAAGACTGGGGGCTGGCTCAAAGAGATTTGAGTTTTTGATTTTTAATACATTTGCAAAAACATCTCAAAACATGTTTTCATATGTTCTTTTTTTTTTAATCAGATGAATTAGGTTTGCTTCCTCTGAATCTACTCACACCCCGTACTGGAGTGCTACAAAATTGCAAAGCAACAATTATGCAAATTTGTTGCAATGAAATATTTGCTTATATGAAATATTTGCAAAAACTATTAGTATTGGTGAAGGTTTATAATTTTTTGGACCATGACCTTGTGGCCTTAATGCTTCACATCCACTAGAGGGCATGGTATTCTAATTTCTGAATGGAAGTTCCAAAAGGACACAGGATTTACTGTTTTCCAGTTCTCTCAACAGATTTTCGAATTATTTTAAGATAGCCTTTATTAGTCCCACAGTGGGGAAATTCCTGTATAAATATTTCCTGTAAATGTAAAAATTTATAATGCTGGAAGAACACACACTGACACTGAAATAGAGACATCAAACTGTAAAGTCCCATTATCTCCTTATGTAGTAAATATGCTGTTTTTATGACCTTATGTCTTTTTTGGTGAGACAAATTAAAGCATTTTCTTTCACAAATTAAAAACTTTTCATATGCATTATACAACGTGTGCAAATAGGCAGAGCTGGACTTTCATTCTCACCCAGTGCACAATAAACACTGGATGAACATATGGATCTGTGCAGTAATATTTTAGTGCATAAAAGTGTATAAACCCTGACCTGTATTCAGTTATCTGGTTGGTGTTTAAGTCAGTAATTGTATTCATAACACAAAAAACAACACAAAATGAGCCTGCTGAAAAAAAAAAAAATGCATCTAATGACCACTTCACAGACTCTTTCCTCAGCAGGGATTTGAATAGAAGTGAATCAAAGCTTGACTGTTTGTGCGATGGCTATTTATTTTTGATCAAGTGTGTATGTGTGTGTACCGAACTGCAGATGACACTGCAGCTTGAGGTGTGTGTGTATGTGTGTGTGTGTGTGTGTGTGTGTGTGTGTGTGTGTGTGTGTGTGGGGGGGGGGGGGTTCTCTGTGGTTGGTAGAGATTGGGGGTGGGGGTGATTGCCTGAACAGAACTTTGGGGGTGACACAAATGGGAGTGAGGTGAAGAGGTCGGCAACATAATTCTGAAATGCACAGATAAATCAGAAGTGTCCATGCCCAGTGGTCCAACCAGCCACCTGATGTTTCCTTTCCAAACACTCACCCCTACCCCCAAGAGCTGCTACACTGTAAAAAAAAACCATGTTTTTCCTCTTGAAAAATGTGTATCTGGTCTGGTGTGACCTGTCACTCATGGTAGTTACTGGTGGATAATTCTGGCAACTGTTGATAAATATTCCAGTAAAACTGATATTAATGACCCAGTTCCCTTGTTTATTATTATTATTATTATTCTGCAGTTTTTGTGTTATTCCATCTTCATTTTAAACAATAATCTTTAGTATATAGAAGAAAACAAATCACACGGCTTGTTTCATGTGATGCTGTTTCCAACACTGGCTCAATATGTCTGCTCTCACCAGGTCTACACAAAGATAAACCCGGTCTTTTCAATTACTGTATGTGCAACAAATTTAGGATATTTCAGTCATGCTAACAGTGTGGCTGCAGGGGTGAGACTGTTATTCTGTCCACTTTGATTCAAGTATCTCAACAACTGGGTGGACTCTGAACTGACTTTGACTTTGTAGCTCAAAGTGAAATATCTTGACAACTGTTGGATTTATCAACATGAAATTTGGTTCAGATATTCTCTGTCTTTGTTAAGTCCCCCTCACTCTTCATCAGGGTGAAATTTCAAAGAGTTCAAAATCTTATTTACCTGTTTGGTTTTAATGCAACGACACAGCCTCACAGAGAGACATTAGCACAGCTTTAAATGCTTAATCATGTCTGAAACTTTTAATTTAACCAAATAGATATGTGACAGAAATAGTATTGTTGCTGGTTATGGGGGCTTCACTTTTTGCAAGCTGCACAAAAAAACAACGGTTTTCCTAGACTATGTATAGACTGGAGTTTAATATTACTATTATCTATTGAAATTATGTAACTGTGATAGCATTTTCTGCAGTAGCAATATTTCTAAAGCCAAGTCACTCATCAGTTGCTTTTCATGGCTGCAATCAACTTCCTTCATTTTGCACTTGTCAGGCTGAACCATACACAGACATGTGACTGACTCCTCACAGTTGATGACCATAAGAAAAAAGCCATGAACGTCTTTCCTTCAAAGATGAGCATTGTTAGAGTTTCACCAGTTGATCATCACCGTAAAGAAAACAATGGACTTCAGGTCCCTTGTTGATTGTGTTGTTATGTTTACCATTCTCTCTGATCAATTAACATCCATTTATCCAGGCTTTCAATACACCAGACCTTCATCAGAACATCGAGTCATACTCAGGTAGATCAAACACTTTGGCTTAATGGATGTAAATGGTGTAAATCTGAATGTGAATTGGATGTGAACTGGTCTTTCTGGTGTCTTTGTCTCAGTTAGGTGAACACACCCCATCTGAATCACTGACTTGTATTGTCAAGAGGTGGCACATTCAGACTGAGAAGTCAACCTCTCGCCTGAATCAACATTTTTTGCAGTGTACCACAGGCTCTAAGAACTTCCACAGGCTGCCCCTGCATACTGGAGAGCCAGGGCACACAGAGGGCATTCACACCTTGTTAAGTTTTACAACTTGTGCATTTGTCGGTCCCAGGCTTCTATTGCCCCTGTGACTCAGTCCCTGCTTTGAAGTGACCATCTCCGTCAGCTGAGGTGATAGAGAAATTTAGGGTTTTCTCTGATGAATGTGAATGCAGCACACATCAGGGTGCATATGGCCTGCTGAAGAACTCAGAGTCTAAACCTGGATGAGATTATCTTTAGAGACAATTAAGGGTTAACGTGACATTAATGTAATTACAGTTGACTAACAGGGCAAGTAACTAGCAGGGGGCTTGTCCTGGGACTGTAAATTAAAGGGTAACACTGCTTAATTACAGCTTGGCTCATATCTTTGTGGTTTTAATTGTCATTGCTACCAGCAATAAATAAACTGTACTTACCACAGTCATAGTGGAGATCTGGGGCAAGAAAGATCAGCAGCCAGACAGTTAGGTGGGTTACAAACACTTTACTGTCAATAAACCAGTGGATCTAAACCTCTTTGAAACCATGACACCAGTTCGTAGGGATCTGTAGTATTATTTTCATGGCATGGTCACTTTTGATTCACTGTTTTCATGCTACCCAGATTTAAACAATGGATAAAACAAAGTATTGTGTGGTCATTAGTTTGAATGTATTTCTTCCATTGAACTGTAAAAGTAAAATGAGCTTAAACTGTACTGTTACAAGTAGAAACATTTGGAGCCTGTGCACACTCTCTTGATGTGACATGAAGTTGAAGACAGTTCATTCTGAAGGTTTGATTTTATTATCAAGTGATTCCTTGTCTTGATTTTCATGTTCTCCAGAGATAATGGCGTCAACTCACAACTCAAATGATGCTCAGAGCCCGGACAGTGATGATATCCCTGTCCCCACATGCAGCCGAAAACCACGTCTACTAAACTGCAAGCTAAAGGCAGAAACATGCATCTACGTGCTGAGTTGAGTTAGAACCATGGAACCAGCGACCATGAGCTGTCATGTCATCCAGCTGTGACATCAACTGAATGTTGAACAGGGTTGTTATTAGAGTGGGCTGCTGTAAATGTTGCCTTAGTTGTAGTGAGACATGAAATCATGTGGAGTTTCTGACAATGAGCTGAGCTGTGGAGAAATGCTGTGATGAATATGTCTGTGTTTTATTTAGATCATGCACAGGTGCAAAGAAGTGTAGCAGAAAACTGTGATGTTAAAATGCAGCATTTACAGTTACTAAAATAAAATAAAGTGATTTATGAAGCTGGAATAACATTCAACACATTTTGTTAGACCTCTGGGATGCACACACACACACACACACACACACACACACACACACACACACACACACACCATCACACTGTGTTTTGGTGAGAAGCACATCATAATTCCCCAAACTCCTGTGGCAGTTTTGGTTTCACGCATAGCTGGATTATGAGAAATGGGCCCCTGGGAATGGACAAGTAAAAGACCCCTCACTCCTCCTACATTTATCAATGTGTGTGTGTGTGTGTGAGGTGGTTTGGAGTGCTGTGGCAGGTGTTTATATGTCTGTCTGTCTGTGGACTTACTTTGTCACCGTGATAGCATCACAACCATGTAACACACAGTCATGAAACTTCACAGGCGTGTAGCTGAGATCAAAACGAAGACAGAGTTCGGAGATGAGTGTGGTCCGACGCATGGGTTGGAACACCAACCTGTTGACAGGACGTCGTGGCTGCTGTGATCCCATAGCAAGGTGGTCTCGTCTTGGGTCATTTTGCATCTCTTTGCGTATTTTATGTCTTTTCACTGAACTCTACAATTTTCAAGCCAGAAATATTACACTCACTTCATGCAGAGGCTCTGTCTCACCGGCCTGTGCCTGGTGGGCCCATTCAGTAATCAATCCATGATTTATCACTGCTTCACTTGGTGGTAAAACTGAAACAGTTAGACACTTTGCTTTGTGCACTTGTTTTCTCTTCTAAATAAACCCAGAGGTTCGCTACATCTGAGCAATTTAAATATACATGAAATGAAGTAGGTGGTGCAAATACAGGTATTTCATGTCAAACATACAGATCAGTGAATCAGTTTGGTTTCCATACTTCATGACTGAGTCTTCATAGAATCTAATAAGTGAAGTGCTCCTCTTGTCCAGTGTTGGTTAGAGTTCCAGCTTCCACTGATTGCTTCACCTTTCCTTTGAAAGAGCCCCCCCACCCCCTTTACCTGTGCACGACGCAGCACCGTAAAGTGCATGAAGGAATTCCTACAGAGGTGATAACAGGAGCAGAGAGCAGGTGACATTTAAGAGCAAGGGGAAATTTCATGTGAGGCTCAAAGCGCTGCAGATGAGGCTCCTGTAATCCTGTACCACCATGCCATCCTTTCACATGCATGGCCTACTGTTATTTGTGTCAGCCGCTCATCAGTTACACATACTGCAGCCAGGAATGGTATCCTTGTCGATCAGGCCTCTGTGAAAAAGCACGTCCATTTAGTGGAGCACGAGTGAAGGGTCCTGATAAGGATCAAGTTCCCCCTCTACCGTGTTCATCTGTGAAGGAAAGAACTCACATACACACACACTGTGTTTTTTTAGGAGGTAGACAGGAGGCACCTGAAACAGAGTTGTATCCACTTTTTCAATATGAATGACTTTTTTTTGTCGGGTCTGAATGTGGGATTAAATCTTTAGAGCACACCCACTGTAGAAGCTGAGTGTGAAATAAAGGCTGCTATTGTGTGACAGTGGCTCTCCCCAAGGGCCCTCACAGCTCCCCCGGCCCTCACAGCTACCTCACACACTCTCTCAGCCCTGAATTAGACAATAAGATGGTCAAATCAAAACCTTGGAAACTCGGGACTAATTGTTTATAGCAGGTCTTTGAACAGGGGCATGTTGTTCATTCAAGACAGCTTCCCTGCCTCCTTGTGTGTCATACAGGGGAGGGCACTGTTCCAGCTGGGAGATTAGCCACAGGCTCTTTTTTTTTAATACCACAAAATAGACTAATTTCCACCTTCCTTTCATGGTTCAGGTGCACTTGTGTATTGAGGCAGGCAGAAGTTGCAGTGGGTGGGTTGGCCTGATGGATAGTACCTGGCAAGTCATTCAATGGTGTTAAAAATGGTGTGAATGGGGATTTCACTGCTGTCCGGCTTTTTTCTGCACTTTTTCTGGGGGGGGGGAGGGGGTTCTAAAACAATTGTCTCGACAGTTGTAAAGACTGTGTGGCTGTGAGACATATGGTGCATTCAGAAAATTTTCAGACCACTTGACTTTTTTCACATTTTGTTATGTTGCAGCCTTCCTCTTCAGTCTACACTCAGTAATGACAAAACAAAAACTGAATTTTACAAAATTTTTTTTGCTGATTTATTCAAGCCTGAGGCTCATAGCAAGGGGGGGGGGGCATCATATTACTTGCAAGTGGCAGTCATGCATAGTAACTGTGAAACCATTCGGTGGTCTGCTCTCCAGCAGAAAACTGAAAAAAAAAGCACAAAAACAGCGCGTTCTTTTTTGCATTCCTGACAATAATCTGTCTAAAAACTGATGACAAACTTTCAGTGTGCGAGTGATGAGTGACAGGACCAGATCACCTGATCCTCAACACTGATTGTTGGGTGTCGAGAGAGAGAGAGAGAGAGAGAGAGAGAGAGAGAGAGAGAGAGAGATTGCTCTGACCTTTCATACAGTTTTCAAAAGTCATCATTAGACTTACACTGATGACGGAGAAAACATTGACATGCTTTTATATGAGAGAGGGGGCACAGTGAATGGAGTTGGGGGCACTGCCCTCTGGTGCCCACACTGACATATTCAGACTCTTTAGTCCTTAGTTGAATCACCTTTAGCAGTGATCACAGCCTCCAGTCTTTTTGGTTATGATATGATAAACTTTGCACATCGGGATTTGGGGAATTTCTGCCGTTCTTCTCTGCAGGTCCACTCAGGCTCTGTCAGGTTGGGTGGGGACGTCAGTGGACAGACATGTTGAGGTCTCTCCACAGATGTTGCATTGGGTCCAAGTCAGGGCTCTGGCTGGACCACTCAAGGACTGTCACAGAGTTGTGACAGCTACTGGCACACTGTGTTGTCTTGGCTGTGTGCTCAGGGTCATTGTCCTGTTGGAAGGTGAATATCTGGCCCGTCTGCAGTCCTGAGCTCTGGACCAGGTTTTTATTCAGGATGTATCTGTGCTTTGCTCCGTTCAGCATTGCCTCAGTCCTGACCATTGTCCCTGTCCCTGCTGCTAAAAAACAGCCCCACAGCCCGATGCTGCCTGCACCATGCTTCACTGTTTGGATGGTGTTGGGGAGGCAATGAGTGCTTCCTGTTTCCTCTAAACATAACATGTAGAACTGGGGCCAAACAGTTTAATCTTGGTCTCATCAGACCAGAGAATCTTGTTCCTCACAGCCTGAGAGTCATTAAGCTGCTTTTTTTGCAAACTCCCACTAAAGAGAGGCCTCGTCCGGCCAGGTAGTGAAGGGTGCAGTTTGCAGTTTGGTGCTGTCGCCTGTGTGATGGACAGTCATGCAGACGGGTCTGTCGCCCTCCAGTCCTGGAAATGTTTCATCAGATTTTCATTTGATGCTTATTGCACCTTCACATATGTGACATTATCATGAAAGCTGTACTTAATTGATTTTAAATTGATTATGAGTACAAAATGCATGTTGTTGTGTTCAGGCGCACCACTCCTGTGTCAGCACAGGATGAACGATTGTTGCATTGTCATGTATGTCCATGCATATAGGTGTATGGTCTGTGATAAATATAATAGCAGACGGGCTGTTTCAAAAACAACATGAGTGTGGTTAGTGTATTGCTGTATAATGTCCTGGGGAAGACTCTGTTATTTACATCATAGAAAACTCCTCCATGATTACAGCCAAAATAAAAGCTATTACTCATATTTTGAAACATCTCTCTCCCAACAAGTCCAAACAGCCATGATGAATTAGAGGTGCTCCTTCTTCTTCTTTGGTGTAGAAGATAGACGCTGTCAGGAGCGGCCGTCTGATTCTTTCTATCTGTTTCTGACCTGCTGTCTGCACTGGCCCTGAGAGCAGGGAGCTGCTTCTCTTTTAATTGGAGTGTGACTAGAGCTATACTGGGAGTGATGGGGAGCGGGGTAATGCTTGTCTATCACACACATACACACACACACACACACACACACACCCACACACACCCTGCTGTGGACCTCTGTGTCTGCTGCTTAGCCTGTCAAATTGAAAGGGAGAGGGAGGGAGGGGGTGCTGGAGTGCTGAAGTGAGGTATAGGCAGACGTTTTCTCAGGAATGCTGGGAGCTATCAGAAGTGACATGTAACCGTATCCACTGTCAGATCTCACGCTTTATCTCTGCTCTGCTGTTGACTGTTCCTTCAGTCCGCTGATGCCTCCTGTCTGAACCTGAAGCCTCGCCAGGAGCCGATCCTCCCGCCTGCATCCCCGCAGAAACATTTCAATCTGGACATCAGGCTGAATAAACATTTGTAAGAGCCCCTGTGGTTTCATTACAATTGTCTGCACTAGTGGGTCTTAAGGGTCTGGTTATATTCAAGAGTACACTGAGATGTTATCAGGGGGGTCCCACTTAGGACCTAAATATTTCTACACTATTAAACAATTAAATTGACCAATTAATTGTCTCAAAAATAGATTTAAAAATAGATTAATTTTGGTGTAAAAAAAGGTGTAAGAGTCCATAACTCAAAGATTGAGTTTATAATTACATAAACTAGATAAAAGCAGAAAAACCCCAGATTTAAGAAGCTGGAATCAGAGGATGTTTGGCCTTTTTGTCCAGGCTTGCAGGGATGGCTACAGCTGTATCTCAGTTCAGGGGCCGCATCCTTCGACCATAGGCCCAACTGAAATGTGACGGTCTGGTCTACAGAGGATTTCCGCTTTGTGTCATCAGCTGTGCCCGCCCTTACCGTTGCGTCACAAATCAAAGTTCCTGTTTTTTTTTGTTTTTTTTCACAAAAACCTGAGGTTGAAAAGCCTTTGGTTTTAACTGTTGTACCGCTAGCTGTTGAGCTGAAACCCAATACTTACATTCAGAAGTGCAATCCTCAGGCCCTCTGTTGGCATCATTTGCTGCTATATTCTTTTCATTACTATTGTGTTGCAATAAATCTTATTGTGACATCATCAGTGACATCATTTTAAGATTTATCACATGATTGGTCCTGCTTTGCTGTCAACACTGCATTTCCTCAGATCACCTGCCAAGTCTAAAGGTGAGGTCTAAATTGTTGAGAAAATTGAAGGACACACCATAATCCAACATTTAAACCACCTAGTTTCTGAATTTCCCCGAAGGATTAATAAAGTATTCTATCTATATATCTATATATCTATGTATCTATCTATCTCTCTATACATGGTACGTCACCTTCTTCCCAGCAGGTGCCATGTTTACCCTGAAAAACAACTTTACTCAATTACAGTTTAATTAAAAACCAATTATTCAGCACATAACCACGTGCTAACGCCTGTTTGAAGCTTCACCTCCATCACCCCATTAGTTCATGCACTTGTGACCCAGCTGAGTGGGCTAATGGCATTACTGTAAACGTCTTTGACACCCAGCAGTGTTTGCTTTCCACTCAACAAACAAGATCAAACGCCGTTATCAGAGCTCCCTCAGATTGAGGCCTCTTGACCACCAGCTACTCAAGAAGTGAGAGCCAACCGTCTGACAGCAGTGATGCTGGCCTGTTGCTCCCTGGATAACACGGGTCCTGCCACAGACACCTACAGTGGATTTTTGTGTTGATATCAACTCCGCAACCAAGGGCGTTGGTTTGGTCCCAACACTGGTGGGAACACAATATACACAGCAATAGATCAAAGACTAAGAGAGTGAACTTTATCAAACGACTTGTTAGCAGAAAAGAGAGAAACATCAAAGAAATTTCTTGCATCCAACATTAATATTTTTAATATTCAGTAGTCTTAACGGTGTTGCAGTTCCCCTTGATCTCCCATGTGAAAGACTGATGATGCTGGGCCTCTACAGCAGGTTTTCTTTTTAAATCACTGTGGATGCTCACAGTCAACAACCAAACCACCCAGGCCGAACCAAAATCAGACGGTCTGGATTTTAGCCTTGTGTCACCAGTTGTGCCCCGCATCCCGAAGCAAAATGTGACTCCTGTCGCCTAGCAACCTGGACAACATTGAATTTTTCACAAAAGCTTGAGGTTTTTAGGCTCTTGGTTTTAACAGTTGAACTGTTAGCTGTTGAACTGAGCTGAAACCCAAAATGTATATTTCAAAGTGTGGTCCTCTGCTCTCTGTCAGTGTTGCTTGCTTTCATTACCGGCATACAATAAATCTTGGGACAGGTTGGGCCATGAGAGAGCCACACTTTGGATCCTTCACTGCAAGAAAAGAATGCTGCCTTTGAAGGAGCCTTTGAAATGGGACCGTCAGTGACACAATCGGTCTTCAAATCTAGCCTCCGAAGGTTGTGCCTCCTGAATTGGGACACAGCTGTAGTGCGAATGAGTTCACTCAAATATTGGCAAAGACAATTATGTCCTCCCAAAATGTTGGTAGGGACATGTCCTACACCCTTGTTCGTAACATTAGACATGTTATCAGACCATATTGTGCTGTGTATTGTGTGTATATAAGGTACCAGAGCAACAGTGAGCACACAGAGATTTATAGATGTATAGAACTGGAGTTACATCCAGTGCTGAATTTGAGACCACCACCATGTGATCACTGTGTTTGCAGTGTAATCACTTTGTTGGATGTTTGTCAGTGACAGGGAGAAATCTTCTGAATCTTTCTTGATGTTGCCTTCACCCTCAAACTCCACCACCATCAAGAAGATGGAGGAGAAAACACAAGCAGCTGGTCACAGCTCTCGCACTCCTTACATTTTAGTTCCGTCAACACTGTACTGACGATGTGTAGTTACATTCAAGCTTAACGGAGGCGCTTCCTTGCTTGCAGCCACAGTACTGGCTCCTGTAGCGACTTGCTCGGGGCCTGGTGCTGGGGCTTCACAGGTGAGCAGAAATGAGAGACGCACTTGTAGGTTTTTAAGTGTTTAAGTGCTGTCTTTGAAAGTGTCCTGTTACACTGCTCCCTCCATGGCCACCTGACCCCAGCCCCTCCTCTCTTCCTGCACAGGTAAGACACTTCTTCCCTCTGGTCTGGACAGAACTGTCTGGTTGACTCTGCAGTATTTCAGCAAGAAACTTTAATAGGGAAGATTTTTTTTGAGGATGTCTTCATCTTTCACGTATTCATTCATACACACAGTCCTGCTTTTATCCTGAAGACTACAGACAGAGAGCAGAATAAAAAAGATCCCCACATCATCATCAGCACCTCCACCAAGTGATGGCAGGTTTTCCTCCTCTCAGCTGAAGTAACACCAGGCCTTGTTTGTTTATGTCATTATGTCGGAGGAACATGTTACTGATGGCTTTCTGAGTGGCTCTGAACACAGAGCCGCCCTCTTACCTGGCTGTGACCTCCACAAAGGCTGCCATTGACCCCTGTCAATCGTCAATCTCTGCTTGCATCTCACCTCCTCTGGCCTATTGTTCTTCTCTGAGGCTTCTTCACAGCCAACGAAAACTGAGGCTCAGCGGCCCTGCTGACACTGGTGCTGGGGACAGATGCATATCCACAGTCACTGAGAAACAGCTGCATTTCCCTCTAAGATAGTTCTGCATATCAACCATTTGTTTTATTAGTTTTTGTAGTTGTTGATCTGGATCTAATTACTTTTTTATCACTTACACAATATATTTTTGAAAGTTTTGACTTTCAGTGTGATAATCTAACAGTGTGGCAACTAAAACTACTTGGTTGAGGATCTGGAAAGATTTTGGCCATGGTCTCGACTCACTTCTGCTAAGACATTCACAAACACTGCTGCACACGTTTTATTTTGAAAACTCTGTAGACTGGAGGATCCCTGATTGGGTAATTGATAACATGGATAATGAATTACTGTGTTATGTGTTACTGACCTTATTGTCTTTGCTAGCAGCAGTTGAGCAGTTGGATGGATCATTTTCGTTTTAAAACAGCGTTTGAAAATGAAAGTGTATAGTGTGGATGTAGCCTCAGACAGCAGTCAACCCACTGACAAACCTCTTTTCAGGATTCAAACAAGTAACCACTGCTGGTCACAGGACAGGTCCTAAAACAGAATGTGGAGGCAAAAAGCATCAAAATTAAAATTTTAGCTTTGGGACAAAAAACTATTCCCTTTACTCTAAAAGTTATAATGTTTAAGGTCTATTTTATAGTCTTTGTTTGTCGTAGTGTTCGCTGTGAAGCAGGATAATGGACGATAACAGGTCTTGCTAACAGCTAATAATCATTCTCACCATTTCAACTACTGTGAAACGGAATCCTTTTAGTTTCCTGGAGATATAAAGTAAAATCAGTGTCAAATGCTGCAGAAATAAGAAAGTGACAATGATGTTTTTGTTCAGGTTGAATTAACTTGTGATAGTGATGTACTGATGCCAAAATGCTAATCATAGCACCTTTAATGGTATTCTTCAGCTCCATGTCTCCTCACTCTAATTTGGTATTTAGCATTTTCACTGTCTTTGATCACTTTACATTGGTGGCTTTTGTTACTATTGGAGGAAGAGTAACTCTCCATTCCTTCCACAGCAAGAGTCATGGAAGCAGGCCTGACATACCAGGCGTGCTGCAGTTGTAGGGCACCACTTGTCTTGCCGTTGGTCTGGGGCCCATTGTGTGGTGGGGCCGTGCTCTGGAGGGTGACAGAAAATAGAAAATGGAAAATTCCTGTGTGAAGTGCAGTCGTTGTTGATCAGGTGTGAACTGCAGAGCAGAGATCAGAGCAGTAAGGGGAGGAGGGAGCAGACAGCTGCTGCAGCTCCACATCAAGCCCTTCCACTGCAGTACACTAGCTGGGACTGGGGCCCAGCACTCACTGACAGGGGCCCCGGCTTTCTCACCAGAGCAGCCAGGGTGGCCATGCTGTGGTGGAGAGAGAGTAGCTCTGGGTAAGATGAATGCAAGGCAGGTGAACTATAGCAATTAACCTCCACTTGGGCATATTTCCTTTATTTTGCGTTTTGGAAACAGCTTGTTTTTAATGATTACAGTGAATATATTTTTCTTTACAGTGCACATACACATTGAGTATATGGCTTTCTAAAGACCAGCTAATGCACACACAATCTACATAAAGTATGCACATAGATAATATATGTTGTTAATGCACATATTTTCATCATGTTGGCT
Organism: Trachinotus anak; assembly: GCF_046630095.1. NCBI lineage: Eukaryota > Metazoa > Chordata > Actinopteri > Carangiformes > Carangidae > Trachinotus > Trachinotus anak. The sequence continues at coordinate 2,243,392 of NW_027273859.1, read as the reverse complement.
TATTTGCATGCAGTAATTTATGTACTTAAATAATGACATTTATTTACTCACATATTCTATTTTTCTTTGCTATGTTCTATTTGTTGCTACAGTCAGAGTGTGGCTTACTGCTTCCTGTTTACACAGTGTACGTGAATGGTCATGTATGAGTGTGTTTTCAGGTGTGTTAGTGCGGATGGAGATTGTTTTCATCTTTTTAAAGTGAAAATGTGTTACAGTGGACGTGGCTTCAGTCCTCAAAGCATTCAACATCCTGTGCATCACGGAGGCTGCTAAAAGGAAAGACATAAAATCGATGCCAGAAGCCGCAGAGAGAGCCACTAGCTGTCTATAGATCAAGAGGGCTGATCTGTGGGCAGTTGCTGCTGGGATGCAAGTCAGGGTCTGATTATCTCTGGCTGGGTCACCTGGGTGAGGGGGGTCTGATGTTGAAAGACATGAAACCTCCACTGACCCCAGGAACATGACTGAAGATGCATCCTAGAACACCCTGGAGATGTATCTTACACCACTCTCTCTGAGCACTTTATTAGGAACACCACACTAACACCGGGCACTTCCTCCCTTTGCTCTCAAACAGCCTCATTCTTCATTTCCCGGATCCACGGATGTTATAAACTTTCCTCTGAGACTCTGCTCCATGTTGACTGCATCACATCATCTCTGCAGATTTGTCAGCCGCACATTAATCCTACTAAAACTACTTGGTTGAGAATCTGGAAAGATTTTGGCCATGGTCTCGACTCATGTCGAATCCTGTTCTACCACATCCCAAAGATGTTCTACTGGACCCAGGTCTGGAAACTGGGGGAGGCCACTGAAGTTGACTGAACTCACTGTCATGTTCATGAAACCATTTTCTGTGTTCTGTGTTACAGCTCATCTGCACTGTTTTTCATCCGGATGCTTTTCTGTTCACCACAGTTGTTAAGAGTGGTTACCTGAGTGACTGTAGCCTTTCTGTCAGCTCCAACCAGTCTGTCTGTTCTCCACTGACCTCTCTCACCAACATCAGCTGCTGCTCACTGGATGGTTTTTGTTTTTGGCTCCACTCTGAGTAAAAACTCTAGAGACTGTGAATGCCTACCCGTTTCCTAATGATCCAAAATTTCAATAATTAAAATGAATTTCAAGCTTTAATAAATGCTCACAGCTAAATGCCAAGTCGATCCCCTCCACCTGAGTACTGGAAACATTTGACATAAAATGATCCCTCAGTTCATACGGAAACAGAGACATCCTCAAGTAAAAATAACAGAGAGGGAAAATATGCAGAGGTTTGGCTGATCCAGGTTTGAAATTATATCACTTTATGTTTGTGTCTTTTTCTAAACTGGTTCAGTGATGAGAAATGAACTAGAGCTTGTAATAGACCGGTACATCTGTTCCCTTTGAAACAAATATTTTTTACAGATTGATCTATTAGAAAATGCAAAGTGGTCCAATTAGCATAGTCCTATGAAATACTATATCTTTTTACAACTACTTGAAAACAGGGGTTTGTATCTGTAAATAGTGTTGTAAACGTATACATTGAATTTTGTGTATGTGAGCTTAGTTTTGTAGACTTTGTAGAATTTCCTCTGCCTGCAGTCTCCATGTTGTAGGCCTGCACACAGACACAGGTTTGCAAGCTCACTTTCATCATTCAGGGTTGGATGAAATGACTCAGCACTGCTGAGATCAGTGTGGACTCGCCAACTGTGCTGTGTTTTACAATTCCAAAAACACTGATTGGTCAGAAGCTGGAGACCCCAAACTCTCTCCCTTCTGGCCCATTTCTTTTGTGACATCCAGCGCACAGAACATGACCAGAAAATAAACCTGTCAAAAGTCTGTGAGCGCAAGTATTATTGCTGGACAGCCTGTGAACATGACACACAGTTACAGGCAGAAAACTACATGTACAAATTTACAAGACTATGGTTACAGATACAAAACCCTGTTTTTAAGTCCACCTTTTTGAATTATAGAATATTCTAAACACACTGAATATATTTAGTGTTAGACTAAAATTGACCAAATGAAGATGAAGATATAAGTTTACCCATACCCATAGTAAAATTTGTATATATATCTATCTATCTATATATAGATAGATAGATAGATATATGTTAACAATATGTATTTAATTTATATATGTTTGTTTATTTATGTTTTTCTTCCTAATTCCTGATTAATTTAAAACATAGGGTTAGGGTTAGGTACAGAGAAAAATAGATGTCAGAGGAGGTGACTGAGAGTTTGTAAATCTGGAATATTCAGCAATTCACCCATAAATCAACAGATACACAAGCAAAACACAACATCACTACAATCTGAAGTGTTGGCTTCAGGTTGATGCTCATGTTTCTGACAAGTAATGCCTTGTGTATATGTTGAAAATCAATTACCATTCGCATGAGGGTTGGACTGTGCTACATTCTCTGTTTTGTTATTTGCACAGTTATACTCTTTCACAAATTTTAAAATGTATGTTTGGCTGTTACGTCTCACATTACAGATGACTGTCATTGCTGTTGTGTTGTTGACTTCTATGGAGTGAAGAAAACTTGCCTCCTGGCTGTAGCTGGAAACACTTATTTTGAAAGGATTCTTCTGAGGGCATTCCTCGGGGGTCTGAGACATGTTTTGACTGTGAGGCCCAGTGACATCAGTGACGTATGTCTATAGTCTCGTTGTCACCTGATGACAGAATAAATCTTGAAAATGGTTATCAGTGAGTCCTTGAAATCCCAAACCAGTCAAATATAATAGCCTAATGTGTCCTCTGGGAGCAGGAGGTCACATGTTTCTCCATCCATAACTAATTTCTAATAAATGGCCGGTTCCCCAACACCAGTTTTCAGAGGTCAAATTGTTTGCATGCTTTTTTCCCTCTGGTCACAGATTCTCAGAGTTCTTCTTGGCTTCTGTGAGGATGGTGTAGATTGCAGCTAATATGTCATAATCAACACTGTAAAAACATGTTTAAATATTTGACCAGCATGGTGTTCCTTCGATATCTCATTACTTGCATGTTGTGTAGTAATTAGTGCCAAAATAAATTAGGATATTTTCTTAATTTAGTGACACAGAAAGGCTTTAAAAGGTACTGCACCTTTAAAACCATTGATTTCATTGCAGGAAGCTGTTTTGAGCTCAAATGTGAAATTAAATTAAAAACATGTAACTAAAACCGATTTAATGCAGAATTAATTTTATTCACCAGATCATCATCATCATGGCTTGTCAATTTACTGAGAGTTTTAGATTTGTATTATATTTGGGCACAAATACACAGTTCAGTAGTTGTAGGAAACTCTCTCAGGCTCAGGGTCTTGATGGCAACTCTGCATTTTAATGCCACAACTTATTTTGTGTCTCCTTTAACTCCTAGCTCCTATTTTCCAATTTGTCAGAATATTCCTTTTACAGTCAGATGCCTCAAAGGGAAACTGTCCATTATGAGGGTTGTCTCAATAACATTTTACTCACCACCCCCACTGCAGAGGTCTGGAAAATGTGGACTCAGGCAGAGACAAACATAAATCATCTGCAACACTTCTCTGAGTCCAAGTGAATCAGTAGCAGTGCTCTGGAAACACCTGTAGCATAGGTGTTATAGTGAACTGCTCTGCACTGTTGTGGTTAGGCTCCACCTCTCCCCCTTTCCCACTGAGCCTCTTCCAATTCTGCTGGATCCTCCACCTGATTTACCTGAAATTTTACCACCTGAAATAGATCCAGTGGATCCACAGCTACGACACAACTTTCTGTTTTCTGTTTGGACTTAAAGAGAAGTTGTTAAAGAGGACTTCAAAAAGAAATGACACTGTATGTTTGTATACAACTAAACTGCAACAGCCAGTGTAGGAAACATAATCGCTGCCTGGATTGTGTTCAGAGAAGATGTCTAGAGTGAACTGTTTCTGCATTAAAGCAGACCAGCATCTCTCCATGAGCTGAACCAGGAGCTGTGAGAGTCTGAACAGCACCTTAAAACTGTTTCAATCAGGAAGACTCTCTCTCTTTATTCACAATTTTCTCTCCCTCTCTCACCCCACTTCTGGAAATCAGCTGATTTCAGGTGTATCCAATCACGTTGTCACTGCCAACCTTCAGTGTATATCGCTGCAACCCTCCTCCACCCTATCTACCTGCAGGCTTCACATCCAGTGCCAGTCCGAGCTCATCCCCCTTTTCAAATACGATGACATCACCAGTGACTCTCACATCTCTTCTCTTGTTTTGCACATGGCAGTAAAAGCTTATCTGTTGACTAAGAATGAAGACTCTCCTGATTGAAATCATGCTGGAGTCACTACAAGATCTGATATTTGACTTGCCTAATAAAAAAATAACGGTTGCAGTTATATTTCTAACAAACAAAATGTATTTGCCGGTGCAGTTTAGTTGTATAGAAACATCATTTCTAGAAACCACATCCCGCCTTTTCCAGATCTCTACGACCAGAATACCAGAATTTATATTGAATTCATATTTACTGTTCTTACAAGCAGTGAATAAAGTGGACTAAAAGAGAGCGTTTTGTTTTTTATGGCTTATAATATCCAATAGAAATAGTTTATGCTCATACCAGTACAATCAAATAAAAGCTGACAGTGAATTTTTCAGGAGCTTCATTACGACTTCAAAGCAGCAGCATTTGTGTCCCCCTCATTTGCCAAAGTGTCCGTCCTCAGACAGGATCTGGCTTTGGCGCGACCTTGCATATAACCCTGTTAGATATGCGCCTTGAGCATGTTCATCGCTCAGTGACATTTTGCTCCTTAAAAATAACACAGATGCTGGGCCCTGTCTGACTCTGTGGTCTCCGTGTAGCTGGACAGTGTCCGGCTATTTTCATTACCACCACCTCTTGTAACCCCCCTACCCCCATGCCTGCCCCCCCCACCCCCCACCCCTCTGTCAGTGTCTGCGGCTCTGAGAAGGGCAGTTGTGTGAGTCACTTTATTAGTTTTGAAGTCTGACATGTTCCCAGCTTCTTGGCCTGTGTATGAAACAGTCAGAGTCTGTCTGGCGAGTGTTAATCACGGATCAGCAAGTTGGGTTTCACCTGTCGGACATCCCAGCGCTCAGGGACTCAGGGGGATTTGCACAGTCTGGTTGCTCTGACAATGTCTGCCTCCTGTTAGGTCTTTCACATGTTCATTAGCTATTCGCACACATCAGTTGGACCTGCAGCGTTACATTTGTAGTTGTCATCACACGTTTCAGCACTTCTTCAGATTCACAATTTTGCCGATTGCTCATGTCTTTCACTGTATGATACAACTTCATCCCTTGCTTATCACTTTAGGGTTTCTGGTGTGTTTGTGTGTGTGCATGGGTGTGTTTGTGTCTGTGTGTTCAAAGGCTTTGCAGGGCAACACTCATTATGGATAAAGGGGGTGGGGAAACTAGTTCAAATTTATTGCCTGCGTCAGCTGTGTCAAATTTGGCAAGCTCAAATGGTCAGCTTGCAAATGGCAGGGCGATACCTTAGGGTCAACAGCCTTTGTAATAAGCACAGAGTTGTACATCTTCTCCTCTCAGTGTATAGCAGTGTTCATCTGCGTAAAAAAAATGACAAACGTACATTCACAGATTACTGCTAGGTTCACACTCCCAGGCTGCTGTATCAACAGAGCAGTGACCTGACGGTGGACGTGAAAGAAGAGGAGTAAAGCCTTTTTTTGGTCTTTTTTTCACTTTTCTCTTCTTTTGATCATTCATAAATGGGACCACCCACTTTCTGAACCCTTGCCGCTATTTTCGCAGGGTCAGAAAGAGTGGCCAGTTGCTCTTTATGGCGGAGATTTTTACGATGTGGTCAGAGCTGTTTGGAGACCACCAGTTCTCCTTTCACTTGTCACTGGAACAACAGTGGCCCCGAGGAAGACCCGAGCTGTGTGGGACATGGGGTTACTGTTTTGAAGTCTTGGAAAATTTGGCAGCCACTCAAAAGTCTGCTTCCTCCTCGTTTCAGGAAGGCGACACAGTTTATTTTTTTGAATCATTCACGTGAATTCATTTTGTGATCTTATTAAGAATTGTTTCCCACTCACTGTGCATTTTGATCCAACACATCTTCACGTGTGAATGTCCGTCTCAAAAGGGTTGTGTGTTTGCCTCACACCACAAAAAACGCACGCAAATGAGTATGAACTAAAGCTCATACACAGAAAACTGACTTTAAACTCATTAAGAAAACTGAGGGAGTTGATTTTTAAATCTCAAGAACTGACTGTTGTTTCAGAAACGTGTACTGTCCACAGTGCAGTATACTGTCTGTACACCGTAATTTACAATGAATCAAATGACCACAAAGTTAAAGCCGTAGGAGCAGTTCCCTGCTCTGTCTGCCTTTGTCCAGATCTTATTAGACAACATCTGGAACAGATTAAGCACCAGTGCCATCGTTTGTTTACATCCAATACATTTGTTTTTTTAATATAAAAAAAGTTGATTGCAGCCATGCTAACACCTCTATCACCGGCATGCTAACATGCGCAAAGTAATAATGCTAACGTGGATGTTTCGCATTTATAATGTTTACCATGTTCACCACCTTAGGTTGGTATATTAGAGTTTCCTAATATTTGCATATTAGCCCTAAAATACAGCTGAGACTGACTGAAATGCCATTAGTTCTGAGGGTGTATGGTCATAAACCAAAGTATTGGATAAATTAAAAAAAAAGTCAGAGAATCACCAAAGTTAAAAAAAAAAAATCTTCCTCAGTATAACATTAATATTTGAACCAAATTTCATGACAATCCATCCAATAATTGTCACTCAAAGTGTCCTGGTGGTGACTCTACAGTGAGGGTATCACCAAAGTCTTTAGTATTCATCGCCATGGTTATCTGCATGGCAGACCATCCAATAGGTGTCTGGATGTTTCAGTCTAAATGAAAGTGGCAGAGTGACCAGGAGACGGACACTGAGTCATGTTGCTAGCATGGCTGAAAACCTCACCTGTTCTGCCTGCATGTCTGTCATCATCGAGGTCTTCTGTTCCAGCCCGAGTGGCTGCTTCAGAGACACACATAAATATGATCGGGTTACATGGCCTCAGATCTCTGCATCACTTCACAAACCAAAGTGCATGAGGCTGATCCTGTGGTGTGCCCAAGTTTCCCTTAAGCCACATCCCATTTCTATATCTCTCTGCTCTGTGGGTACACAAACAAAAATCATGTATATTTGTAAGTGTTAAGATTCATCCTCTGTGGATCATGAATATCGACAGCAGATTTTATGGAAATCAGAAATTTTCAAGGCATCTTTTCATGGGCCAAAGCTGAGTTAGTTAGACAAGCTAGTTAGAGTAGGTACATGTAGTATGTCGTTCATTTTCTACCATGTATGTTGGCCATAATTCATCCTAAAAACTGACCCAAGTATCAGAGAAGCCTTATTTTGAAAGAAATAAAATGCGGACTAAAATCACTTTTAGTGGTTATTTAAGAATAATAAAAGTGAAAGTAATAACATTAATAATGAGCCTCTTAGCCTGTTTCAGGATCCTGTTGTGCATGCTGGGTCACTGTTAAGACTGATGGACACTTAAGTAGAACTGTGCCTTTGTTATATGGTATTAATTCCACCTATGCTTTTCCTGCTATGACATGTTAAATGCCAGCTGTAAAGCCCTGTTGTTGGTTTCTGAAGTAAGTATGATTTACATTCGTGCATGCTTTTCATTATTTCCTGTATTGCATACTAACTGCCAGGTTGGTGAGTTAGTAAGTTAACTAATAATCAAAGCTGAGAGCAGAAACATATCAGTGTAGATTCATGAGATTATCAATCAGTGTCAAACAACAAATCATAGGAATGATGAACAGATGTATTCACAAACATCAGTTAGTAACATGTATGTATGACAAACATTTCTGCCCTCTGTTTTAATTATTACTCAGTTGTATGGCTTTAAAGATCAATCAGCTAATCAATCATTAAATTGGCAGGTTCACTGTTTCAGTGTTATGTTTATTTCTAATTGTACAGACGGTTGTCACTTAAGAACAAGCTCGTCATGTTTGCTTGCCGATTTGATGGTGAGTCATCATCATCTTCATAATACACCAACATCCAGCTGTGTGGACGTCTCCCTCCCCTGCAGGTAAAACTCCTCACACCTGCTCGACCGTGCAGCGTGCTGCCACATCATGAACTGGCACTACACATCGGTCACTACACACACACACACACACACGCGCGTCTGTTTAGGTTTCTGACAATAATGACACTGACTGTCGTGATGTGAGAAGAGATGGACTGATGAGATGATAGAGTGTCACAGTGAGAAGTGACACCAACAATTGGAACCAGTAGCTGCTGCTGGCTCCTGTCAGAGATGTCTCGCTGCTGCATTTGACCACTTTAGTGCCCTGGACAGGGGCGGTGGGGGTCAAGAGAACGTGAGAAGGGCAAGATGTGGAGGGACTTGAAGCTTCATGTTACACTGTTGTCCACAGACACAAACTGTAACTCAGAAGCTACCAATACATGCAATAATATGTTATATATGTCATATAGTAATGCTATCAAGCTCTTCTCTTCTCTTCTCTTCTCTTCATTAATGAATGACCTGTTCATTAACTCAGAGGAAGAGGAAAGGCAGCCTCCTGCTCATCTCAGGATGTTGATTGCTCATTATTCTAAGGTGAAACTGGCTTTTTGTCTGAATGATTTGTTTCGGCTCTTTTTACATGAGCTGGAAATGTGGCCAGTCAACCTAAGATAAAAAGGAAGTGTGTGGGGGGGTGAGTAGGGCAATGCTTTTCTTTAACACCTAATTGCCACACCCATAAGGTGCGATTAGTCCCCTCACTTTTAAATACAATGCTGCAGTAATGATCTACATTAAAGGCAGACAGGGGGACAGTGAATAAAAGTTTGAGCAGTTTTCTTTTCTTTTCCAATTTAACGTAACGTGAAGTTAAAGGACGTGAATAATCTGTGTCTCTCTGTTAAACCCTCTCAGGGGTCCCGTGGCTGTGCCCACCCACAGCAGGCAGACTCAGGGAGGGACTTTGGCTTTCAACATTTAACCAGTGAGCAGTCTGATCCCGGTGACTCAGAGGGCTTTTCAAAACCTGGAATTAACCCAAGCAGACCTGCACAGAGTCCGTCACATTTAAACCCCTGATGTAAAAACTTTTTCAAATAATAATAATGGATGTATGTGGTTCTGATGCGCTGCGCGGGTCTTCTGAAGAGCTCCTCACGGTTCAGTCTGCCGGATCAGGGTTTTGAAAGCCTAAATGTGAGGGGAATAACTCGTCGGTGGTTTTTTTAATCAGAGACTCAGTTGGTGTGGATGGACAGGTCAGAGGAGCATATGCAACACTGTGGAAGCACCGTTGGATTTACTCACCGCGTCCATCTGGGACTATCCACCTCCAGAGTCCGCTTCTTGATCGGATGAAATAAACAGGAGAATGTATGGAATCAACCAGCGCTGTATTTACATGTAAGACGACGAAGGGGGTCGTAAGTGTGATCGCACGATTGCCACAAAATGACTTTTTTTTAATAATAACAACTCTTCATTTGTTGTTGCAGATCATTTCATTTCTTCGTGCTGTGGTGCCATGCTCAGGTAAAACTCTCCAAAATAAGAACTTATTTTCTTATAAGCAGGAATAGTGAAAAGCTTTTTTTTAAAGTTGTAATAACTCACTTCTGAATAGGCTATCACTTTCAAATATGAATATGGCGGATATTGTGAACTTTAGGCCCAGGCTACTTGTGCAGTAGTTACAACGGAAATTTCGACCTGTTGTGGTGGTTGTAAAATTGGCTACACATTTCTTTATCCCAGATTAGAAAGAAAAAGTTATGTATTTTATTTTTCCCTTTACATAAAAAGGGGGAGAATCACCCGTCTCCTAATTTTAACCAGTATGTGAGGACGCAGGGCGCAGTGACGGACCAGCTCAGCCGCAGGCAGATCAGGGTGTACCAGCTCTACAGCCGCACCAGCGGGAAGCACGTCCAGATCCAGGGCAAAAGGGTCACCGCCACAGCTGAGGATGGAAATATGTACGGTAAGAGCTGATCCGAGGCCTGCTGTTCACCTTGTACAACATTCGGCAGTGGTTGTAGTTTTTTTTGATCAAAGATCTGTTGGAAACTTTTAACAGAGAAGATCCACAGGGATTAGGTGCCTTATTTCACCGCTGAGGGTTTGCACGCTTTCACTAACCAAGCTGCATGCAGGAGAGCAGAAGATATCATCAGATAGGTATTTCTTTAAATTTGGGACTAAAACAACTTTGGACTATAGCCTCACTACCATTACACTCCAGTCACAGAGCTAAGCCGATATTTTTTGAAAAATAAATATTGATCTCTGAAAAACCCTGAAGACACTTGATGCTCAAATCCAGAATCCTCATAAATTCTTCTCATCTCCTGCATGAAAAATTATTACACAACTAAGTTTTTCTAGCTGCAACTATTCAGGTAACAGGCAATGCCACATCCTTGCTCTGTCTGTCTGGCAGAAGCAAAAATATGAATGTATTGACAGGTAGAATCAATGTATATCAATATAGCTGAGAATACATTTTTAAAGTTTAGTTTATGATGTGTGAACATTTTTATTGTGATAATCAGAAGAGACTGGTGTGTTATTTACTGACCCTCAGAGAACTTGAAAGATTGCTTAATCATTTTTTCATTTGCCTTGTGACCTGGATGTAATAATACATGGCACAAAGTGGGGCTGGTTTGGACTCATATCTACACCATGTTTGAAAACAGTGGATGTTGGTCAGTTAGCTCTGGTTGTGGTTTTTGCAAACACACCACGCAACTGGTAAACACAGATTGGTCTACAACAGAAATGTTAAGAGATTCTCCAGAGGAACAATCAAATGACACTTTTCTGGCCCCTGACACTAAAGGCTCAAACTCCCTGCAGGGGACTGCAGCTTCAGGCACAACCAGCAGTTCCACCTCCAGCCTGCTTGTCCCTCTGTGAGGTGTTTTCAGGCCTATATGTTAATTCAGCCTCCCTGCTGTATCCATGAATCCATCGTCTGGCAAATTAGCGGCTGATTAGGGCAAGTCCTTTGTCTCTATAGCCCTAATACACAGGGCTGTTGTAATGCCCAATGGCCATAATTAACTGCAGGACAAATTCAGCTATGGATGTTTATTCTGCTTCTGCTCTTAAATGTTCAGCCATTCAGGGACATTTGTTTAATCATTTGGTGTTAGGGGTGATTTCCAGAGGCTTACCTGGGTCAGTGAATGTCTCAGGCCTCTTACTGACACAACAGTTTATCCTGTCAGTCTAATGGGAAAATAAAAGTTCATGACATGACTAGTGGAAAAAGAGAGAAAAACCAATTCTCAGAATAACTTTACAGAATGCATCATCTACTGACATAGTTTACTTAGGCAGAGCTTAAATGCTGTTTATGTCTGACACTGTGCAGTAAAGTAGAAATTATAATCTTTCATATTTGAGCATCAACATCGTTACAATAAGCATCTAAATAGTATTTGCTAATCATAATGTTTGACTGTACACTGTTTGTATTGAATATTACATGAAACTCCTGAAACAAATATTTAAAAAAATAAAGACAAAATAAGCGTCTTGTGTTTTCTGATGTCCTGACTTCCTCGTCTGTTTTTCTCCGGCAGCTCGTCTGTTTGTTGAGACGGATACCTTCGGCAGCCGAGTGAGGATAAGAGGTGCAGAGAGTGGGCGCTACCTCTGCATGAACCGGAAGGGGAAACTTGTAGGAAAGGTACGATAAACGTGACATTATACATTTCTTTTATTTGAGAGAAAAGAGACCACAGTTCAAAACTGTACATTGATTTTAGTTTAGCATGGAAAAGTTTTGAGTCAGTACTGTGATAAGTAAAAAACTAATTATACTGTTGTAGTGTGGTAATATTACACAGCCAAATTGTACTGGTACAAGCAGGAATTGTATCAAATAATCCACAAGGGGGCATTTATATATTTTTATGTTTGATTATTTGTATTATTATTATTATCGTTATTACAATTTTACAACTTCTCCAACCTGAACAACCATACAGGTCATTTTTTTCCCAGCCCTCCGATACGAGCCATAGGAGTGTCTCCTGAAATGCTCCTATGGCAGCAGGCGTAGTGGACCTTGTTTGCCATGGTAACAAAAATAAACATGCTGACTTTACGGAGAGTGGTGTACCTACCTTTGTCACCATGGTTACTATCAAATCCAGAATCCTCATAAATTCTTCTCATCTCCTGCATGAAAAATTATTACACAACTAAGTTTTTCTAGCTGCAACTATTCAGGTAACAGGCAATGCCACATCCTTGCTCTGTCTGTCTGGCAGAAGCAAAAATATGAATGTATTGACAGGTAGAATCAATGTATATCAATATAGCTGAGAATACATTTTTAAAGTTTAGTTTATGATGTGTGAACATTTTTATTGTGATAATCAGAAGAGACTGGTGTGTTATTTACTGACCCTCAGAGAACTTGAAAGATTGCTTAATCATTTTTTCATTTGCCTTGTGACCTGGATGTAATAATACATGGCACAAAGTGGGGCTGGTTTGGACGTAACTGTAAAACGCAACTACCCGAGTGTAAAAATCAAAACAACCAGTGTTTGTTTCACTTCCTAGCAAAGCACAACGACATTCAATGTTTATCCTCATCCACTTAAGAGCGAAGTCTTCTGCAGAAGATGTACAATCTGTGCCCGGCCACCTCAGCTCCTGTCCTGAAGCGTCAGTGTCAGTAACCCCAGGACATGATGTGCTGGAAAAAAGCAGTCCTCAGAGAACTGAGTGACATCACTCAGTCTTACCAGCCACAGCTGACAGTGATGAGGGGGAAGTACCATCCCATCGTGCACTGCCTGTGTGTTTGGTCATAAGTCAACTGTCCACTTCCTTCATGGAAATGGAAAAGATGGGTCCACATATCTGGCTGACATGACAAGTCGCTAATCTTTTTCTCATCAGGGTTGAAGGTGTGGCTGCTCTAATGTCTGTTATAGACACTGAGGGAAAGACTCAAGCTGTAAAATTCACATGAGATGTTACATAACTCCAATTACATAAATACTAATGAGAGTTTATTTTAAAGTTCATAACTGAAATGTGCAGCTGTCAAACTTTTTCTGCCGTAGTTATTTTTATTTAGACTGAGGTTGCCTGTTACTCACATACCATAAAACACCTGCAGTACATTTACATCTCTATAGATGTTAGTTGCCCAAAATTGGTGCATATAAGCAGGTTTTTTAAAAATGTGGCTAAAAAAAGGTGATTGACTCCTTTCACACTGCCTGTTTGCCTTTCTGAGAGGACACAGACACACAACTACAGGCAACAACGTCATCACAAGCAGTCACAGAGCACTCACATAGACACAGGGGTCGGAGCCTCTGTGTCAGGTGCTGCAGTCAGTGATTGTGTTATTTTGAGGTTCTTGCTCACTCTCAGTTGAAGGTGTAACAGCACTGTGCTGGGCAGGTGACAGGTGCATCACAGAATGGAAAAGACGCAAAAATGTGCATGTTCACTCGTGTGTCGTGTTTACATCACTGCTGATTGGAGCTGGAGCTGATAAATACCCATGACTACTGCAGAGTCATTTGACCCGGGAACAAATATAGATTGGACCCTTTCACACTGATGACAAAAGCCAGATGTTAGCAAGTGTAAGCAGGTTCTCAAAAGGGGCTCAATTCTCATTACATAACAGAAGTTAACTTAACTTACCGCTAGCCTCTTTTACACAGCAAATGTTGCACCTTTCTGCAGAAAAGGAATGAACAGTGGGGGAACATTGTTGTTCCGCCCCAGTTGTGTTACAAATCACAAAAGGGGAGATAAAGCGAAACACTTTATGCCTGGTATGTAGTGTAAAAAGCTAAGTCTAAATAATGAGGGGTCTTTCCAAAGGCAATATAGCAGAATCTCTGCTACTCTCAGGTCTATGTGGTAATCATGACGGCCAGAAGCCCGTTAGCTTAGCTTAGCATAAAGACTGTAAGCAGGGGGAAACAGCTAGCCTGGCTCTGTCCAAGGTTAACAATATTCATGTACCTTGTTGTCTTGTTGTTTATTTTGTAAAAAAAACAAAAAAAAAAACAGCAAATGTGGTTTTACAGGAGAATCATGAACCAAACGAGTTCTGTTAAACAGATTAGATATAATGTGTTAACTCATGAGCTTCAGAGGCGGATTTTGTTTCCTCTGGAGAGAACCAGACGACTAAAAACTGACTTGCTGTAACTTCACATTTAGTGGGCAGATATGATAGTGGTGTCCATCTACTCATCTTACTGTCAGCAAGAAGCAGATAAGGGTATTTCCCAAAAAATTAACTGAAGATATCAGCGTTTTTGTTTTTTGTGTTGCATTTAAAAAGTTCAAACATTCTGTATATACTAATTCAAAACTTAAAAAACATAACCTTGTGCCAACTGGGGTTAATGCTAACTGCTAAATGCTAAATATCAATTACAATATCTACTTAAAGTTTGCTAACATTAGCCACCATAAGCAACTGGTCAAACCAGACCAAGCAAGACTGTGACAGCAAAACTCCTCAATGTATTTAAATTGAGTGAGGGTGTGTTTTATTGCTTATAATATCAACTTGTCATTCGTAAAAGGAAAGCTGGTTTATTTTCAGACACTGCGTAGTCTCACTTTAAGAGGATTTTGATAGTAAAAAAAATGTGTGAAATGATCATTTGCTTACTGTAGATCGAATGACTTACATGGAAATATAGCGGTTTACCTCTGAAATCCAGTGATCATTTTTGTTTGATATGAACAAATCAACATACATGCCTCTATATGTCTGTGACTCAGTCTGTGTCTGTCCAGCTTTAACATCAGAAACCTGTTCTGTCTCCTCACGCAGCCCAATGGCCGGAGCAGGGACTGTATCTTCACTGAGATAGTACTGGAGAACAATTACACAGCGTTCCAGAATGCCAAGTATGAGGGCTGGTATGTGGCTTTCACCAGGAAAGGGAGGCCCATCAAAGCCTCTAGGACAAGGGAGAACCAGAGAGAGGTCCATTTCATCAAGAGGCTACACACGGGCCCGCCCCCCTTCCCCAACATGGACCAAAGCAAACACTTTGAGTTCATCCGATTTCCGTCCACACGTCGAGCGAAGCGGAACAGGAAATCACGTACCTCTTCCTAACGCGCAGCAAAAGGAATGGACTGATGCCAGCTGTGATATAAGAAAGAAACAGATGCAATTTTATTTTTGTATAATTTTGATAGGTAAACAGTGATTAAACTGCCATAAATCTAAAGTAATTTTGCTGTAAAATGATCATGTGTAAATACTGACAGAGTAAACCAGATGGATTATATTTAATCGTCCTGTGTGCATGTGTTGACTGGTGGGGAGCTGTGGAGGATGAAGGGACATTATGACTTGGTTACAGTAATAAGTGGTGGTTAAACTGCAGTTTAACTTTAAATAACTCTCTCTGGGATATTGGGCAAATATATTTCCAAGGTTAAAAAACTGCTCCAAGGATTTAACATTCTGCATGAAATCCATCTGTATGAAACCAAATTACGTTTTTTTAAAGTTATCAGCTTAATGTCATGTCATTTCATATAATATACAGGTTTCCATTTAAGTATGCAGCCCCTATTATTTCACATTGTTTAATGCAGGATAAAATGAAACTAAAACCTCATGGAAAACCTTTACAACCGTTAAGTGGCTTAACAGTTACAATGCTTGAATGTAGTAGCTGATAGGGCAAAATCCAGTTGTCAGCTGTAACTGAAATCTTTGATATATTAATTATCAAAGTGACGTGGAATGATTAAAAGAGTACATATTATTTCAAACTGTTCCACTGACAATGAGGAACAGTTGTCATAAGCAAATACGCCATTACTATATATATAAATATATATATATGGGACCAGTTTCATAAAACACCTTAAGTTGAATCAGTCTTAAGGTTTCCTTAAAATGTCCACTTAAGTATTTAAGTTTTATCCTTATCTTAGTCTTATACTTAAGGAATCACTTAAAGTCACCTAAACCTTTGCACAAAAGACCTGAAGGAAAAAAACTAAAGGCACCTCTGATTCTACCTTAACAGCAACATGACTAAGTTTATGGGGCTAAATGAAGAAAATTAACTCATCCCAAGAAGTGTTCTGCAAATGGGAGACACCTTTTATGATGCAGTAGAATTTAACCACTGTAAGATCTTTGTCATTGCTGCAAAATACTTTTTTCTTAACTAAGGAAACCATTGAAGAGATTCTGTACAACAGTGTTAAGTAGCTCCCTCATCTAAGGAAAAATTAAACCTTAAGTGTTATACTTAAGTAGAAACCTTTGTACAACCTGCCCCTGAGCTCTTAAAGTGACATTTAACTTTAAGATAGATATTGCTAGGTTATTTTAAAGAGACACTGCCTGATGTTGTTGTTGGGACCAATAGCACCAAAGTCCCCAGATTCTACTCTGCGTTTGGTGTTAAAAAAGCTGAGATTCTAAATAGCACCTGGAAGCAAGAGCTAGAGGTAAGGTTTTGGATTTTGGGACTCTAGTGAAGCCCATGGTGGCACTAGAGTAAGACAGTGTATGACCAAAACCTCTGGGCACCAAACATATCTGTACCAAGTTTCATGGAAATCCTTATTGAGATGTTTCAGGCTGAACCACAGAGATGGACCAAGTGACAGACCTAATGCTGTGCTGCTAGCATGGCTAAAACATAAGGAGTGGTACATATAAACTCTGAGACTTTCAGAGAAGAATGAACTGTAACTTGTGTTGCTGGATGTACAATATATAATCACAACTGCTAACAAATTTACGGTTTACAGTGAAGTCAATAACAGCCAAGAGCAATGGTGATGCTGAATGAACAGATTCTCAGAGCCAAGGATGAGCAAATATGGAAATAAAATAGATCAAATTCAGGAGCAGTGGATTGAAGGGGACATGGGCAGGATGGGATGAGTCAGTGTCGAACAATAACAACCTGTGCAGCAGTTGTGGAGTTCCTTCAAACACCAATGCTTAGATGTCACACATCAGATTAGACTGTGTTAGCTCAATGTGTTGCCAGGACTGACACAATGTTATGACAGATCAAAATGCTATTTGGATTTCAGCCATCTAATGGAGTCATTTTAATAAACTTGGCAAAGACTGAGGACATGAGCCTTAGATTGAATTACCACTGATTGCAGGAATTGTGGCTGTGAATGTAATGAGATCTATTTTTAACATGATGAGAGGAAAATATTTGATAAGAGGTTGGTGGGAGCTGGGATCGGCTGATTGTATTCCACATCTCATACAATTAATGATCTGATTATCAGTTTTAATGAGTCTCACTGGAGGCTTTTGAAGATAACGTGACCTGAGGAATTTCAAGTTTGAGACAAATCTGTCTCATCTTCTGTTTGAGGATCTGTCTTTAATAATTTCCTTATATATATATCCAGGAACTTTATGCCGTATTATTTCTTGTTCCTCTGTCCATTTTATTATCTCTACTACACATGCGTAATTATATTTGTAATTATACACACTGCAAGAAACATAAACCTGAAACGGTGACATAAAATAATTCATCCAGAGAACATGTTTCACTTTATAATAAAATAAGTATGTATATAATAGAATAGTAAAAAGATGAAGAGTAAATACAAATCTAATAAATATTAAAAATAAATCAAAAGATGATAAATGAAGGAAAATATAACTAAAACATGAGTCATTATTTACATCCACATATAGATTTCATGTAAAATTGTGAGTTGAGCTTCCTTGGTCTTATCAGGAATACAAAACTGAAATTGATTTTATGGGCTATTCTATTGGCTCCTCCTTCTCTAAGCCCTTCTGTGAGGTCAAAGGTCAGGGTTGGCTAAAGGGCAGCAGCCTCTGACAGTCACTGTGAATACTTGATGACTGAGGAACACTTTCAACTCATGATGACCTTGTGCCGCCTTCTCCCTCAGGACTGAATCTTATCCTGTTAGCAACAGTTGTCTCCGTGGGTCTGAAACATGGAGTATAACAGCCTGTGATAGTCTTTGGCGCCCTCCAGTGGTGGTGAGACGTAACTAAATCTGGATCAGGTGGAAAGTCAGCTGACTACACCACAAACAGGAAGGGGAAGTCACAGTTGAAGAAACTAGTCATGTAAAAATAACTGACTGTACTGTGCACTTGTTTTATTTAAGAAGAAAAAGGCTTCTGACTCTGAAGATGTTTGGCGGAGACGATGAAGACGGAGATTTTCTGTCTCCATCAGGAGGGTGAGTTTGTTTTTGTCCACCGAGCTAACTCTCTTAGCCCGTGAGCTAACTAGCTTGCCCCACTTAGCCGGTGTTAGCTGTGCTCGTCTATGGGCCAGATTTCATTTTAAATCTGGCAAATTATCGCGACTTTCGTTCGAAGGTGACCCCTTTTAGACGACAACTAAAAATCTAGGCAATTTAAGTTGTTCTCTTATTGATCTTACGTTTTTCGGCATGAAGCACATACCCCAAGAAATGGTTATAAAATATTTTATTGTGTGTCTTTAAGTATTCTTCACCAAAATCCCAAGGAAAGCAATGTGAAGAATGATGAGGGTTTTTTTTTCGATGTCCCCTCTGAAGGATTTATCTGCGACCCCTGATATTTATAAAAGTCCTGCTGGGTTTGAATTAACCCTCATTATCCTGCCAGGTGTTTGGAGAGAGTTGTGGAGAGCGGAGGAGTTCAGGGAAGCTGGGAGTTGTCTGATCCCTGTTGACTGTTATCAGTATGGATCGGTTAGCGGCTACAGAGTATTCTCGTCTTAAGGGGGCATCTGTAACTCACCAGGAAGTGGAGCAGCTCATGGAGCTTTCTAGGATATTATATTAGATACATTTCCACTGACTTCACATCCACTGCATCTCTGCTCTGGTCCTCTGGTCTGATGGGTTGTCACATGCTTTCATAAATCCTCCAGATCTGCTCTCTGCCCAGTAGTTTTGAATGAAGCTCCTGATGTGTTCAGGTCTGCAATTAAAAATTTGATTTCACATTCATATTTTGGCCACTGAGCTTACTGCTTCATGTTATGCAGACACTATCAGACTAGTGGACTTTATCTTATAATTTACCATCTTTGGTAAATGACAGCCTCATAAACCAAATCCCTCAGAGCTTGCTCAACATTTTCAAAGTTGTTACATGTGTAGGTTATATTTTTTCTTGGTTTATGTGCGTTTGTTATTACATGTTACACAAATTCAACTGTTGACTCATGTTAATTCACTTATTATTAATATTCGTCAGCTGTTGGTTGTACGACATTCAGTTAGAGCTTTGCCACATTCTCAGACTGACAGCAGAGTTGTGCTGTCTGGCTCTGCTCGACTATTGTGTGTATGAGCTGGTGGACTAAGCAGTCAGTGCAGGGCCTGGGCTGGAGGGAGGAGTGTTCTGGCAGCTAATTCCTCTCACATGCTGCTTGTTAGAGGAGTAAGGTGAAGGCTTCTGCCACAGCCCATCTCTGCTCGGTGGAGACCCAGCACCAAGTTGGAGCTCCTCAGTTTTCCTCTGCTATGCTGTTGAATCTACCACGGTGGTGTGACTGCACCGGGGGAACGAGAGATCAGGGGTGGCCCAGAGCAGAAGCGTTGGAACGTACACTAGAAGGATTTTGACTCACACATGCAAACAGGTAGCCCCTCCTCATCCCAGTTCCTTACCGTCGGAGATGAGGGCCTCATGGCGTTCAACACGGTCATTCTGGGAGATACCACTGATTACCAGTGGAAGGAGTTCCAGGGGTCAGTACAAGGCAGCTGTGTTGTTTTGAAGCCTAAGAAACTTTTCAGAAATGTTGGTCTAGACTCTGCATGTTTGATCCCAGCTGTTTAAAATGAGGAGACTGGTGCCAATGATTTAGGAAGTAACTGTGATGATGTTACAGCATCTAATGGTCGAATCAGTGTAAATGACATAAATAATGAATATGAAAGTTCATTCTTGTCCTTGGAATCAATAGTTTGACAAAAAAACCAAACAAAAATCTTAACACATGGTCTATTAACTAGTTGTTTTAGAGCTTACAGCACACTGAGTATATTCTTCAGTGGATGGAGTTTGCTCAGTTGTCAGTTATCTCCATGATGTCAGACAAAAGCAATTTAAGCAGATCAGTTTTGGTTTTGGAAAATTCTTAAATCAATTTCTTTCTATCTTATAGACTAAATGAAAATAAATAAATGAAGAATGAAAATAGATAGCACATTTGTGCAGATCGAATGCACATAAATGCACAAAAAAATGGTGTTAGGAGCTGTTGATTTTTGACACAAAGCTACAGCAGCAGCTGAAATCCTGTAAATAAAGATGAACTAGAGCCTGGCCATGGAGTCGGTGCTGTGTCAGGTCTTATCTTACATCTGAGGCTAGTTTTACTCTGAGTGTCACCATAAAGTGGAACAATCTCATATCATAAATTTCATGATGAACATATCTAGCTGATCTTTCCACTTGTTCTCCTTGCAGGGCCAAGCTGGCCTCCCTTTTTGGACTAGACCAGCAAGCCAGTCAGGGGAACGAGTCCTTTCAGTACACAGCTCCCAAACAGCCCAGGAAGAGCTCCAATCCAGGTGAGACCATCCCACCAGAGACAGAAGTGAGTTAAGATGTAGATGTGAACTGAATATGTCTTTTGTGTCTTCACAGCACCACCCACCCAGAAAGTAGCTCAACCGCCCGGAGCTCCAGCAGTGTTGTATGCCACAGCAGTCCAAGCCTTCAGATAGTGAGGACCCTGTTTCTGATATTTGAAAGCCTTTTTATAGTATTGATTTAAGTTTTTCATGTCTTCTAAATGGAAAAACAATCAGCAAGTATTCACTCCTCATTAAGAAACTTTCTCTACAAAGCTTCCAAACCTGATTCTAATTTCTATAAATCAAGTCACAATCCACCAAATCATCTTATAGTCGAGTCAAACGAAAAGCTTCTCTGCCGTTTTTGTCTCGTGCAGTATTAACGGCCAGTATGTGAAGCAGGGAAAGCTGGGAGCAGCTGCGCTGGGCAACCACACAACAAAAGAGGTTGGAGCTTTGCGAACTGGTCACTTGTTTGAGATTACTGGTTTGACTTTTGATTTTGATGAATAATGCACCTCTTCTTCTCTGCAGTACAAACTGCTTCTGTACTTGAGCCAGCAGAAACAAGTGACGGCTGCCAGGATTCATATGGGCTTTGCTTTCACGGTGAGTAGAGACGTAAAGAAGGTTGAATACGTGTGGATGAACAGATAATCTGAGTTGTGCTTCAGGAGTTTAACAATGTATGGAAACACATTTAGCTCATTTCTAGGTCTGAACATGCTTCCTAACTGAGGAAAGCTTTGTCACATGCTCTATTTTCTGGGATATTGCACTACATTGTCATTATACAGTGCACTCGGAGAGCAGGATTACCCATAATACCTCTGTCCCTTTTGGAGTAATCCTACTCCTATATACAGTACAATGTGCTGTAAAAAGACAAATTGATAAATGTAAAATAATTAAAACAGTTCTTTGAATTTTTTTTGTTTTGATTAGATTGTATTTATTATTATTTAATTAAAATGATTTTAATAAGTGAATACATTTTAAAAAGCCATTATAAATGGATTAAAAATTAATCCAGCAACAGGAGCTCAGACTTCCCCCAACACATCACCTCAGGCCAGTCACTGCGCATGTTTCCTGGGTTTATGTTAGACTTTAGTGAAATCTTAGGCTCATTGATCATCATGAAATCATCAACTGGAAACTGTAAAAACTAAAGCAAATAGACAAATGGGTTGTCAGATGGGAGATGAGGAGCAGAAGATAAATAAAATAATAAAAAAGTAAAATGCACTTTTTAAAAATTCAATTATTCATCATTATTTAAAGACAAAATGAGGAAACAATTATCTTTTGATGCCAATGATCTAACCCTTTTTTAAGATTATTATTTTAATTTGATATTTTTTACTACATCATTGAAAGTCAGATTTAATCAATAGATAATTGTCCACTCACTAACTTATGCAGAAGAAACTGTGTCTCATGGTCTAAAGCTCATTATTGATAACACCATTACCTACACAGCTGTTCCTGGTCTTTCTCTCTCTTTTCTCCTCTCTCCTCCCCTCTCCCCCCTTTTTTATCTCCTCCTAAACCCAACCGGTCGAGGCAGACGGCCGCCCACCCTGAGCCTGGTTCTGTTGGAGGTTTCTTCCTGTTAAAAGGGAGTTTTTCCTCCCCCCTGTCGCCAAGCGCTTGCTCTTTGTGGGAACTGTTGGGTTTTTTCTCTGTAACAATGTAAGGTCTTGACCTTACCCTGTAAAGTGCCTTGAGATAATGTATATTATGATTTGGCGCTATACAAATAAAATTGAATTGAATTGAATACTTTGATCGCTTAATGATAACTGAGGTATCGCTATGACAACTGGACCAACTCCATCCACTGGTAGAAATGTGTTTGAAAGTTTAGGAAAAAGCCAGTAAGATAGTCAATAATATCAAATATTGCAATATTTCCCACCATAAGTGATATGTGAGTCTGACCCTCATTTCACTGCTTTGAAACTTTGAACACCTGTTTAGTCGCAGCATCAATTATATCTGAGACATAAGATATAATAATATGATTCTATATTATAAAAACACCTGAAACATACAGTACAATAATATAATGATTGTTATAATATTAAGATAATATCATATATTGTGATAACTCGGTGGCAATGAGATTTCGGATGTTGCCACAGCGTAGGGTGGTGATTTATTTTTGCTGCAGTTGCGTAACATTAACAGAATATCAAACATCACAGGCCTGAGCTATAAAAGGGAGGCTGAAGAGACAGAAAAGAGAGGGGACAGATGGTACTTTATGTACTAAACACGCATAAACACATCCCTCAAGTATAATTGTATGCAAGCATTCCACTTATTGTATTACATTGAAATGTAAAGAGCCCCTCCTCCTTTGGATTAGGTCATGTGGATCACATGGGAAGTGACTAGTCACAGAATGCTGGGATCCAGAAAACATGTTCCTCCTTTTTAGTTTAGGACTGAGCCTTCCCATTGGAAAAACTCAGTATTACAATTGGATGTTTTTCATGGCTCCAGTGAAGTAAAATGCAATTTCTTTGTAGAGAAAATAAGTTTGTAGAGCAGTGTCCAAGGTTCCTCCTGTAGGTGACCACACTCATAAAAACCGGTGTGTGTGCTTTAAAATGATACTAGTCTCCTGGTTGGTTACTAAACTTGGTTATTAAAAGTTACAGAGAGAAGAAAAAGTGAGTGAACTCTCTGTAATCATCTGCATTTATGTGGGAATTTATCTTAAAATAGGATCAGATCTTCATCTAAGTTACACACATGAATTGTCTGTATTGAAAACTCCATTCAAACATTCACAGCAGAGCTGGAAAAAGTATGAGAGTCAGGAGTTATCAGAGCTGGAGTCTGGTCAATGAAATCAGAGAGAAGTTGTGGGTCAGAGACACTTTGACTTATAAACAGCCCTCAGACATTCAGAGAAACGTCAGCTGATGTGAACCAGGCCTCACAACAAAGATCTCAGAGACTGAGGATGAAGAAGAGTTAATGATGATCATGAAGCTGAAAGGCTCACACAGTCATTTCAGAGGGTTTAGCTCATCATCAGTCCACAGTCAGACAAACTGTCTACAGATGGAGATGATTCAGTTCTGTGGAGTGGATGTCCAGCTGAGATGACTCCAAAAAATCTGGGTCACTCTTTAGACTCTCAACACTCCCTGTGCCTGTTTTTCTTTTGTTGTAAACACATTTCAGAGTGTAGATTGGCAGATCACTGATGAAAAATGAGTCACGATGAGCTCAGGTCTGTGTTCCTGACCACACGCTCTGTCTCTGCTGCAGGTCCAACCAAACAACTACTGCACTTTCTACGACGACCAGAGGCAGAACTGGTCCCTGATGTTTGAGTCAGAGAACGCGTCATCAGACTTCTGCAAAGAGGTGGGTGATGCAGACCTACAGCTGAGACTCTGATTATTGTTTGACCAACAGAGCGAGGAGCTAAGCAAACAGACTGTTTGTGTTGATAAGCACGTGGTCCACAAGTATCAGGATTGATCTTCAAAAAGCTCTTTATCAGTCTGACCTACATTTGGTTCAAGATTTCACCAAATACGCTGAGTTCTATTGCTCGTCAAATGATGACTTATTCTCTTTTGTGCGCTTCAGGTGTGTTTGGCAAAAGCGAACAGCGCAGCCTCCTTGGACTCTGTGGTGGTTCAGGATCTGAGTCTCGGGGAGGGCCAGGGGGTGGAGAATGGAGACTCCCTGGAGGTGGTGTACACAGGCTGGCTCCTGCAGAACCACGCCATTGGCCAGGTCACACACTTCCACCATCATTTCATCAGTTTCATCACTGTGTGTAGCCTGGACACCAGACCAATCAGCAAGCTCATGATTATTTACTCTGGCCCCGCCCCCTTCTCACTCAGACACATTTTCGTACACTACATTTCCCTGTCGCTTTGCGCTGCGCCACACGTTTTGCTGCTCTGATTGGTCAGTCTGCAATTGTTGGTAACAGGTCTTGCAAATCAAAAATGACCTGAGTGGTTGTAGATAGTGACGTGAGATATCACTGCTTTCCTTTATGATCCGATACCATTCAAACCTGATAGCGGTATGATCCCAACAGTTTAAAAAAAAAAACCATCAAGAGTTTTTCAGAGTCATAAACACTTTTTGCCATGTAATCTTTTAGCACACAATCAGACTGAGATAGCAAACAAGTATAAGGTGTCGTCTGAGGGCAAACTGGTCCAGCCGGCGACAACGAAAAAGTTCCTGTGGCACTGATAGGCCTAGAAAACAACAACAACAAAAGCTTTTTAACATTTTTATGTTGTTCAATATCATTTTCTTTTAACACGTTAAAAAATATGCATATATTTATTTATTTAGTCAGTTTTTATAATTACATATTTTCACCGAAATGGTATTGTTTTGCACACCATTTATCGGCCCACTTGTAGTACCTCCATGGCCCACAAGTTGGGAACCAGTGCTGTTGAGTAAATTATTTAACATGGATACACTAGTGTGATTAAAATATACAGACCATGTCAATAAAACATTTCATCCCCCTGAGCTTCAAAAATAGTAAAACACCTGAGAAATGTTTTAGTGAATTGATGTGAGTTGATTTTTTTATACAGCTGTTTATTCTGTCATTTATTTATTTATTTTATTACTTTCGTCATAACCATATTTACTTTTTTTTAGCTGTCATTTTTATTTATATCAACTTGAGTGAAATAGCGTTCCATGCTTTTGAGGACACAGAGAACTCCAGACATTTGAACATCAACACACAGACTGAAACCTGGACAGATGTGAATCACGTTGCCACGGTGATAAATGCTCTCTGTACCTGGATAACGGCTGTCAGCAGCAGCTCTCCTCTTCTGCAGACCTCATCATACTCTGTGCTGTGATTAACCTCAGACAGTTGTGTTGCTGCCACAGAACCTGACAGTCCTCCCACACACATCACACACAGCGTCGCTGCTGTTGTGAGAACTGAAAAAGTTCCACACAAGACCACATCCATGTTCAGCTGTCATCACTGTCAACTCTCTGCTCAGTGGCTTATTCTTGTACAGAGCCATAGTTCACATAAGACTCTGACAGGTGGCAGGAGAAGTAGTTCCTATCAACCAGGTGTAATTTAAAATAGATCCTGATGATGGTGTATCTGCTAATGATAAAAGACACATTTGCCCTTTATTATTATTTTGATTTTTCAATATGAGAATTGATCCTAGAACAGAAAAGTTTGTGATCACAGGCACTGATATTTCAGGATTGATCACCACTCACTCTAGACTTGTTGGTAAATGCGCATTGGTCTGGCATCACCAGGTCACATGTTGTCTCCAGTTCCTGTGAATTTTCTAGACACACGACTCATTGAATCTCAAATATCATTTCAGATGTTTGACTCCAACCAGAACAAAGACAAGTTGCTGCGACTGAAGATTGGAGCTGGAAAAGTGATCAAAGTGAGTCAAGACATATGTACAGAATAAGAAGAGTAAACTCCATGGAAACACGGTTTTAAAACAACATTTTTATTCCCTGATTTATTTTCTCCTTTTTACATTTCAGTTGACTTGCATATTTTTTTTTCTTGATGCCTGATGTTCATGTATTGAAATATCTTCAAAAGTTTTACTCTACCACCAGAAAGTTCAGTGTTCCCCATCACAACACGATGTTTATCTCAGGTAGTGCACATGTTTCATTAGGACTGAGTGATGTTGAAACTGTAGTTCAGACTAACTCATCATTTAAACAGTTCAATTACAGTTAATGTCAAAATAATGAAATCATATATAATGTTACCTCACAAAGTCAGATTAGCGGCCCAGCCGGCCATCTTTGAGCTCAACTCAAGTTTTCAGGTAGCTGGCTCACTTTTAACTGGATAGATCACCATGGTAACGGGTCAACCTGCTCTGGGGCACGTTAACGTCACAAGAACCAATCAGATCACTGCTATAAGCTACGGGTGAACAATTAATCAAAATGTTATCGAAATTGCAATGTGGCCAAGTGCAACATCCAAATCACAGGAGCTGCAGTTTTTTTGATAAAAGTATCGACAACAGACCTTAAATGAAGCAGTGTGGTGCTATAGAGACAAATCATATTCTCCAGACATAAAGACACGTTTGTTTGGAACAAGACCCAACAAAAATCACATCATCATCATTTTTACTTTTTTTCAGTGAAAATGAAATTCACAAATGAGCACTGCAACTGAAGTTGTGACTCATATCACAATCACAATATCAGCCAAAATAATCTCAATATGATTTTTTAAAATCTTGCATATGGACTTTCCTACCATAAATACTTCTTGACAGAGAGAGTAACTTTTTTTGTCCACTGGTTTAAGCAGGGATTATTATTTCTTTTTTTTAACCATCTGTTCTTTTAGGAAAGTTCTTTATTAAGTTGTTCGAATATTGTTCCTAACAACTTTTTGTTGAATTCTAGTTTTGTGTTCATGTGCATTTTTATTTATATATATAAAAAAAAAAAAAGATAAATGAAAAGAAAAAAATTGAACTTTTCTCAAACATGTGGTGATTTGCTCAATGCATTGCAGTGCTGTATTTTTTCCTGAGTATCCCTATTTAAGTTTCATGAAGCAGAGTAAGACTGCAAGTAAGATAAATATTTCATTTTATTTAGTTATTATTCTTCTCCACGGGCTTCAATGATGTTTGCCAATGTTAAAAACAGGGTACCACTGTTTTTCTAAATCAGCTGACTGACATCATCGTATTATTGTCATGTTATTAGCTGGTTAACCCCTCTGCCTGTCCTCTCTGTGTGAGCAGGGCTGGGAGGAAGGGATGCTGGGGATGAGGAAGGCTGGTCGCCGTCTCATTATCGTCCCACCCAGCCTAGCTTATGGATCCAAGGGAGTCCCCAACTGCATCCCGGCTAACAGCACCCTCATTTTTGAAGCAGAGCTTCGGCGGGTAACCCACCCCCATCTGTTCCTGTAGTTAACCCTCTCTAACACACCTAATCTTTCTTTACTTACTTGTCTTTACTTTTACTCTGCTGTAATGATGTAAGGTGTGAAATGAAGCTTGTTTTGTGCTTTAGGTGAAGTTTTACAAGGACAGTGGCTCTGATCGGGCCAGTGCCAGCTCCAGAGACTCTGCTGCCCCCTCTCCTGCTCCTCCCTCCGTCTCCAGTGTGGAGAACCTGACCCCAGAGCCTCCAGTGCAGACGGCCGCCCCAGGCCCAGGCAGACCAGGGTCAGAGTTAAGCCTCAGGAAACAGTTAACAGCATCATCCTCAACTCTTTCACCACCTCACCTGAGTTGTCTCTGTTCTCTTTTTCAGGGAGCCTCCACTTCGTGCAAAGTCAAACTCCCTGAGTGAACAGCTGGCAGTAAGCACCCTCACTGGTTCTTTCTTCTTCATGAAGCATTTTTAAAATAATTGTTTATGCATTGCGTCATTTTCTTTTCCAAGAATCCAGATGCCACTAAAGCGAAGCTGATTTCTCGCATGGCGAAGATGGGCCAGCCCATGTTGCCCTTCCTGACAGGAGCGGCAAGCCAGCCGGAATCCAGCGACTCTGAGCTGGAGGTGGGAATTCTGTGAAGGAGGAGAAAATGCAGGAGATATTCTTATTATCAACAAATACTGTGAGAGGATCTAAACATTTAGAATCTGATACAGTATATCAGTGGTTGGCAACTGGTGGCCCGCAGGCCAAAACTGGCCCGCCAGGAATAATATCTGGCCCGTGAGATTATTTTGATAATCTCATTACACATTTAGTTAAAATGTCTAAATAGTCCCCCACCTGAAGATTCTTATTATACTATTATCCATGTTGAGACTGAATGACAGACACAACCAGTCACATCGGGCTGTGGGCTGCACTGTAGTCAGTGCACAGCGCCTGGTGCTAAAATAGATCTTTGTCATGGCAGCAACAATCCTCCACAGAATCAGTCACTTCCTCTTTTTTGCCTACAAAATAAAAGCGAGAGGAAGTTCCAAAGGTTCTGTTGTTTGCTTGACAGACCTCTTAGAGCCACAGACAGGGACAGAAAGTTTGCGTCTTTCCATGGTTTTCATTTGTTGACAAAAAGAAAAATAGAGATGTAGGACCACTCAGAATCTTTTTTGTATCCCTGACATAAAACCCTGTCTGTCTGTGTTTAAAAAACATGATGAGAAACATCGAAACCTCCAGCTTCCATTTGCACAAAAGCTCAAAGGTGAAAGAAAATTACAGTATTGAATTATTTAAAAATAATCAGCTGAGCTCATCATCTGCTGCACTTGAGGAGTTTGCTGTTTGCAAATCTGATCAGATTTGTCCCTGAACATGTGAACATAAACACATAGGATCACGTTCAGTTTCAAATGAGTTTGAGTTTTAAATGTTTAATATTTGACTTGATAATTGTGAATCACGAACTGATGATCAAAACTGTGCGTGTGTGCGCGTTCAAGTGCCAACTCATGAATGGACTAATAGTTAAAGATGAACAGACCTTTTCCCCAGCAGATCTTTTGTTTTGTCATTATTCTATTGAAGCATCCCAGTTACCCAGTTGTCCAATACCAGGAGCCTGAAGGTGACGCAGCTGAATGGAATTCAGCCTTCATTCATTATTTTATAGTTATTTACTTTTTTACTGACATGTGAAAACATCCTCTGTTAAAAAAGATCGTTGGTGCAAAATCCAACTTTTCTGTCGTTTTTATTTTAACTGACGACAGTAATGAAGTATCCATTTTAAAGTGTGTAGAAATGTAACTGCTTAGAAGTCAGTTTACAGCTCATGGGGAGCGTAGGATCCAGTGTTTTTGGAGCTTGAACAATACTTAAGTAGCTTAAAGTCAGGACATCTCAGCTTCTGTGACTTTGAACCATTTCAAAAAAATCTGTGTCTTGCTACTTGAAAACATGATACAAAACTACCTCCATAAAATGACTCTCTGCCACATCTGGAGTCATTACTGAGTCTCTGCCTTTATGTATTGCTCTCCAGGACACCAGCAGCAGTAGAGTGAAGGATCAGCCTGTAGCTTCATCTCCAGTGCAGATCACCACTGCCGCTCCAGCTGCAACACACAGTGAGCTTCTTCTACCTCTTCATATCTGCATATCTATCTATCTATCTATCTATCTATCTATATACATATATATAACAAGGCTAGAGAGCCCCACTGTTGCTGATCAATTGCACCAATCACCAGAAAAAATTCCTTGTATGTGAAAACATACTTGGCAATAAAACTGATTCTGATTCTGATTCTGATTCTGATTCTGATATAGATATATATATATATATATCCTGCAGCTTAGTATTACAAAGGACACAGTGTCTTACAGTGATGTATAGTCTTTTTGTAGGTAAATAAGTTTGATCTGTTCAATTCTGTTCCCGCAGTACATCCTCATCCTCACGCTGCTCCACCCTCTGCCTTACTTCCTGTTATGACCACTCTTGCCCCACATCTGCCGGACAGCAGTCGTGCCTTTCAGGTGAGAGTTCACCACAGTCTTTACTGATGTATCATCAGTAAGAGCTTAACACCAGAACAACAACAACACCTGGTAATATCAGTGCATTGTGCTGTTTTATAGCCTTACTCCTTCACTCAGACCTCTGTGGCTCCATCTCAGCTGCAGCCTGTGGGCCAGGTCTACCCTGCACAAACTGTCCCGTACGTGGGTAAGAGCGTTCAGTTCAATTACCAGGAAGCCATTATGATCAAACCAGTAGCTTGTACAGAGCTTCCGTGAGACACATGTACCTTGATGTTTTGGGGCCATTTTACTGATTCATGATGCAGCCCTTCAGCAGCAGCATCAGTCGTTCATATTATCACACAGCTGCAAGAGAGTTCTGTGCTTGATGTAAGTGTTGCAGCCCTGATATGGTTGTGACTGTGTTGCTCTCTCCAGGCTCTGGTGATCTGACTTCCTTCCTGATGACTGAGGCACGCCAACACAACACAGAGGTCCGGTTAGCTGTTGGAAAAGTAGCAGATAAAGTGGATCAACTGGCCTCAAAGGTATGAAATGTCTGGACAAGAAAATATTCATGAAGTACTTTAAACAGAAAAGACAAACAGGTGGTTCTTGTCTTATTTCACTTTAACAGATCGACGACCTTCAAAGGCAGGGGAGTCTCTCCATAGGTGTGTCCGGTATGTCGATGGAAACCTCCATGATCATGCACAACATCCAGAGAATTGTGCAGGTACACACTGGAATCATACTGGAGGCTCCTCCTACTTGTGCTTTTTTTCCTCACCTTGCTTTGGTATGCTTTAGTAAATCTTTAAGTGTTGTGTGACTGGTCGGTGCTCTGAAAACTCTGAACAAACCTGCTTTGTTTTTAGGAAAACGAATGTTTAAAGAAGGAAGTGTTTGAGAAAAGTTCTCGCATCGAGGAGCAGAACTGTAAGATCGGGGAGCTCATCAACCAGAACCAGAGGTGAGTCAGAAAATGTCACACTGTCAAAGTGATGGCTGAGGATCACATCCTGCCAGTGCTATGTTTAAATCAACCATCAGCTGATTCATGATACTATTTTGTTGTGGTTAAAATAGCTATCAGGATAAAATGGATCAAATTTCAAAATGCATTTTATCCGTGAGATGTGTTTTTGTTTTAAACTGATGTTTTTTCTCAAACGTTTTCCTTCAAGTCAAGTCAATTTTTATTCATATAGCAGAACAGAAGTTAAGGCACTTTTGAGAGAGAGAGAGGAGACGACAGGAAGGAGGAGGAGAGGGAGAGAAGGGAGGAGTGAAACTGAAACTTAAAATAGTGGATTAAAACCAGTGTAACTGTTTAAATGAATAAATCATTTTAACAGTTACAGTTGGTGTACATCATGTACTTAGATTGTTTTGTACAGGCCACTTCCTGATCTTGTACATTACATTACATTACTAAAAACTGAAGTGTGGAGGATGTATTGAAAAGATTCCATTTGTCAATATGTCGGTGTTAATATGTCAGACTGACTCAGGCTTAAAGAAATGTTTTTGAGGTGGCTGTGATGTGGTTGTGCTGTGGCTGTAACGTGGTTGTATGTGGTCATGCTGTGGCTGTAACGTGGTTGTTTTGTGGCTGTAACGTGGTCGTGCTGTGGCTGTAACGTGGTTGTATGTGGTCATGCTGTGGCTGTAACGTGGTTGTTTTGTGGCTGTAACGTGGTTGTTTTGTGGCTGTAACGTGGTCGTGCTGTGGCTGTAACGTGGTTGTTTTGTGTCTGTAATGTGGTCGTGCTTGGGCTGTAACGTGGTCGTGCTGTGGCTGTAACGTGGTTGTTTTGTGGCTGTAACGTGGTCGTGCTGTGGCTGTAACATGGTTGTAGCGTGGTCGTGCTTGGGCTGTAACATGGTCGTGCTGTGGCTGTAACGTGGTCGTTTTGTGGCTGTAACGTGGTCGTGCTGTGGTCATGCAGGTACATGGAGCAGAGTAACCTGCTGCTGGAAAAGAGGAACGACTCCCTCAAATCATCCAGTGAGCAGAACCAGGCCAGACTGCTACAGGCTGAGCAGGACAAGGTGAGTGTTTGGCTTTAGTGCTGATACTTCAGATTGATTGTGCGTTCAGTGTTACAAGAATTTGTTTGTGATGGACACAAATCATTGGATACACCAGAGCAACTGCAAAATGATTTTATTCTTTATTTTTTTATTGGTGAAACACAGTGTGGCAGGGAGCACAGAACACAAAACATCTACAGTGACACATACACTCACTCAGCACTTTAGTAGGAACACAACACTAACACTTGGTAGCTCCTCCCTTTGCTCTCAAGCAGCCTCAGTCATGTTGACATGACTGCATCACATCATTTCAGCAGATCTGTCAGCTGCACGTTAATGCTGCCAAGATCCTTTCTACCACATTTGCAAAGCTGGTCTACTGGATCCAGGTCTGGAGACTGGGAGGTCACTGAAGTTTACTGAACTCATGTTCATGAAACCCATTTGAGACGAATTTAGCTTGGAGCATTGTCCTGCTGGAAGCAGCCATTAGAATTTAGTGAACTGTGGACATGAAGGGATGAACATGGTCAGCAACAATACTCAGAGAGACTGTGACATTCAGACCAGGACTGACTGGGATTAAGGCCCAAAATGTGCCATGAAATTATTCCCCAGGAAATGTTGTAGGTCAAACTCTTAGCAGGGTGCTGGCCTGTGGAGGAGGCTGCACCGTGTCTTAGTCCCCAGATCTTCCGAAGAAGATAATCAGATTTTTCTAAAATACAATATCGAACTGACAGTCTCACATTAAACTGTCGCTAATGTCGAAATAGAGAATCTCCTCCCACCTGAAGATGCTTATTATACTTTTATCCATGTTGAGAGTGAATGAGCTTGACCATGTCACATCAGGAGCAGCACACAGCGCCTGGTTCTACAATAGATCTCTGTCATAGCAGTAATGGTTACCCACAGATTCACTTCCTCTTTAGCGATTTTATCTACAAAATAAAAGCACAAGAATGTTATTTTTTCTGCAATTCTATAGTTCAAACAAGCTTTTATCTTTTATCATGAAAAGTTCTGACAGGAAGTTCCAATGGTTCTCTCACCTGCTTGATAGAGCTCTGAAATAGCTGACATATAATGTGATTGAAATGTGATATGAAAAAATAAGTTTTAGTTCTATGAGTTAGTGAAACGTATAAATGTGACTGTGGCCACACAACAAAGTAAATTTATGTTGCATTTTCATCAGGCAGTTTCTTAAAATTTGCCTTTGATTATGTTCTTGTACATGTAATGGTTTAGGAAAAAATTGGCCTGAGGCCAAACTTACTTGCTGACTCCTGGTGTAAAGGATTTAGTTAGGATATTTTTTTTGCCATCCTGTGGTCACTCTGCCTGGAGTCTCAGAATGCCAACTGGGCCAACGTGAGCTACAAATCCATATACAGTGGGCTTGCTGGGTAGTGGTTATGGAGCCGGCAGAGTTAAAGGACTAAAAAAAAAAGGGTGGCATGTAGTTCAGTTTGCTGACAGCTGTGGACCGAGGCGTTATGTTCTTTGGTTGTCCGTCTGTCCCTCCCAATTTTTGTGAATGTGATATCACAGGGCTCTTGAAACTCTCAAAAATATTGGCAGCCCACATCCAACCCCATAAAAAATACAGAGGCCGCACAATGCCTTGTCAAAGCACTTTTCATTTTATGATATCGACTGAACATTCAGGACTGAACTAAAAGCAGAAGGAATATAAGAAAAAATAATGTAAAAACATGTTTAAGAGAACATATTTTTAAAGGTCATTTTGTTTTAAAACATTTAAAAATAAGATGTAAATTTTTTTTATGACATTCTTTTCGTTGAAATTGTACTATTTTGCAAAGGATTTGTGGGTGTACTTGCCATACTTTCGCAGCCCTCCAGGGGGCTGTGGCCCACAGGTGGAGAACCACAAATTTGACACAAATGTTCACCTGGATTTCAAGATGAACTGATTGGATTTTAGTCGTCAAAGGCCATATGCTAATAATGACACAGTTTAACTCAAATGTCTTAATAGGATAAAATCATGAAGAATGATCAAAGGTCAACTTCACAGTGACATCATAATGTCCTGCAAAACCACTTCTGGTCTTTAATCAACACTGTAACTCAGGAACAGGACAAGAGTAGCTTCTATTCTACACAATCTGAATTTCACATGATCCTTTTCCACTTCAGAAATCCACTGATACATTTTGTGTTTATACTTGGTTAATATTTTCTTAAGCATGCACTATCTGTTTCCTGTTGCAAATCTGATGCTAATACTAAATGCTTCAGTGTTTGCCAGTTGCTCTCTCCCTGGTTGCCTGTGTTGTACTCTGAGGAAAATCTAGCATTTACTGCTCTCTCTTCTCAGCATGCACTGCCTCAGGACCTGGGCTCTGGCCAGGTGAGCCTGTTTACTCTGTGTACTGCTACCAGACTGGGGTCAAACAGTATCTGTAAAATAAGAAAATAATTTATCATCAAAGCAGCAGCAGCTTCACTGAGGCAGATTCTGTTTGAAGGCCACACAGCTCCTTGGTGAGATTTGTCTCTGACAGATTAAATTCAGGAAGAAAAACCTGCTCTTTCTGCCTAAAATCATCTGCAATGGTGTCCATTTAGAGGGAGCTCAACACACAAACCCCCGAGACAGTAAACAGTCAGTTCACAAGTCAGAGGACACAGTTTAGACAGTCTCTGCAAGTGATTTCAAATTCACTTTAGATGTGATTCTGGGACTAAACGACTGATCTGATTACCTCCCAGCTTCCAAAAATGCTGCACAAAATGACAAGAATCACGTGGAACTACTATTTGACCCAAATCTAACTGCTTTCACTGGTCAATAGTCCTCTTCCTATCACACATCACTGACATCTAAACTAACTTTTCTCTCTTCATTTTCCCGTCTGTCTCCTTTCCCATCAGCCATCTCTCTCTATTTTTGTTCCACAGGTTCACGCTGCTCACACCACCATCACCAGTAGCCACTCATCCAGGCTTTCACTGCTCTGTTACACTGTCTGTTTGTGGCCTGGGCTTTAATGAAATATGGACAGCCACCAGCACATCTCCTCCTCTCACCCCTCCCTCTGTCCTCCCATCAGGTTCGTCTAACAGAAGATCTGGCTTCGTCCACAGCCCGGCTGTCCCAGATGCAGCTGGAAGCTACGGCTCACCAGCAGAAGGCTGTGGAGCTGCAGAGTAAACTGAGCTCAGTGCTGCAGGACAGCGAGAGCCACTGCCAACGCATTGCTGCCCTGGAAACACAGCAGGAAGGTTTGTGTTGATTTGCCAGATTATTAGGTACACCTGATGCAGCCTAAGAAATTTACAGAATAAAACACAACACAAATCAACAGCAGCACCAATTACAACCTCCAAAATAAAGATAAATAATAAGATAAATGTTTTATTAATCCCTAGGGAAATTCAAAATTCAAAATGAACATGAAATTGAATTTTCTTCTCTATTAAAAGGTTTCTGTAAACTATCTAACACATTAAACAGCAACAGGAGTGTATGTGGCTACACTCATTCAGCCCTCTGCCCTGTTCTTCATATGTGGTTTAACTAATCCTGATTTTAGCTCAAACAATCCTGTTAATTCTCATCTAGTTAACAATCTTAAATATAGATGAGAGTGAGGATTTCTGTGAAAATGTGAATCTTTAAAAAGTCTCTAATTTATTAGAACAGCTGGTCACTTTAGTTTTTAAAAAAAGTTACTCAAACAGGAGTGCATTTGTTAGGGGCGATTTTCAGAGGCCGGTGAATCATTATTTTGTGCTCTAGCGTTGTGCTTCTTAAAGTGTGGTCTGGGGACCCCCAAGAGTCCCTGAGGGGGTCCCTGGGGTCCCCAGCAAAAATCGCTATCATTTATTTCCACTATAATTCCATCCATAAGTAACACAATGACATTTTGGTTGTGGGTGTCAAACACTGTATAATAAAACATCTAAGAGCAAAAATCTTTGCAGATGGGGGATCTGGGACAAAATCTTATCAGATGGGGTCCATGGTCAAATTTCTGTCAGTTTAGGGACCCTTCATGTAAAAGAGCTTGGGAACCACTGCTCTAAAGAGTGATTGTGGCAGCTTATTTTGAAAATCTAAAACCATGATTAGTATTCTTACAACTGGTTGGTCATGTCAATGTTTTTCTGTTGGTTGGTATAAGGAAAGGAGTCATTTGAATCTGGAGATCAGGTATGAGGTTCACCTTGAAAGTTCTCGGTCTACAGATGTATCAACAACGTGTTGCTTTAACAGCAGCTCCAGATAAACTTCAACATCATCAACAATCAAATCAAAGTAACACCACGTACAAAGACCAGGACCCTGCAATGTAAATGTGCTGAAAATAACTGATGCTACATGCTAACAGACTCAAAGAGACGCTGGTGTAACGAATGTGTTTCAGAGCTGAAGGAGACAGCTGAGAGGGCTCAGGCCCAGTACCGCTCAGAGAAGCAGCGACGCAAAGAGATGGAGCTGAGAGTCAGCAACATGGAGGAGGAACTGCAGGACCTGAAGACCGACAAAGAGGGTCTAGAACGAGTGAGTACACATGATGTTTTTGTCAGTGAAGGGGGTCAGGACTGGTTCTGTACTGAGGTTATGCACTTGATATCACAGCACACAGACGTCACCATGGAAACAAGGATGATGTATGCAATTGCTTCATAAAGTTGACAGCTGCTTCCTCTTTGCTTTAATTATTCTTGAAATGTGTTTTGAACCTGTTTGTGTACATGTGGCAAACTGAACTGTTTGGACATAGTGGAGACACACCCGTGTGTGCAAGGTCCCACTTTCACACTGCATGTCAGGAACCAAGCTGTGGAGCCCAAGGACCTCTCTGTAAACCTCCACAATAAAATTGTGGCATGGCATAGATCAGGGTGAGGGTATAAAGCTTAGAGTGTTCCCAGGAGCACAGGAGGACAGGAGGACCGGGGTGACTGGTCAGTGAGTTCATACCCAGAACGTGCAATGAGCACTCTCATGTGCACCCTGAAGGACAGACACACAGAGAATGCCCATAAAAAGTTTTTGACGGTCCACCAGTCCACTGATGCCGTGGTCCACCAGGATTTGTCCTTTTATGCTGTCCTGCTGAAAGGACAACCAGTCAGCAGAATCAATCAGGTCTTAATAGTCTTAAGAGACCAGATTTCTGAGCAGCAGGGACAATGAAACTGAATGCAGCCACATACAGAGAAGAAGAAAAACCTGCTCCAGAGTGCACATGACCTGAGACTGGGGCGACAATTCACGGTTCTGCAAACAGCGAAGACAACGCAGGAGTGGCCTCAGGACAAGTCTCTGGGTGTTAAAAGGACAAGTCTCTGCCCTGAAGAATGGAATAAAGTGCCCAAATCCAGGTTTTCAAAGTTTGCAGAGACGAAGACTCAAAGCTGTAAATACAAAGGGGCATCTACAAAGCACTGAATTAAGGGTCTGGATACTTATGTAAATGGAAGATTTCAATTTTTGATTACTAAATTTGCAAAATGTAAAACAGTTGTCCAGTAAATTCTGACTAACAGTTAGATCTCCTTCCTTTAAGACACTACTGGACAGAAAGAAGAAGTGGCAGGCTGAGCGCCAGCGGCGGGATGAGGAGGTGGAGGAGCTCCGCAAGAGCAGCCAGCAGGAGGTGGACAACCTCCGAGCCCAGCTTCGCAAGGCCAGGACCAGCACTGACAGCGCTGTATCTGAACAGGTGGCATTCGATGAAAAGGCTGTTCAGCAAAGAATATACTGTAGGAACATCAATGATAATGTTCAGTTAGTCTCTCTGTCAGTAAACCTTAAATATCTTCTAGATCAGGTGATAAAAGCCAGTTTATGGAAGCGTTCATCTCCAGTGGCTTCATTGCCTACATTGCATCACTCAGGCGTTCTAACAGCTCGACCCCTCTTTGTGTTGCAGTTGTCTCAGCTGCAGGCAGAGCTTGACGATGACTGGAAGCGGAAGTGTGAGCAGATGTTGGCCTCTGCTAAAGAGCAGCACAGGAGAGAGGTGGCTGACCTATCAGAGCAGAGGGATGCTCTGCAGGACAAGCTGACCCAGCTGGAGGAAAAGGTAAAACACACTCACACAGTATATACAGTATATATACACCAAATAGTCAAATGCTCCAAGGGAGCTTTGACATGAGAAAAGAATATATAATTTAATCACTATCAGACAAGTTCCAGACCTTTGCTTGATCCCTGTTGTGTGGTGTGTCTAAGTGTGAACATATATGTGAACATGCTTGGCGTCTCTCACTCTCTACAGTTTACAGTTCTGAAGCAATCAAGGGATTCAGAGGAGCAGAGGTTTCTGCAGCAGCACGGGCAGACAGAGGAGCTGCAGGCCCTCCAGGAGAGAGTAAGAGGGGTGACAGTCATCAGTCAGCTGATGCTGCTGATTAGATTAAATGATCATCATCACGATCATAATCGCATACAGGAATTTTGTAAGACATTGTCTTTAAATACACAACTGCTATTCATTCCTTAGGAACCCCCACACACACACACACACACACACACACACACACACACACACACACACGTTCTGTCACACACAGTCATTTGGTCATGTTCTTCTCTTTTAGTACGCAGCCTTGGAGAGGCAAGGAGTAGCTGTGAGGGAGATGCTTGAAAGAAGAGTAACTGAACTGGAGAAGAAACTGGCAGAGCAGGAGAGTTCAGGAGACACTGCAGCAGAGGTGAGGAGTAACACGCACACACGCACAGCACAGCACAGCACAGTTACCCTTCACGAGGAGACTGTGTGTGTCACTGTTACAGTCTCAGAATGACACATTTCTTGAACCTGGCGGCGTGGCACAGATCAGTCAGTTTACTTGTCCCTGGTATTTTTGTGGCACTTGGAAACGAGCGGGATCTGAAAGAGTACACTGTCACACATTACAGGTGGCCAATCACATTCACTGCTCTCTCCCCATCATGATGCACTGACAGTTTGGGAATCCTGTGGAGGATGGGACAGGATGTGATCTGGGACGTACAGGGTTTCAAAATATAAATACATCTGCTCAAACAGACAGTGGGGTCCAAGGGTCCGAGACCAAAAGTGGACTCAAGCTTCAGCACCACACCGCAGCAGATGATGTCTCTTGAAGAAATTCACCTTTGAATTCTCTTTGGACACGCTGGCAATTTTACAATCATCATGTGTAATATTGCACACATTTTTTTTTTCATACAATGAACCCTAACCATCTGCTGTTAAATACCAGCTTAGTGATTTACATACATTGAAAGTAAAATTAAAACTGCAGTCTAGTTTTTTTTAGATGTTCTATTTATTTTATTTTATTAATTTCTTAAATTATTTGTGATGTTTAATTTAGTTTGAAAATCTGGTAAAGAAGGAAGATGCCTGCTTAAATAAATGAGCATTTTTAAAATAACAGTCTTCTTACTCATGTAGACTACAGAGCTGGTAGAATCACTCATTCATCTTTATTTTTTTATTTAATCTTTATTTAATCAGGCAGTCTCGTTGACAATAAAAACTCTTTTCGAGAGACACAAGATGGTGTCAGCAACAAAGTCAACACAACTACACAATACAAGAAACGAAGAAACAAAGAAATTAACATTAACATTTACAATAGTTAAACTTTAAAATCTCCAAGGGAAATGTAAGATTCCAGTTTAAAGGTAGTTTCCAGTTCATTCCATTTAGTAGCTGAAACCAGTTCTGTGAGTATTAGTGTGAACATGAGGGTCAAGTAGTTGGATCCTGGATCGCCCCAAAAGTCATGAAGGTCAACTACACAGTAGTGTTATAGCTGGAAGAGGAAAGACATCCTTCAATTCTATACAGGGAACCTAGTTTGGTCTTTAATTTTTGAATTTTGATTTTTGAAGTTTTGAACAAGTGGAATACAAATACACACTTCTCTGTTTACGTGATCACATATCAGCTGGTTGGGAAATCTACAATGAGTGGAAAGATGAGTAAAACATAAATAAAGGTGGTTGTGTGATTTTTAGGGAGGTTTGTGTAGCCTATGTGTGACCAAAACATGATGGAACTAAAGTGTGCTGAGCAAAACACAAGACACCAAGATCACAAAGTGCCACTGGATTCTTGTGGCCAGTCACACTCACGCTGGGCTGCTTTTCACCACCCATGAACAGGAAATCACACATCCAACTCAGTACAATGTAGTAAAATTAACATGTTCAGTATTTGCTGAGATCAAATCAAAAGTGTTTTAATTCAGCTCATTGGTAATTTATGGGGCTGCAGTTTGCAGTGTTAGTGTAATGAATTATACTGTTGTTGTGCACCTGTTGTTGTTGTTGTTGTTGTTTTTGTTGTACTGATATATTGATATAAACTTATACTTATAAAATATACTAGATTCCATTAGACTGCAGTGAAGTTGTGTCCCCAGCTGGAAGATTAAAGACACACGAGACAACAAACCATTTCACCTACAAACTGCCTCTAACGTTGTACAGTGGAACATCTTCATGTGCCTGCAGCAGATCATCTGTGTGTGTTTCTGCACGTGTGTGACATGACTCATTATCACTGAGCAGTCAAAGTGAGGCCAGCTGTGTGTGTGTGCCTGCAGGTGAAGCGCGTGATGAACGGAGTGTTTCATTCTCTGCGGGGGGAGTTTGACCTCAGTGAATCCTACACAGGCCAGGCTGTGCTGGGGGTGATTGTCACCACCATCAAGGTAGGCACCACTACATGTGATGATATGGTAACATATAATACTGAGGTAGGCTGTTTTTAACTAAACAGATATTTATTGAAAGTAAAAGTTCCTTTTTGGAAAAATGAAAATGACAGCATGTATTTCCACAAACATTACAGACTGACATTTAAACTCTGGATCTCACTGCTCCTTCCTGGACAGAAACAATTTTAAAGCTCATGACGTTTCAAATTGGTAAAATCTTACTTCATCGTAGGAGCTGTGAGCAGTGCATTGATCTGCTCAGGCCCCCCCCCCCCTCCTCTCTCTCTCTCTCTCTCTCTCTCTCTCTCTCTCTCTCTCTCTCTCTCTCTCTCTCTCTCTCTCAGGCTGTACAGAGCGTATTGTGTGTGTGTGCTGGGACTGGGCTCACTAGCCAATCACGTCATGTAATCCACCCTCACTGACCTGACCCCAGTTGGTGAGGGGTCAGACCGCCACAAATGAAATGTCATTTTGTGGGAAACACTGGCATCCACCTCAGTGAAACGTCACTGTGTTCACTGTAATGGAGTTGGGTGACACTCACTGGCTGATGCTAGTGCATGTTTTGGTGAATTATTCAGTCATTCAATCTTAATTTTTCTTTTCCCAAGAATGTAACTCTGCAGCTGCTCAGTGGCACAGACGGATCGTCCTCCCTCCGTGAGAAGGAAGAGGAAGCAGAGGAACAGGAGGAAGAAGAAAGTGATGATGTGAAACAAAAAGAGGAGAAGCCTCTTCAGAATGCATATGTGAACGGAGAGAGACAAGTCAAGGAGGAAGAACATGAGGTAGAGCCAGATTCTCACCGGGTCAGTGAGACCCAGACGAACCAGGAAGTCGCAGCAGAGGAGGAGACTGAGACAGCAACTGAGTCAACGACACAAAGCCTGACAGAGGATTTACAGGCCACTGATCTCCAACCAGCTTCATCCACTGAACAGAAACCACAGGAGACAGCAGCAGCAGAGCCTGAAGCACAGCAGGAGCCAGGAAAAACCCCTACAGGGACTGGAGGTCCAGATGATGGCCCTGATGAGAGTTCACCCCCTGAGGATGAACAGGAACCTGTGTCAGACAGAAACGCTGCAGTGAGCAGTGAGGTGGACAATGTTGGGCATGAAAACAATGCTGCTCCTCAAAAAGCTTTTGGACCCCCAGCAAACCCACCCCCACCTCCAAACGCACTTCAGGACGGCTCAGGAGACGACACATGGTAAGTGATGGCAGTCAGTAAAAGACGTTCATTCTCAACAAAGTCTGGCCTCCAGTGACGTGAGTTAAATAAGAGGTGGGATGAAGGTGTTCCAGGGTACGGGTGATGCACAGCCACACACACACACACACACAGAGACTGAGACAGTAACACTAACACACAAACGCGTACTCTAGGAGGACATCAGTGTCATCCAGGAGCCCACGTAGCCACTAAAAAAAAAAAAAGTATTTAATTTAAGACAGTTAAATAAAAGGCAGCTCAAAGTGGTGCTGAAGTGGTCCTGAAAATAAAACAGGCAACAAATATGAAATGAAACCTTAAAAATGAACAATTGTAAAAACACAAGGACAGATGATGACATCACACTGAAGTCTGGTCTGAACTGTTTGCTCTTAAATCTTTTCTAGTTAAATTACATGTCAAACCAACTGCATTTAAAGGGCACTGGCCTTTAAAGTCTCTTACATCTGAAAGTTTCCTACTGAGCAGACACTCAGCAGGATTGTCTAATAACCTGAATGGTTCTGATTTGTCAGATGTTACATTTGCTGGATTAACCTGTAACAAACATTCATGTCATCTTATATGATCCAGAAATAGTTGAGAAGGAGTGTAGTTACAGTGCACAGCATGAAATCAGCATTTATTAAAAGAGTGATGTCTTCACACTGATTCCAAGCCACACACTAGTTTCACTGGAAATGGAAGAAGAAGGACCTGACAGAGCAGGCTGGGACCAAAACATTGTTCACTTAAATACCTTTGTTTTAATCCCTAAACTGATTTTCCAGAAAATGTAATGTATCTCAATATGCTTCACAATAAAATTACACATACCTGTGCACAGTATGAAACATAACCTGTAGAGACTTGAAAGTTGCTTTAGGCAGGAAATGCATCTCAGCACCAGGTCTCATCCTGCAAGAAATTATTGTTTCCTGTCAAACATTATTCTTGTTTCTCTGTTCTTACTTGTGCTTATTTCAGCAGTGTTCATATACTGAATGTTTTCACTCACAGTTCTTGTTTATCAAAGTGTCCTTGAAGGCACCACAGAGTTTTGTAAATGGTCTGCTTGCGGCTGCAGAAACCAACAACTGGTGGGGATGAAGAAAACAAATCTAAAATCAGCTGTTTGTATTTATTTGTTTGATAGGGTCAGATGATGAACTGTGTCTTTGAGCATCAGTCAGAAGTCGTTTTGACCTGCAGACATTGTCACATAGTCACATGGTCAATGTAACTTCATTTATAATAACTAGATGTCATTTAACATGACCCCCCCCCCCTCCCCATTCCTACTGATATACACATGTATTCCTGCAAACTAACCGTCTAAACTGTTGTTTCTTACTCGCTCCTTCCCCATTTTCCTTTTCTCTTTCTTTGTCACTGTGTTTGTGTACGACCCCGC
Organism: Trachinotus anak; assembly: GCF_046630095.1. NCBI lineage: Eukaryota > Metazoa > Chordata > Actinopteri > Carangiformes > Carangidae > Trachinotus > Trachinotus anak. Next base: position 2,199,909 of record NW_027273859.1, on the reverse strand, counting down.
TCTGTCTGCTGTTATCTCAGTCTGACTGGGGGAATTGGTGAGAAAAATGGAAAGGAGCCATTTTTCCAGATCACAACTCCTGCCAACCCCCCCACAGCAACCAGCGAGGAGGACGAGGAGGAAGAGATGGTGAGGAAGAATCTGCAGAGTTCAGTCAAAGCTCTCAGATTTGATTCAGCGACTGCCTCACCCCAACTCCAGTCCCCCCCCCCCCGCCTTGTTTTTTTTTTTTGATTAAATTCTGTTCTGTATTAACTAAATCCATCAGTACACCACTGCTGGACAGTCCTCATGTTTTCATCTCTCTTGTGTCCAGAGCTTGAAGGGGCGTCCACCACCTGCTCCCCTGTTTGGTGATGATGAGGATGATAATGATCTGGACTGGCTGAACTGAGGTGGAACCAGAATAAAGTAAATCTGCATCTGCATTTTCAATACTAAAATCAGCAGGGTGCTCCGCCTGGTGGGGCAGCGAGGACGACGACAGAAGCTTCACCTCCGTGTTGTTCTGCTGACTGACAGACCCACCGCCTGAGGCTCTGATTCTGGTTGAAGTCACAAGCCTGTAATTCACAGAGGATTTTAAACAAATCCCTTTCATTAATTATGTGATATCTGTCTGTGATGTCATTTAATACCAAATTTTTACATGCGGCACTGTAGCAGATTAGTTTGTTGAATCAGCAGTGATCCTGTTGTGGTTGGTTTCAGAGTGTACCATGGTTATTAATTATTAGCTTGCTGCTTTAAGAATAGAACTTTTACACAAATTTTGCTAACCTGAAATTCATTTCAGAAAATAAATGACATGGAAAATGTGACCTTCTCTCTCTCAAATCAGTTTGTCTGCAGTTTAGTCTCATTTAGTCTGAGTATTGAATTTGATGTCAGTCTTTTGTCTGTCAAACAAGGTGTATTTGTTGCTCAATTGTTATAAATTAAATAGATTATAGAATTGTGTATTTTTTAAGTTGGGGATGTCTTCCAGAGGTCAGTAGCGGGTGGTCGAGACCCTACGAAACATTACTGTTGCTAAGCAACACAAACAATGAACAAACTGCATGAAGCTGACAGACTAAAGTGAATCATGTCATTATAGTCACATGAGAGTTAAGCTGTGAGTGTTTATCATAGTTAATGGATTTAGAACAATGCTCAGTTCAAAGTAAGAAAAAAATACAGCTGAGCCAAACTGCACTCAAAAAACATTTTGCTTTTCCTTGTGAAAAGATGTGTGAAACTTTGTTTTGTGTTGTCTCATCTACGACACCGGTGTGTCAGGGGATTTTCAGGTGGTTGCTTGTAGTTAGACAGTTGTTGAAAACAGAAAGTGAACGCCATGGTAACTCCTCGTGAATGCTGCATTTTCCATCATTAATCTCATTAAAAACCTTTGAGTCGTCTTTGCAATTTGCAGTTTCGTTCAAGTACAGACGTGTCACATACAATAAGTGCTCAATCTCATTTTCAACGTTTCACAGAAGCTGTTGAAAATGAGCAGGAGCGGGACCAGAGCAAGTAGCATCATAAGTTTTCATTGAATCTGTTTGTTGGTCGGAGTCCTGTTTGAGTGAACAGGTAACATGCACAAAATGTAGTCAGCTGCATTTTGACCGTGAGAAAAATGTGTATTGGATGTGTCTGAAATGATTCACCACTAACATAACTCTCTTGATGAGTAGAGAGTAGGCCGGTGAAGAGTGAACGATTTCAAACCATCGCTGTGTCTGGACTGTCCACTCACTCACTCACTCTCTCACTCTGTAGTGTTTGCTACATAGAAGATTCACTAGGGGATAAGTGCAGACTGCAGTTGATACAATTTGGACACTACTTGGATGTTGAATTATTAAGTAATTATGCATCAGATATTAGTTATTATCTCATAATGTGCCATAAACAAACGCCAGACTAAAACACACTAAAACACATACATCTAATGTGCTAATCTTCCATGTTTTATGTATATTTCAATTTGTGTCAACACTGTGTCTTCACTGTACTTCTGGCTAGACTGCAACTGCTTGGCCAGTGGCCAGCTTTAGGATCATGAATGTCTGTGAGCAACTGACTGACTTTTCGACCATTTGTCAGCCAAATGCAAGATGACTGAGTTGAAGATTCCCCCACTGGCTGTTGCTCTTTCAAAATGAATTGGCACAAACAGTTTCTATCACTGGGTTTACAGCCTGCAGTGTTGCCACCTCAGAGCATTTGCCACAAGATTTAGAGACTTTTGGACTGGACTGCCACAGCGGATCTGGGCCTTTATTTACCTCAACTCCTGAAGGTAACAGGCCTTTATTTGTAATTCCCTCTTTGATAGGTAGTGTTGGTCATAGTGGAGGACTAAGGAGGATCAGCCACCAAGGGGAGCAAAAAGGCAGTATTTTACTTTTTTTCAATTCAGCTTTATTTGGAGTTGATCATGTGTGAAGTACAGATGTAAACAAATGAAGCAAATTATCTTTGACACTGCAGGGAAAAGGTCCAGATTCCTGATTCCAGCGCAGCCATGCCTACTCATCCAGAAACACACAGACCAAACAAGATAGTCCATGTTGGTTCTCAATATCACTGAGGGCTGCACAGCAACATGGGGGGGGGGGGGCGAGATGGAGAGAGAGGACTCCCTCACATATTTATAGTCCCTGATGTATGAAAAAGTAGTACCAAGGTATGCAACTATGTAGGTTAATACTATTTCTGTATTGTAGACACATTTGGGGATCAACATCTTAGACAGTGCTTTCCACCACCACTAGTATTAATCACCAAATGAGGGGATGATTTTCACCTGCCCCCCGCCGATGTTTATTTTACTAGCTTAGCAAAAAAAGCTGACATTGTCCCACTACCACCAGTATGTCCCCGTCCTCACAGGCCACAGGGGTGGGGTTTCCCACTTCCTGTTATATTTACAAATCATGAATCCAACACAGATGATGCACAATCCTTCTGCAGTAATGAGTCCAACATGACACAACACAACATGACATAACATATAGCAACAACATGATGTCACGCAACATGATAGAATAAACACGTAACATGGCATTGAACTCCACAGAATGTGCTGTGGTACTTTGATAACTCTCACTCCACAGCCCAGTCTTCCAGCCTCATATTTTAGTGGTAAATTGGTGGCATCTGATGAGCAAGCTCACACTGATCATCATCAGCTAGTGATCAGACTTTGGTTGCTGTGACTATATCACACTGGGTTGGGTTGTTGTGTCCGTGGGGCAGCAGGTGTCACCATAGAGTCACTGAGGCTTATGTGAAGACAAACCTGTAACTGTCTTGTACCAGAGAGAAGTCTCATTTATATAAAATAACATAATATAGTGCTTGACTCATCTATATATTTTTTTGTGACCATGATTTTTTCCACAATTTTGGAACGAAATGTGTGGAGGCCCAAAGTCTTCCATATGAAGTAAATAAACAAAGCATAGTGAAATGATCATAGAAATAAGTACAGATGAAATTTATAATATAATGATATATAAAATATCAATTCTATACAAATTATTATTATTAATAATATTATTATTGTTATCACACATTATTACGAAATATAATTTTTGAATTTTTAAATGAGATTATTAAAGATCATTTAATTTCATTCCAGCAATTTTGATTGCATTTAAAAACAGACATTTTGAAATAAAAGCTATTGGAACTGAATAAAAATGATCTGCAATACACTCTTATTCTGCAGACAAGCACGATAAATAATTGCATATACTGTATATCATTATTGTCTTAAATTAAACCAGTGATAAGGGTACAGTGTCCAGAGACCAGGTATTCAAAATGAAATAAATGAATAAAACGTCTTGAAATTAATAATCGTGAATAAATATGGAAATAATATTTTTATTATTATGAAAAAAAGCTGTAAAACTAAGTAGCAGACTGAACAACACGTTAAAATGTTTTTGCATATTTTGACCAGGACAGGTTTCATGCTGCTCTTGTCAGCAGTGTACTGACTGGAATTAGGGGATTTTCGTAGTGAGACTGAGAGACAGCTGATGATGTGTCATTTCCTTTGGCTGGTAGCATGAATCACCGTTAACAGAACTGTTGTTAACAGAACTCACTGAAATCGAATACCATAATTTGTTGACTGAATGCTGTAATGTGACCTGGAGTTTCCTAATTGCTGATTACTCGTTGGCTCATTTTGCCTTGAAAGCCTGCTGAACCCAATAAATGTTGGTGTTATGTTGAGCTTTACTGTTCAGTGACAGTGAAATCCTTTGTTAGGAGCTCTTCTTCTTGCCCCAGTAAGCTCATAGTGCGGGACAGCATATCTTGAGGTGCCAAGGTGGAAGTTGGGGGGGTGGTGGATGAGTGTGGAGCGCATTTGATTTTCATGTGGGAAAGACTGCAGTTCACAAACCTGTAATAACAGACAGTTGATGTTTGCTTTTATTAATCGTAACCACAATCTGTCCCTTACTTTAGCCACGTGTTTTAGTGGCCTAGCACTAACCATACTATAACCACACCATAGTTGTGATGTTGCAGAAACATAATTTGGGTTGGGTTTGGGTAGTTTGGTTAGAAATAAAGGTTTCTGTCACAATGTCACCTACTTCCAAGGTGCATAGAGAAAGGAAAAAGTCTAAAGAGGTCAAAACTCCAGCAAAAGTTACAGTAAACAGAAGAACTTCATAGTTAGACTGGTGCCTTTCTGCTTGTGGCCTTCATCAGGGTCATTGCAAAACACAGTACAACCCCCAATGAAGTCCACAAGCCGAAACACGTCGTTCTAACAATAAAGTAAAGTAAAATAAGTTGAATATCAGTGTCCTGTCTGGCAGTTATGTTGCTTTGATGACTTATGTATTCGTAACAACTCATATGGTGTGAAGGAAAGAGCTGTTGAAACCTGGTGGATCAAAGATCTTAAAGACTAAAACAGCACATACAGTTGCATGTGATACAGAACTTTAAGGCCCCATTTCCACCTGGTGTTAACATGTGATCCTTACATCCTAGATATATGATCTGGATAATAACCTTCGCCTTTACACCTGGTGTTAATAACCAATGTATGTCAAGGACATGACATGGACAGGCATCATTCATTTATACTCCACTTTGTGCGTGGAAGGTCCTGCTAGCTGCTGCTACATGTAGCTTCCGTCGGGCAGTTTAAGCTAGCAGGAGGAATTTTCACACCCCAAACCTTGAAGAGGTTTCAAAGAGCCCTTTGAATAAATGACCTCAATCCAGCCAAATATCAGCACAAACACTCCTGTCTAATTTTAGATGCCAATAACACTGAATGTTTGTCATCGGGTATTGCATGCTGCTAGCTGCTGAGCAAACAAATGATCTCGCTGGTTTGCCGAAGCAAAATGTCAAACGAAGGAAAAAAGGTTGAGTGGTGCCAGGCCTGTTTTTATTCACAGATACATACAATGCCTTCTGTGCGGTCACCTCTTGATCAAAAGTGAGTTCATTTCCATTTACTGTATACTGGTTTTCCAGCAGCCTCAGACACAGTGAGCTTTATGTGTTTGTGTCCCAGTTCCCTCGTGGGAGCCCTGGAACGTTTTCTGTTTACGGCTCTACTGTGATAACATTTTCCCCTCTGAATCACAGGCGGCTCTGTGTAGTGGTGCCACCTTTCCCCTGCCCACTAACAGGACACTCTCTGTCAGTTGGCTACACCACCAGCTCCCACACTAAAGGCCCTTTGAAATACCAGTTTGTTTATTCTAGTGGACTAAATGTGCAGTGTGCAGTTTAAGACACCTCAGATTCACTGGAGGGAAAGGCAGCATCTGTGTTGATGGCTCGGCCTCTGTCATTTTTAGCGAAGTTGTGCTGCGTCTTCGTTTTTGCTCAGTGTGTTTTCATGCATACTCACAGTATCTCCTCACACTGTGTTTTACTTGTCCACTTGTCTTTTTGGATCTTTATTTTAAGTCTGGGATTCTGTGGAGTGAGGGAAACTCCACCCACTGCCCACCTTTGTATTTGCAAAACTAAGTTTACCTCCTTTTTGGCCTTTACGCAATTTTTCAAAATAAACTCAGAGGATACATGTCAGACTACAGGACAGACTGAAATATAAAAATCCACACACACTAATCAACAAATTATTATGCTCAACTACAAGTGGTATAAGCATTTCTGTTCAAATGGTCTACATTCGAATTGTGGTCTATGTGATTAAGTCTACATGTGCCATTGTACAGTCAAGTGATGAAACACTGACATTTATAGTACAAATTTATGATTCTGACATTTGTTGACTGTGAATTAGGGCTGGGCAATATCACCTCAAATCAATGTCACAGTTATTTCAAACTTTAACCTGGATTACAATTAGTTTGACACATATTGCTCTCTCCTTTCTTGAGCCACGCACTCTTCATGTTCTACAGTGTGATTGTGTTCCAACTGATAAACAACAAACTGGTGGTGTTACCTATGGTCACTGTCCATGTTCTATTCACCTCTGTCTGACAGTTGTGACTGAGAAGATCCAATCAGGAGGAGAGGTGGGTGTCTGTGTCATCGTTTCCAAAAGTCTCCGTTTCTGCTCGTTCAGACCAAGCAGCAACCTCTGGGGTTAAAAATGAAGCACCAACAGTGAAGAACTAAGAGCTGCAGTTCCTCTAATGACCACTAGAGTCTGGCTCCAGCAGTGAGTCAGTCCCCATAGACTCCCATGTTCAAATGTCCAACTTTACAGCAGAAACAAACATGTTTACAGCCTGGTACAACAACTGTTCTGCTCTCTAGAGCTCATTTCCTCCTTCATGACAACTGTACGGCTGAATTTTATAGAACTCACCTTTTTATATTTTATTAAGGACTAAAGTGGGTGAGCATATGTTTGCCACAAACTGGCCTGCACCAAGGTCTCGGCTCCACACGTCCCACCTCTTTGCCCATTTTTGGATTAACTGGGAGTTAGGGGCGGAGTCAGGCGCCGCTAAGATGGTGGTGGTGGAGCAGCTCTGAGCTTCAAAACTGCTCTTCAGAAACCTGTGGGTGCCTGCACAGAGACTACGATAGAATTTAAAATCCTCCTCCTCACCTACAAAGCCATTCATGGTCAGGCACCATCGTACCTTGGAGAGCTTATACTTCCCTATTTTCCCAATAGGACACTTCGCTCTCTAAATGCAGGTCAACTTGTGGTTCCCAGAGTTTGTAAGAGTAGAATGGGGGGCAGAGCCTTCAGCTATCAGGCTCCTCTCCTGTGGAACCAGCTCCCAGTGTGGGTTCGGGAGGCAGACCCCCTCTCTACCTTTAAGATCAGGCTTAAAACTGTCCTGTTTAGTAAAGCTTATAGTTAGGGCTGGCTCGGGTATGTCCTGACCCATCCCTTAGTTATGCTGCTATAGAGCTAGATTGCTGGGGGATTCCCATGATTCACTGGGCTCTCTCTCTCTATTTCTGTCTCTCTCTCTCTCTCTCTCTCGATGACTTCATGCCATTAACTTTGTATTTTTTTTCTCTCCTGTAGTTTGTGCTTCTCCTCTCTCTCCCTCTCTCTGTCCTCATTCTGCAGGTCTCTCTGCCTCGGGAGCAGCAGGATCCAGATCCACCACTACTCATCTTTACTATTAACCACTGTTATCTGTCATTATTATTGATAACACCATTACCTACACAGCTGTTCCTGGTCTCTCTCTCTCTCTCTCTCTCTTCTCTCCCCTCTCCTCCCCCTCCCCCCCTTTTTTATCTCCTCCTAAACCCAACCGGTCGAGGCAGACCCCCCCACCCTGAGCCCGGTTCTGTTGGAGGTTTCTTCCTGTTAAAAGGGAGTTTTTCCTCCCCCCTGTCGCCAAGCGCTTGCTCTTTGTTGGAACTGTTGGGTTTTTCTCTGTACCAAAGTAAGGTCTTGACCTTACCCTGTAAAGTGCCTTGAGATAATGTATATTATGATTTGGCGCTATACAAATAAAATTGAATTGAATTGAACTACGTCCATCTTTTTTTTTTTTACTGTATATGGTCCAGACTACAACACAACGACAGAGTTTTCAAACTAAAACAGGTTCAGCAGTGTTTTCAAAACTCTCTGTTTTAGGGGCTCAAAAACTCTGGAGACACCAGGGGTAAATATGGCAAAATGATGTGTTTTAAAACTAAAACATATGAGTTGTACGGGATGGAAGCACATGACTATACATGAGGTAGTATTTCTTTAAGGGGACAGTTCATGAGCGTACACATTGGGAAAAGTGTTAACTGAATTAACATGAGCTGATTAAGTCAGTTAGTGGTGCTAAATGTTGGTTCCGATGCTTTTTCAGTTAATTGCCCAGACCTACTGTAAATATGTACACACTTACAGAATCCACTTTATTTCCAACAATTTAAATCATTTCAGCAGCTGGTGAATCCAACCTCCAGGCTTCAAAACGTCCTTTCAGCGTTCAGCACATCACATCACAAACAATGTGGTATGTTTTCTTAAACTTGTTCTAATCAATATTTCTATAACACCAATGGATCAATAGACTGTGTGGAGTGTGCAACCAGTCCTCCAACCTGAACTGCAGACGTTTTAGCTAGTGTGGCTGGTTCATTAGCTAGTTTTTGCTAATATACTAGCTAAACCATTAGCTAGTTTATTAGCTAATAAACTGCTCACTCAGTGTATGTAGATGTTAAATTCATGACTTGTTGAACTGCAGCCAAGTTGCCAAAAACAAAAATAACTGCAGGTTCGATTGTCTTTTCTTGTTTGTTTCTCAAAGAGATGCCATGAAAAAAAGCTTGTAACTACTCCTGTAATAGTTAATCACCACTGACAACTAGTATAACTGGACTGTCACAATCAGGGGCAACTTTAACACTTAAAGTTTGTGACTAAAAAATGAATTTGTTACATACCCCCACCTCTCTGTGGAGGGGTGTCCGTCAGCACCTGCAGCACACCTGCTCATGCCAGACACACAATGGCCAGGTTATTGCTAGCATTGCTAGCACCGTGGCCAGTTATTGCTGCTCCACGCTCCCTGCTGTCATCACTCCTATTAGATGCTGTGGAGGAATGTGCAGGCCAAGCCTTCCTCTGCCCTGATGCCTGCAGCTGCCAGCTCAGATCACGGCTCCCTTTTGTACACGGCTGCAGGGCGGCCACACCTGCAGCCACCACATGCAGCATGAGCCCACGTTTTCATTAACTGTTACTTGTGCCAGGACTTTAAGAGTTTGTGGAACTGCCTCAATCTGCTAATGAAAACCTGTCCAACCAAACCCTCATTAAAAGAAGTGAGAATAGAACTTCAGACCAAATTCCTCTAAATGAAATAATTACTAACAGTACTTCTTTTTAAATTACAGTGCCTAAAATTGAATTAACCTCCCAGCCTTTTTGAGACTCATCAACTGCATTAGCTCATTTCCCCATTTTTCTGTGTATTCAAAGTGTTCAAAGTAAACTATGGAAAAGTATTGTCACGAATATATCCTCCTATCATGCCCCAATCACATGGCTGGGGGCTGAATGAACAGCTTACAGTTCTTAGTAGGTTTGTACAGAGGTGTAATGCATTTGCTTGTGAAAAAAAAATATTTCTGTAGGTTTGAGATCTGAGCTGCAGAAAGTGTGGAAGTTCTTTAACCTGCTGTTCCTCCAGTGACCACTAGTTAGTGGCAGCAAAACCCTCAGACTGAATTAAAGTGACCGAGATAACACTCAAATACAAAGTTTTTTTTTCTCTGAAGGGGAATTCATACTTTGTTGCTATTCCTGAGTTTTCTTCCATATTTTTCCCTGTTGGAGGTTTTTTAGAAAAATATATTAGGTTTGATTTCCTACAGAAAATGTGACTCACAGTTGAAATGCTCCTGGCCCCTCCCACTTTGCAACTCCATTAAGCTAATCACCCGTTTGCCCATATTTGGACTTTGTGTTGTCACATTATGTATTTCTTCACAGCCAAAAAAACAAACAAGTTAAAATTCAACCAACTTGTTGTTGGTATTAGTGCTGCAGGGTCAAGTCAAGGAAAGGAAACATCTGTAACATTGACAGTTTGAATCACACTGTGACACCAAATACATTTAAATAAATACATTTAATGTTGACCTGTCGTGAGTACCAATATGCAGGAAAGTGATGGATGCAAAAAATGACCAACATGAAGAAAGCCTTTATCCCTGCAGGCACCAGAGGGCTGACGTGCAGAAACCTGCTGCCAGTCATGGGCATCCAAATGCACCACAAATCATGACATAATCTGCTCACACTCATCTACGAAATCTAATACTCAGCTGGTGATCAGCGCTGGCTGCTCGGGATCAGTGTGTACAGTATAGAAAATATGTGTATGGAGAGAAGAGTGGAGCCCATTCAGCGGGACAATGGGATGAGTGATGACAGTGGTTACCAGGAGCTTTTTAAGGACACTACTATGAGGAATGCAACAGAGACGTAACCTGTAGAGGCTCGCACACACACACACACACACACACACACACACACGCATACCCACAAGCACTCATGCACACACACTCTCACGCAGCAGATTCCACACTGAACATACATTTACTTACAGTAATTGCATGATTGTTGCCAATGTATCAATGTATGTGCAGCATGTGCTGACATGTTCCTGTTAGTTTCTTCTTGTATCTACTGTAAACAGACAACCAGGCAAGAGCCAAACCAAAGCAGAGCACCTGCTGCGGTTTGGTTGTTAATTGATAATGTCAAAGCCTGTCGAGGCTGCAAGGTTTTACACCCAGTAGTACAACAAGTGCTGGGTGTTGCGTGGCTCTGACAACATACTGGTTAATTTGTTATTCTTTCTGCTATGATGGAATAAAAATGTTCATCTCTTTGAGAGTCTGAATATGAAGTCAATTCATCTATTAGTCTGTAAAATATTTACTAAGTCTACTGCAAATTAGTATCAGAAACGCAAAATTTTGTGTTGCTCTATTTTTTCATTTTATGCCTACCATACACTAAAAGACTAAATCACAGAGTTTTTTGACTCACACTGTAAGATTTTGAAAAGACTGGGGATCTTGCAGGGTCACTATTTGCAAGACTATATTCCTATTTAGAAAGAAAACTTTATTTACTTGTTCTCACACACACACACACACACACACACACACACACACACACACACACACACACAGCTCATTTCCTATGAGCCCTGGTGTTCAAGCATTAGCATTACTCCACCATTGTTAGCCCTGATGCTAACTTTGTAGAACAGCCTAAATTAGCTTATTCTGTTGTTTGATGTATTTTTAGCAGGTTTTTTACTTAGATTGAACAAGATTAATATATATATATATAGACAAATAATATATATTCATCATAAAAAGTTATTTTCGATTAAATTTCAGTCTTGGTTGATTTGATGATATCTGTGGTTACTGTGGTAACAGCAGGTGCAGATTCATACTACAGGTCCCAGAATTCTTTGCAGTGGTGTGGCTGTTTACAGGACAGCCCAACAGACTGTTGTTTTTAAAAAGGAGGTGCCCTTTCTCCATCTTGCCATGATGCACTGGGATCTGATTTTGTGCTGCACCTGGACAAAGTCATCTTCCACACCCCAGCAGGACACCTGCACACTGCACACACTTCCTGTTTATCCTCTGGGTTGCTTTGACAGTGTGATTCTGAGTTGTTCAGCCAGACTTGTCCCCTTTTATACCACAAGTTAATGAAACCTCACACTGAAAAGAGTCTGTGGTCACAAAATGACAGCAGGCTGCAGAAGAGTCTTGACACTAACGGGTTTGCAGCAGCTGGTTTGCAACAAGCGTTTTCATACAAACACGTTTCCTCGTTAGAAGTTTGCAAGAAAAAAATACTTTTTTATAAACACTTGAATTGCTGCTGACTCTTGACCTCCATGTATTTGGAAATGTTTGCCTGGCTGACAAACAATGGTTGGCACAGGGCCAAGCAGGAGGCTGCCAACTGGCAATCCCCCCTCCCACCCCCCCTCACTCTTCCATCAGTGTCTTACGCAGTGTGGCCAGTACACACATCCTGCCTTTGTGAGCCAGGAATGCTAAGAATCCAGACTCCTGCCCTCCTCCCTGCTGCTGCCCAACAAGGTGCTCTCACCCCACCTCCGCCTCATGCCCCATCTCACCCCAGTGACCCCCCACTCCAGCTTCCCCTTGCTTTTACAGCCCAGCCGGCTGGGTGTCTGGGTGGCTGCTTGCGTAAGCCTGTGCACTGTGTGTGGTTTGAGGTTGTCCGCTCTGTGCACACAGTAACATCACTGCTTCAGTCTGGAGCAACAGCACCAGCTCTCAGGAAGTGAGCTGAGTGGACTGAGAGCAACTTTCACTTGTTGGTTTCGGCAACATATTCAACTCTGATGAAGGTTTCAGGGTGGGCTGTTGGGGGCTGAGGTCTTCAACCACTAGTAGTGCTATGGAGCACTACATGTTTTTAAAAGTTGATCTCCATTGCGTTAGTATGGATGCATGCAATATTAATCTATCTATCTATCTCTGTTATTGAAATAAAATATCTAAGATGTTTTCTAGGTTTATGTCTCCTAAATTTTGTTCACAGGTGTGTTTAAATCCATGTTAGTGAGCATTTCTCCTTTGAACTATGGAGTTCTCATGACTTGAGCTACATATTAGAGTGGCCCGTTATTGAGACCAGCCCAGGGCACACCTGTGCAGTAATCATGCTGTGTAATCAGCCTCTGGATCTGCCTCACCTGTCAGGTGGATGGATTATCTTGGCAATGTTGCATTTATATTTCTATTCAGTGCACATATTACCATCTCATGATACATAGGTTCCCTCGTAAATGTTGTTGTTGCTGTTTTTCCACAGTCTCAGTGGTTGCTGTCAGCAGAGCGTGTGCAGCATGTTTTGAGGGAGACCTTCAGCAGCCGTATCAGATGTGACAAAGTACATTTCCTACGTTTCATGGCAGAGTGAGCCAAAGCTTAATGTGAGGACTTTCCTGCTCTCCAGCAAAACACTTTTTATGTGCCCATGGGATGACAATGGGAATACAGAGGTTTTCCTACCAATCATGGGAACCTGAAGATAGGTCTGTGTTTCCTGGAATGCAGCCCATTAGGAAAGAGATGGAGGGAACACAGGATGTCCTGAGCACAGTCCCACAGCCCTCTGCAGTGCAAAGGACTAAGTCTGGCAGGCTGGCCGTGGCTGGTGGAAGAGCTGTTCACAGGGATTTTCTCCACATCACCACTTCCCCTGTTAAAGACTCTACCAAGATGGAGAGGGATTCCCTACTCAGGTTTTCCATTACACCTGTCCTGCCTCTTGCAAGCGTAATAGACCTGTGTAATACCTCTGGGTATGAGCGGCCTACAGTACAATATATATTAATCACTGTTTGGTTGCCAGGATACACCAGTTGCTATTAATTATTAAAGATTTGTCTCATGTTTTGACACCTTGACATTTCTCCTTGAGGTCACACGCCCAGAATGACACAGTGATTTATCAGTGTTTGTCTGTCGGTATTTCACACCAGTATACCTGCCACTTCCTCCCTCTGACACCCTCCAGCTGTCTGGAGGGGAGAGTCAGTGATATCACAGCGGGGGCGGAGGCATGTGTGTCTATAAGTACAGGCCCTGCACAGGGAGACCTCTCTGTGAGGCAGAGCTGGGATGTGCTGAGCTGTGCTGACACCAAGATACAGTAGATGAGTGAACGAGAGCACTAGTGGACCTCTCAGTGCGTGGACCCTGATCTGTGGATACATTTTTATCCTGGAGCTGACAATCACTACTTCTTTGCTCTGGACATTTCATCTGAGCAGCGTCTTACTTCTGCACTTCTTTATTCCCATTGAGGGTTTTTCTCTTTTTGTTTATTTGCTGCGATCAGGATGTTTAACCCAGTGACTGTACAACAGATCATTTCCACCCTGTTTGTGCTTGGCAGTGCTGCAGTGATGGTGAGTTACAGTTTTTGTTGCTTTTAAAGCTTCTCTGTATTCTTGTCTGTTTGTGAAAGTTCATGTTGTTTAGTCATTATGGCTCATACTGGATGAGCTGTGGTCTTAGTCTTCTTTGAAATCACACCAACCACTGTCACACATCCTGACCTGACCTCTGACCCTGACCCAGTCTGCAGAGGGTGAGTGTCCGGCCGAGTGCTCCTGTGACCCGTCACCTCTGCCCTGCCCACGGGGCGTGAGCTGGGTGACTGACCACTGCGGCTGCTGTAAAGTCTGTGCAAGGCAGTTCAATGAGGACTGCAGTGCCACAGAGCCTTGTGATCACATCAAGGGGCTACGCTGCCATCTTGGGGCCGGAGGAGATCCCAAGAGAGGACTGTGTCGAGGTGAGGATGACAAGACTAAACATTAGCACATCATTACACTTAACTAACTGTTATCAAATTCATTGTCATAGGTAGATGATACAACAAGACAGCTTTGGATTTAAATCACAAAATGTATCAGTAGTTAGGTTACTGTGCATCTTCTGGAAAGTAAATACTGCATGTAATGGAAAAAAAAGGCAATAAACTTGAAAAGAATTAAACACAGCTAAGAACTAGATGAGTGGTTCGCAACCTGTTATTTGGGACCCCCGAGAGGCTGATCCAAAAAAAAAAGAAAAAAAAAAAGAAATGATTGGTGAGATTACATAAAAACAATATTTAAAAAATACGTTAATAAAATAATGATAATATGGTAGTAGCGAATATATGATGAACAAAGTCATATAATAATAATACATATCTACATACATAATATGATATAATATAATATAAAACACTCATTGCACTGCTGATAACAGAGAAGAAAAAGGAGGTTCATTACCACTTCTTATGAGGACTAATGGTGACCTGTATAACTAAATCACAAGACAAAAAGCCAGTGTAAACAAAGATTTATATATTAGAGGAGCACTGATTTTATGGATGAAAAAATTTGCAGAATACAATCCTCATAAACTGGAGTTTTAAAGATATAGGCAGGGATGGTCTCATAAAAGGTGCTACGAAGTTGTATTATGGGGAGCGTAGGATACAGGGTTTTTGGAGGCTGACATATAACAAGGACTGTGTTTCTTTCCCCAGCTGATCGTACAAGCTGTGACGTTTTAGATGTGTTTGTCTACAAACGCAGGTTTTCTACAGTGTCCTTCCATGAGGTTCAAAGGTCTTTCCTCACAGCTCAGTTTCCTGTTTTGTGTGTATGTGTTGACAGCTGAGGCCCAGGGTTTGCCCTGTGAGTTCAGCGGGCGGGTGTACCAGCATGGCGAGGACTTTCAGCCCAACTGCCAACATCAGTGTACCTGTATGGATGGGGTGGTGGGCTGCATGCCCCTCTGTCCTCACAAAGTGCCCCTACCCAACTGGCACTGCTCGTGGCCCCGTCTGGACCGGCCCGAGGGCAGTTGCTGCGAGGAGTGGGTGTGTGATGATGACAACCACATCAGTGAGGAGCCAGACGAGCCGACACACACCTCCCTACCGGACAGCCAGCCCTTTCCCAACCACATCAGTGCCCTGGTGCAGACCCCACCTCGGCCCCCAGCTCTGAACAGGGGGGCCACGTTCAGAGGTAAACATTGCAGCGTATCCCAGCCATGCATTTCCTGATGCCCATAAGTGACACTAAATGTGGCCTGAAGGAGGGTTTTCATGTTAATTTCAGAGACGTTTTTAGCTTCTGACTCAAAAAACAATGACTTGCATTTAAGAGGATTTCTGTAAATGCTCTAACACGATTACTTTAATGTTTCATCAGAAACACAGTTTAGATATTTCCTACCTTTATCTTCTTTAAAAAAATATCAGAAATATGTATGTAGCCTAATGGTTTAAACAAGATTTAAACATTTAAACTCTGCTAGTGAAAAGGTAATTAAAACTAAAAGAAATTATCTCCCTTGGGTATGATGGTAAAAAATCTAGACTTAAAGTGTTCTTCTGTTAATTAGATATGCAGTGCCTTCAGAGAGCATCAATTTCTACACTTTATTGTGTTGTAGATCTAATTTTAAATTGTTAAATTTGCTATTCAGACCCTTTGCTGTGGCACTCCACTGGACAGGTGCATCCTGTTTTTTTTCATTTTCCTTTAAATATAATGACACTCTTAGAAATCAAGGTGCTAACTAGAACCATATAGGGTTCTTCAACTTGTCCCAAAAGGAAAACCTGTTTTGGTTCCCAGTAGAACCTTTTTATAAAGGTTACATCTGGAGGGGTCTACCTAGAACACAACATGAAGGGTTATACTTTACATTTAAAAATACCGTTTCAACAATGTAAACACTTCCTTCCTTTGCTTTCAACAATCCTCAAAGAACTCATTTATTTCTAAATGGGTTCTTTGGATTTAAGGGATTCTTAATGGAACCTGTAGTCTTACAAAGAACCATTGAAGAAGCATTTCTTCAAAAAAAAAAAGGCTTTTTCAGAAGAAAATGATTCTGGGTAGAATATCAGCCCTTCAAGAAGAACCATTTTGGCACCCTCTGAAATTGAAGAAGTTTGGGCTCTTCCTAGAGTTGGTCATCCAGCCAAACTGAGTAACCAGGCAAGAAACATCAGGGAGGTGAGCAAGAACCCAACAGTCACTCTGACAGAGCTTCAGGAGGACGACCATCTCAGCAGAACAACATCAAGGACTATGAGAGCATAAGGAAAGGGTGGGGGTCTCAGCCGCCAGGAAAAGGGAGAGTGGTCAGAACTGAGGGAAGGATAAATTTGATTATGAGGATAAACTGCCCAAATCCAGGAGTGCTAGGCTTGTAGAGACTTACCCAAGAGGACTTTTGAAGATAGAGAGGTACACCCTTGCTCTGGTAGCATATGACAGCTCGTTCCACCATCAAAATACCATCAGGGAACCATAAAGGGGAACTGTCTGGACTGTGATTATGTGCAGAGACATTCCTTGGAGGAACACAGTGGCTGAGAGGGAGTGTATGCCTGTATGATTGAGTTCAAGTACATGGGTACAGTCGCTCTAAGAGGTGAAATGTCTCCAAGCATCTACACCCAAGTCCAGTTATCCTCCATTCAACTTTACTTGGAGGAAATTGAGGGGCTTAACCTCAGGAGATAACGAATATGCTCAGTACATATACCTGCAGCCTTCACATCAGATTTTGAAATTTTATTTGTGCAAAGTTAAAATATTGATCTGGTGTTGACACAGCAAAATTTACATGATTCATCCTATGGAGACCACAAATGTCCTCAGCTAATTCCATGAAAAAGTGTCATGGAGTTGTTGAGATATCATGACAAGAATGTGGAAAACAAATGACTGACATCTCTATTCTTGGGTTCTTCTCGTACTGGAGGAAAACAGCATAACATAAGCAAAATTTAACCAAAGGTCATGAATGTATGAATGACAAATATTAGAATGCCTTTTTGATGGTAACACATTGCCTTTCTTTGTCTCTGTTGCAGTGTCTGTCCCCAAGTCTGAGGTATTACTCAAATCCAGCTGTTTCCCACAAACCACTACATGGACTGAATGTTCCACCATGTGTGGGATGGGCATTTCAAGTCGCGTGACCAATAACAACCAAGACTGTCGGCTGGTCAGAGAAACCAGACTGTGCCAGGTCCAACAATGTGAGCTGCAGCTTCCTGTGGCTAGCAAGGTATGCTAAGAATCATGCCTATTAGGAAATGAAAGAATATTGGAGATAAACAGTAGTGGGATTTAAGGGGTATTACATTACCAAGTCATTTCTTAACTGTCCAATACTGGTAGTGAACTGGCTTGAGATGATTCTATTTGTCAGTTAAAGTCCTCTGGGTTGGGATTTCCACTTATGTAAAATGAATAAATAAATCAGTAAACATCGAATTAATGAAACTGATGAAAAATCTTCATCTTCATCCAGAAGGGGAGGAAGTGTCAGCGAACAGTCCGACCCCAACAACCAGTCAGTATCACTTTTGCTGGATGCTCAACGGCTTCACGGTACCGCCCTCGCACCTGTGGGACGTGCACCGATGGCCGCTGCTGCAGACCCTCCCTCTCCCGCACCGTGCGCCTGCATTTCCTCTGCCCCGATGGAGAAAGTTTCTACAGAAACGTCATGTGGATACAGCGCTGCAGTTGCAGTACGAGCTGTCATACACACAGCGGGTCCTCCAACCCTTCAGTCAGTCTCCACAATGACGTCCACACCTTCAGGCACTGAGGCCAACTCATTATGCCCAGCCCCGGCCTGGCACACTGGGTACACTCTGCACCTATCCATAGCGTATCCCCTGCCTCTGTCTGTCAGTTGGGTGGGGACCTCTGAGTTCCTGCCACCCCCTCCCCAACCAGGCAACACCATTTCTAGCACTTTAAGCTTCCTGCCACAATAATGTCAGTTTGCCCACACTGGAGGTGTGCCAGGGCAGCACTGAGGACGACATACAGTATGTTGCTGTGTTAGACTGCTGGCAGAGAGTTTTTACTTTTATTTATTTCTAACTTTGTGTAATTTCCACAAACAGCAACAAGACCATCTGTCACGAAGAGAGAAGGTCGTTTAGACCAGAAAAAGGAGTGATGCATGTCCATGCGTCTTTTGTCTAATGCATTTTGAATTGGTGAGAAAGAATGAGATGACATAAGACATTCATTAGTGACCATAAGGACTGTGTGGGCACTATGGCCTGTCCTTTGTCATAGTGTTTCCTACATGTGTTCTGATTGTGTGTATGCGTGTGTGTATGTAAGTAAAACTGTGTTGATCTAAACCATGAGAAACTTTAACATTTCACTCATTATCCTACTACAGTACATAGATTAAAACATTCCATGTATATAGACTTCACTATTGATTGTGGAGTGGTAAATTCTAGGATCACCTCATTTTTCGGGGTGTGATTTTTATTTTAGTTGCTTTAGAGGGGGGCGCTAGGCACCCAGGCACAATTTGATCAATCAAGGTGAGAGCACCTCATGGAGCACAGATGTGTCTTCAGCTTCAGTCCTGCTCCTGTGATCACTCCTGTACACCTGCCCTCTTGATGAGCCGAACAAACTCTTTGTGTTTTGTGTTTGATTGTAAGGATAATGCAGAGGTGCAAATGAGGCACTGGATTTTTTTTATGTCATTATTGAATTTTTTGAATTTTTACTACACTGATGTGACCTCTAACTGGGCTTTGATATGAATACAGGTGAACTTCAATAACAAAGTCAGCAGTCAGTTGCAGGAACTAAAATGACACACCTGTGCTCCATGAGCCTCTTGTTGTGCCTGGGTCCTATGTATGTGTGTCCCTCAGATTGTACATACAATGCTTTATTTTTGAAGGGAGGAAATGATGCTATAAGACATATATACTTCAACTTCTGTACATCTAATAAAAACATATCAACCTGTGATGTGTCTTATTTTTTTATTAAAAAATGTATTTAAATTATTGAGCGGCTTTAAATAAACAAAGTATGAGAGAATCAGACTGAGAGAATCTGTATCAGACCCTATGTGTGTCCTGAGTCTGAATTTTGATTTTGTGTCCCCATTGTGCTTCTCTGCTCTTGTGTGGATTTTATTATTCATTTTCCCATGAAAGCTGCTGGAGTTTGGAGGGAAAGGAGAAAATTCAGACAGGAGTTGGTGTGTTAGTGTCTCTGTGAGACTGCTTTGAGCTAAGTAGCTAACAGCTAGTATTATAACATGCTCACAGTGATAATGCTAACATGCAGGTATACTGTTTTGCATTATTACCACCTCAATTGAACATGTTAGCATGCTAATATTTGCTAATTAGCACATAACATACAGTACCGCTGATGCTGATGGGAACATCATTAGTACATATACCATATTTGATAATAAACCAAGTACAGGGCAAATGTAATTTTTTGGCCTGATGGTAGCTTGAGGGGGATAAAAAAAATTATTGATTTTTATCTTAAGGGAGGTTAAGGGAGAAGACTTGTCAAACATGTCATCTTCCTTAAAAGGCAGGGCCAACATGTCAAACACTGTTCAACCATAACTACCGAGCTAAGGAACTTAAAAGCCAAAGCAGCACTTCAGGGGGAACCTGCAGTGGCTGTCCCCAGGCCTCCCAACAGCGTACACTGGCCATGGCTGGATGGTGTTGGGTATGAACCAAAAACATTCACTGAACTGCAGCTTTAATTGGCAGTGGTAGTTTTCTACCTGCTGAGTTACACTGGGAATATACTTACAAACAACGGAGGTAGGTGTTCACATGCTGAATGTCTAGAAGAAGAAAAATGTATTCCACATTGAAACTGTGGTTCAGTCAGCCAAGATACAGCCTATAAATACCACTGCCATTGGTTTGGCAATCATCAACCTTGTGTCTTTTTGAGGTCTTTGTTGTAACAGCAGATCATCAGTGTTTTACTCTTACCACTGAGTTCTTCAGTCCACATTTTCAGAGCTCGGTGTTCATGTTGCCTCATGGCCTTACACAATGCTCCAGCTGCCTCTGTGGCACAAACATTACGGTGAACTACTAAATTCCTCACCCTGGCCTCTGCCTCCTTCTGAGAGGAGGGAGGAACACCCTGACCTCCTGTCTGCCTCAGTCAGAGCCCAGTAAGTGGTGTATGCTGCTACTTTACCAATTCTTCGGTTTCCACTTATAACTATACCAGAGATATTTAGTATTTGAGATCATAATTGAGGTGTATATTAACTTCTTTGGGGACTATAAGAATTTGCATGTTCTTCCCGTGTCTGTGTGGGTTCCCTCTGCGTACGCTGCTTCCCTCCCACAATCCAAAGACACACACGTTGGGTTAATACTAAATGTCTATGGGGATGAATGTGAGCGTGACTAGTTGTTTGTCTCTATATGTCAGCCCTGTGATAGACTGGTGACCTGTCCAGGGGGTACCCAGCCCTCTCCCAATTGGAATTTTCTCTAGCCCCCCGCAACCCTGTAAGGATGAGTGGTATAGATAATGGATGGATGGGTGGGTACACGTAATTTATAATTCTGACCAAAGGGTGGTGCTAGAGAGAAGCTCTTTATACTATTTTTGGCTTGACCACAACACTGGGGCCAGCCCTATAGCCTCAAATGTCCCTGACTGACTGTCTGAGTGATCATATTTCCACCACTGGTCAGCCGAGTGCCTCATCACTGAGTTGGAGTTTCTGGTGCATCCATTACAACAAATAAACTACTATAGCTTGTTGTTTTGTTTTTACATCCCTCAAACTGCCCACTGTACACAATCAGTAGTAGTAGTACAAAGTAGTACCAGTAGTAGTAGTACCAAGAGACTAGGTGGTGGAAAACAGTGGGTAACGTGGAACATTTAGCGGCTAAACAGCCAAATATGGGACTTGTTAAGCAGAGGGGGGAGCGGCAGTATTTGGATGTTTGTATCCACATTGCATCCTGGGATCTTTGATGAGTGACTAGCTATAGCTAGCAACATCAAGCCTCCTTTGACTCAGCTTCTACTGTTGTGAGTGGCGGAGGGGTTTGAGGTGCCTTTGTGTTCCAATCTGCTTGTCTATTTGTGAAAGTCACTGCACACCACTACTACAGACTGTAATGAAGGGGAAGAAACAAACTGGACAAAAACTTTGGACTTACTTCTTACTTATATAATGTGTACCATTACTGCACGATCATACTGAAATTCATTCATTTCTGCTGAGAAATTATCAACTTCCTCACTTTCCCTTTCTGCAACACACCACTGCAAAACTCCATGACAATCCTGTACCTGTGGACTCAGGAGACAGCAAGCATTTAGGACTCATTTCTAAACTAATACCACAGAACTCAGTTAAAACTGAGGCGCTTACCCTCAAGAGAGAGAAAATAGAGCCTCAGGTTGAATGATCTCTCCACATCATAGTGAGTGGCTTCCTAAATGTGACTGTCTTGGCAGCTGGTGGTGCTGTGATGCTCCACAGTAGTTTGTATTGGCTGGGAATTCAGACTGGAAGTTACAGGTGTCGTCCAGCTCACAGAGAGCTGTAACTTTCAGCATGGGCTTGACCTTTTTATACACAGTCTATGGGCTTAACAGAGGAACAGGAAATATGTCAGAAATCAACAGGGCCTCACAGAGTGGTGTAAGTTAGCCTGGGCTACCATACCGACCACAGCACAGGAAACTCCACCCCCACCTCAGCACCATGCACTTTGAAAAAGGATGTATCAAAATGGTTCCTTTTCAACACAATGTGGGACAATTACACGTCTCCATATGACTTGTTATTGGCTTGTTGTTCTGAAAAGGAATGCGTAGAACATGACTCAACCTCTTTTTAAGAGTTTGACAGCTAACAGCTTTTATGGAACTAAAGTCAGCATTTACACGGATCCTGTTTAGACTGAGGGTTCATAGTCAAGTAAACACTGCGACATCAACACTTGTCCAAATTAATACTCCTACTAAAAGAACTACTCTCATTGTGTCTAATACTAGTGCTACTGATATTGATGATGCTACTACTCCAGTGTTGGGCTCCAGTGGCTACTAGCATGGTGACATTTTATAATTAGCAATAAAAACTAATTACAGATAATTAATTTTCATAAAACAAAGTTCTGGACAAATTTAAATTCTGACTTGATGATAATGTTGGATGAAAAGTTAGGAAAAAAGTATTAAAGCAATCCATTCAATAGTTGTTATGATATTTCAGTCTAGACCAAAGTAATGGAGGGACAGACTGACATTGGTATCATGCCACTAGTGTGGATGAAAGGGATAACTTAAAGACATTGGGTGTGATTCACAGTGCTGGTAGCCCCAGTTTGGTCTCCCAACAAATACAGTGTGTCCACAGATCAGTCAAGACGCCTCCACAGTGAGGGGCAGAAAATAGCTCTACATAAAGAAAAAATTAGAAGTAAGGGCCTGCATTATTGTGCGCATGTTGCTAGAGGTTGGTACCAGTAAGAAATGGCTGCATGTTATCATCACCCTGGTTGTCTCCTCAAAAACAGAATGGGATTTTTACATGGGCTTTTGGATTACTGAAGAAAATAAACTGTGACAAACAAAAGTTTATGAGACTGACTGTAAATGTTTTGTTCAACAGGATAATCTTCAGTGATAAGTATAAACACAACTAGGCCGTAAAGGATGGACTGGTGAGTAGATTGGTTTTCATGTTGGACTGATTACGTTTATGCTCCCCGACAACCTCTGTAGTCTCACACTTGTTAGCAACCAGCCTTTTTTAAGAGAGGAAAATCTTAAGGAAATCACGTTTACATATAGTGAAAATGTCTTGAGCTTGTGTTAACCACAGACCGTATTTCTGCAATAACCCATTAAAAAAAGCTACAAACTTTGGGATGACAGAACAGGAAGTGCTAAAATTATAACTAATTTCCAGGTTTTAGGACTCATTCCTGTACCACTTTAATCTTGTTTTAGATTCACATTTTTGATTTATAACTTTTATTCCTTGTTGTTATTGTAAAACACTTTGTAACTGTGTTGAAAGGTGCTGTATGGATAAAGTTATTATTATAATAATAATAATTATTGATTACAGATTATCATGGCTTGACTAACACCTTGCTCACTTCAGTTAATCTGTGTGAGCTGAGCTCCATCTGGTGTAGAACTTTTCAATGAGACACTTAACAAAAACAAAATGTATATCTCACATCAAGCTGCTTCTTGCTCCTCGCCATCTGGTCCCTGTCAGTTGAGGATCTTTTCAGGATCTGGGCTTTCTGCTCTTAAACAATCTACAGAGCAGTCATGGCTAAAGATTTTGCTTTAGATTAACATTATTCAAACAAAACAGTTGAAATGTGTATTCATATTTCTGAAATAAGGGTGTTTGAGGTATGTATGTATCTGTATGTTAACATTACATCTTTCTCTGTTTTGTAAAGAAATGTGTAGCTAATGCTAATGCGACTACCACTTCTGCACTAATAGCACTGTCAACACTGCTGCCACTGCTCTATTAATAATCAAAACTGCAACTACGATTTAATTTATTATGCAACCAGTTTCAAGGCCCCATGGGCAAGATTGGAAATGGATGAACTTTGGTGACTCCCAGTGGTATTATCAAAAACAACTGGGACAATGTCTCAGTGTCCCTGGATAAGTAACTCATAGACTACACCAGTTTTCATGCTGTTGATGTCTACAAACCTGCCATTGAAAGTGTAGTTTAATAACTTAAATGATGCTATAGTAACATTGATTATTTTACTCTGACAAATTTCACTGGAAATGTTACTAGTGTTGCCTTTATGTTGGTCGAGGCGTGACATGAATGTATTTATTTTGTTCTCTAGACCAGTTTAACCTGTCAATTCATGCCTGTGTCAGTGCATATATATATATATATATATATATATATATATATATATATATATATATCATATATCAATCAACTAATGTCAATTTGTGAGAACAACAAAGGAAGAAATAAAACAGACAAAAACTTCAACAAAGAGAACACATATATAATACATATATATATATATATATATATATATATATATATATATATATACATATATATATATATATATATATATATATATATATATATATATATATATATAATTTAAAGGTGAACTAAGTTGTAAGATCTAATATTTTAATTTATGTCAGAAAAATTGCACAAGACTGCTGAATCAACAATTTCCAGTCTCTTAACTAACCACAAGTAGCAGAATGTACAGTGCAAACCTGCCAGTGTCTGATCCCAACATTATAGGATGCTGTCCTCTACTGGAACTTGGCTGGAAGTACAGCAGGGTGACAGGTTAATGTACTGAGACCTACGACCTAGAGACCGATCTACTGCTGGAGTGAATGAATGAATCCTGAAAGAATCCTGAACCTTCAGCAGTGCTACTTTGACCTTCCTTTGACGTGGATGGAGGAGATTTAAAAAGAAAAAGATTAAATGTGCCCTCATCATATTCCATATGTTGCATCTTTTATCAATGTAAAAGTATGATTTTTGTGGGGGATTCATTGCTTTATTTAGCCATATAATACCTGAGATTATATTATAAAAAGAAATATAAAAGAAAACAAAAACGATGGATGAATGGAAGGAAGGATGAGATACTGACTTGCAGACACACATTCACATGTGCTCAAACATAGACCTTTTCCATAAAACCTATATTAAAGAATGTGTGATGTGTTGGATAACAATTAAGTTCAGAATTTGATTTTTACCTTGAAATGAATAAATTCCACAACAGCATCTTTAAATTAGCTTCTGACTTTTGGAAATTTG
This sequence comes from Trachinotus anak, assembly GCF_046630095.1. NCBI lineage: Eukaryota > Metazoa > Chordata > Actinopteri > Carangiformes > Carangidae > Trachinotus > Trachinotus anak. The sequence goes on along the minus strand of NW_027273859.1, from coordinate 2,174,721 downwards.
CCTTTTTAATAGTGACAGGCTATACATTAAGATAATAAGTTGTGTGTAAAGATATGGTAAAGAAACACTGATTTCACTAGATGTACTTTTTCAAAAGCAAAAAACAAAAATCAAAATTCAAAATTCAAAAACAAAACAAACAAACAAACAAAACAATCAAAAATCAGATTCATATTGACAGTTAAAAGAAAACTTTTGTTTTCTTTTAACTGTTTTTACTGTTTTTACTTCTGTTTGATCAATGTATAGCACTTTGAAAATGATGTATATCCACTGAATCTCTGAATCTTATAATTTTTTAAAACATATTAGAATTCTGAATATGATATCTCAGCAAATAGTGAAATTAATTTAAAATGCAATTAAATATTCATTTTTGATTCACTAGGCAATGTAGGACATTTATGAAAATGTTTCTTGAGCCCATTTCCTCCTTGTACAGTTATTTACAGTATTAAATAGGAGGTTTGATCCCCATCAATAAAAGCTGTTTCCCATGTCCATACCGCGCACACACGGTAACACCCTACGGGATGTGCATATTAATAAGCAACTATAAACTCATAAATCATTTTGACTGTGGCCACGCCTCCTGCTCTCCCATTGGCTGCCGCACGCTTCATGTGGGCTGAGTCCTCTCGGTAATTTAAATAACCCCTTGCGCAATTTGATGAATAGTGTCGCTGTCAAAAGCGATAGAAGCAGATGAAGGTGCGCAGAGAGACGGACAGCTGTGACCCAGAGGCGCGGGAGAGAAGCTGCGTCATGTCTCCTCTTCGCGGTCAGGCCTACGTGTAGTTCTCTCCCGGCGGAGCTGGATGTCGGCGAGAGTTTGCTCAACTGTTCCCGTCGCCGCGCCGTCCCGGGCTTTACGTTGTGTTGCTGTGCCTTTTTCCGGAGAGCCATGGAGAGCAGTCCAGTCTAAGTGCTGCTTTACAACTCTGAGCGGGTCGAGCTTTTTGTGATTATTCTTCCACCTCATCAAACTTCACCGCAGGAGGAAAACCTTTGGCTCGACGAGGTAACGTGTCTCCCCCCCCCCTCCGGGCGCGCTTCTGGGTAAAGCTGTCCCTTCAGCTAGCTCTGTCTGCGCCGCTAGAATAAGCGAGATAGTATGCTAAGATAGAAACGCTCAGTGCGACGTTAGGACATACTTTTATAGTGCTTCCAGTGTCATTATTGGCACTCTTTCAAAAGCCCCCCTCCCCCGCCCCCCTTCTCCGGTCCACTCACACACACTCACATCAAAATACACCGGTGACATAATGCCCCCCCCGTCCAGAAAATAGAAAATAAAAAAAACACACACAATCTATGTCAAATCAATGAAATTTTATTTTTGATAGAGTTATAGCGAAGATACATTTTTTAACTTTACCCACAGACGCGAAGATATTTTAATTCATAATTCCTGTATTGATCAGTGTTCAGGTAAACCTGTTACAGGTCTTAAAGTAAGTTGCAGTAATGCTGAACGTTTTCCGGAGCTAGTGGAAAGTGGGCTGATGTGTGTGTGTGTGTGTGGTCATAAATACCATGAACCCCTCTTTGTAGTTACTACTACTACACACACACACACACACACACACACACACACACACATCAGATGGACTGTTGGCCAATATTGCAAAGTAAATATCCACCAGTAAAATCAAATAAATACATTTCACTCAGAAATTATTCTTTGAGGACAATGGATGAGTATTTAACAAGCACATGGGTGTTCCTGCTATATTAAAGTGGTGGTAAAGTGACCGTAGCTGGATCCAGCCCTTACACCTGTTTCATATGTCATTTTTTGTCCAGGAGCCTCTGAGGAGCCACATCACAACATGGTGAACAGCCAAGCGTCAGGCGTACCGCAGGCCCCCAGGTCGTGCGCAGGATGTGGAGGGAAGATCGCAGACCGCTTCCTGCTCTTCTCCATGGAGCGCTACTGGCACACTCGCTGCCTTAAGTGCTCTTGTTGCCAAGCCCAGCTGGGGGACATTGGCACCACCTGCTACAGCAAAGGGGGCATGATTCTGTGTCGGAGCGACTACATCAGGTGAGAGGAAGGAAGAGGTGGAGGAGGAGGAGGAGAGGAAGCTGCTGGTTTTAGATTTTGGAGGCTGTACAGACTGAGCAATCTGTGTTTTTGTGTTTGCAGACTGTTCGGGCACAGCGGGGCGTGCAGCGCCTGCGGCCAGTCTATCCCAGCCAACGAAATGGTAATGAGGGCACAGGGTAATGTTTACCATGTCAAGGTAAATCCCAAGCTCTCACATAAACACGCTTTGTCTCATGCTGCTTGTTTGACAAAAAAAAAAAAAAAATCAGAGATTTAGTGAGATGAGATTTGTCTCATGTGTCACTTTTAACATTTGTTTGAGCCATATTTTAAGAGCTTTAAAGGTGTTTTTACAATGTATTAGTCCGCAGTGTTTCATACTGTAATTAATATTTATCCATCCAGTATCAGTATCTCATAGCAGGTGACAAAACTTTTGAGAAAAACTTGTGGTTATTTTATGATGATGATTTCACGCTCATGGTGCTGTAGCAACCTGATCTTTGATCTGTTTTCACCTTTGCAGTGTTTCAGCTGTGCCACCTGTAGAAACAGACTGATGCCTGGCGATCGCTTCCATTACATCAATGGTACAATCTTCTGTGAGCACGACAGACCCGGTGCTGCCTTGCTCAACAGCCACCTCCCTCCACTTCAGAGCAACTCGGTGCTGACAGACCAGAAGGTAAATAAAAAGGGTTGCAGACGTGATGCTACAGAGCCATCTGTATTTACAGCAGAGTGTGAATTGTCCTTACATGAAGATCACTGTGCTCTAATGTGAATAATAAAATCTGTTGATTCCCCCTGGGAACAATGGGGGGAAGGAGATGCTATTAATATGGAAAAAAAAGATGCAGCAATATGGGTGAAAATGTGACAGCAGAAAAATCAGATCAAATCATGCTATTTTTATAATGCAACCAACAGCATTTGCACACAAAAAAATGTCTGAAAAATAACAAAAAAAAAATTTCCCATTTTCTGCTGCTTTTTACTTCCACTTCACCACATTTCAGAGGGAAGTATTGTACTTTTTATTGTACTGCATTTATTTGAGAGCTGAGTCACAAGTTACTCTAATTTGCTTCAGACAAACAACATCATGAGTTTATAAAACAAATTGTTTAAATGAAGCTACTCAACGGGAAGTTTAAAGTTTAGTCCACTTTGACCAGATGCAACATTAAAATACGGCATAAATACTAATGCATCAGTAATAATAATAATAATTCAATGTTATCATATGTAATAACACAAACTGACATTATTCTGCTGTATAATTGAATGTAGATTCTTGTTTACTTTTATTTTGAATGCAGGATTTTATCGCCATTGAGCTTTTCCTTATTTGATCTTTTCTTTAATTTTTCTTAAAAAAAAAAAAATCATGAATCTTCCACCATTGAAACTGGAAAATATCAATATGAAATTTTACTTTGATAAGCTGCTGATATGACAGTGCTCTTGATAACTAGGGCATTATTATAATCTAACAAATTATTTAATGTCATATTGTATTCTGTTTTTAGATTAATTAATCTTCAAATATACATGTTCATTTTATTTTTTCATGAGGTTGTCTCTGGGAGCTGAAATTAACTTTAATTCAAAATATAGAGAAGCCTTGAATGAAAAGGAAACGAACAGAAACAGCTGTGGGGCCATACAGATGGAAGTGAAGAGTCTGTTGTGGCCGTGACCTCACCCTCTTCCTCCTCTCTGGTCTGCAGGTTTGCTGAGTGGTAGCAGTGCTGTGTGTCGCCCTCGCCCTTTTCTCCCGAACTTCACTTCTCCTCGTTGCACTCCTCTTCTCCTGCTACTGTCGCCGTTGCTGTGGATTTTCATCACCACCTCACCTCTCTTCCCACAGAGAGGACGCAGTTTTTCACCGACACGTCCCGTCTGACACCGTATCAGACATTCAGTATGCCGCATACAAAAGTCACATTTATGTTGTGTTCAATATTAAAGTGGTCTGTGCATCATGCAAAGACTCACAGAGTGTGTGGACTGCGATGGCAGAAGGCTCCTTCAGGACTAACAGAAAGCTCAAGGGAAAAAAAAATGAAGATGAAAGCCAGTGCCAACTGGAAGAGGGAACAAAAGCTGTTTGAATGAATTTTTGATGGACTGCTGTAAAATGACTGTGAAAGCTTTGCTTATGCCATGTGGCATTATTTCCCCTGAGCGTCAGTGTTTTTAATGAACTCTTGATCTCTCTCTTCTATATGTTAATCTGAGATCTTAACACACTGAGGATTGAATGTAAAATTTGTGGGGTGTCAGGCAAAATCCAGAGTATCTGAAAATGTCCAGTCATAGGGAAGCGTTTGAATAAGTTCCACCAGAAACTTTTTTTAAGCACTCAAGGAAAAAGGAATTTAAATATTTTGCTGTTACCTGTGATTACTCATACTTCAGATGCCCTGAACACAGAACTGAAATGATACAGTGAAGGTTTTTCTTTTTTTCTGTGGAGTTTTATTCCTTTATCAGATGCCTGTTCAGTGTGTGAAAAAGTGGAGTTAACTAAAATCCTATTAAAATGATTTTCCTGTAACATGTTGCAAAATGAGCTGAGGTCATTTTGAAGCCCCTTAGCAGCATTAGAGTGACATTGTATTATGTGGTACCTAGCATGGTGGATGTGGCCAGCTCTCTCACTCTCTTTAACCCTGTATGGAGAAAACATGCCTGATTACCCCGAGGAATGGAATTAGGAGGCTTGAGCTCTGACCATTTACAGAAGCAATTAAACATGAGCCCTGTATCTTTTCCTCTGGAGCTCCTGTGGGGCTGAACTTGTGGCATATCCCGTGGCTGACTGGCTCGGTGGCTGCCTGCCTGCCTGTCTCTAATAAAGCCTAATCTTAAAGCAGGCTAATTAAAGGGGAGTGGCCCCCTCTACATCCAAGGCACTTGAAACAATCTGATGTATTTACTCTTTACCATGTTCCAATTAAAGCTCCTACACAGCCTGGTTTGTTTCCCATCACAGCTCTTTGTTCTCTGCCACTCTGCATGGCTTCTGAAAATTATTTTCCTGAGCTGCATCTAATTCGCTCTAACTCGGTGTGCCTTTTTAATGCTATGTAAAAAGTCTCCATACCATCAGAGCTTGGGAGTTAATCTTAGTGTGATAGCAGTTGTGGAGTATGCAGCGTGCAAGAAGCAGAAGATAGCATCTGCTCTACTTTCACACCTTGCTTGGGAGCATGGCAGCCATCAAACTTGCACCTTAATGCGCTTAGCTATTTCAAAAAGTCCCACTTGTCATGGTAGGTGCTGATACTGCATCAATTATTTATTCCACGTCTGATCAAGAAGCGTCACGCAAATTCATTAACGTATGCAAATGATCACAATTACAATTATCTTTGTATCGTGATGGTGAAGAAATAAAACCGCGGCACATTCCCGAGTCCCACCGCACCACAAGTTACACTTTGCATTCAAACTAATCAAGCCTCATCTGCCTTTTCCTAATTAGCCGGAGCGTTTTCAGATGCCAATTAGCAGGTCTCATGAAAAGGCTCTTTGCCATGAGGTGATGTCTTTTATCAGAGCTTCTGCAGGTGTGTAGCTCACCATGTAGCCTGTGTCATAGGAAAGTGTTTATTCCTGCTAATTAATCATATTAACACATGCAGATGAGTGTAATTGCCTGAGCTCCTCCACCTCACACTGCGTGAAGACACAAGATGATGCCAGGATATTTTTACATGCTCATCATGCAGGGAAAGAGGACCGACAAAGCCTCCTTCTTGCCCAGACACTCCTGTGATATAGATCCAAGATGGCTGCCTTCCTTTAGCCCAGTTCCATTCTGATGCTAATCTGCTGCTCTGTCGGCCAGAAGCTCTTCCTGACGACACGGCCTCTCTGTGTGTGGAGAGGCCAGACCGAGTGTTTGGATCCAAACAATGTGCTGGCATTAGCTTAACTGCCTCCATGACGGTGGATGTGAACAGCTGCAGAACCCAGAGGCTCAGTTCCCACTGTAGTTTACAACCATTGTTTGAATTTGTAATTCAAAACTGAATTATTGAACTGTTCCTTTATTCTGAGTTTAATTTTTTGAGCTATTTGTAAGTTTTGCTATTGCTACATAGCTAATGTTAGCATTAACAGCTGTTAAGAAACGTTGCAGGTACAAACTTCATTCCTTTACTCGCCAAGAGTTTTTGACAGCAGATGAAAGGAACACAAATGTAAACTCTTGTTTTGCTTCTATTTCTATCATTCCTTCTCTCCTTCTGAAGTTAGCATGCTAACCAGTTAGCTGATAGCTCTCTGATAGCAAACCACTGGAACATCCAGTCTGCTCAGAGGGCGTATTATAACATCAAGGATGGTAAAGTATAAAGAGCTGTTCATGTATGGTGACCATGTTTTCAACCCCCCAGACTGGGACTGTTAAGTGTGCTGCATGCTCCTGCACGCCTATATGTATGTGCTTGTGCATACACCATAGGCATTTTCATCAGGATGGGCGACAGTAATTTCAGTGCTCAGCACACCTACACAGTGCACTGTTCCACACCATGTATTACTGCTAACTGTTAGCATACTGACAGGTTCATGTTTAGACGAAACAGAGTTAAATTCGTACAAATTCTGCATTGTTGGTTTTCATAATTATTATTTTAATTGTGGTGAAAACTGAGACATTTTAGTCTGGTCTGGTCATCATATTATAATGCTAATGTTGGCTATATAGCTATAGCAAAATTTACAAATAGCTCCTTTAATCTTAAATAGTCATTATTTCATTTTTTTGCAGCTGCATGCCATGAAATTTGTAAGCTCCTATCAGCAATAATACATCTTAGCTTGTGCAGGCTAATAGAGCATTAATAGTTTAATTCATATTAAACTGGACTAAAGTGGTTATTTTCCTTTTCTATGTGGGGTTCACTAAACCATTCATAGCTCAGATATTTAATGTTTGAACTGTAAATTGTTCCCCACAAACAACACAGAGCAACAAGCATTTGCTGCATTTTAACCTCATCACAGTTGTGAGAAATGTCACTGCTCAGGGCGCTTCCAAATCTTTTGTAAAATTTTGTATTCATGGTATTTTGGTGGTACATGACGAGTAAATAAGAGCACAGGAAGGAAGTATTTTGGGGGAGTTTGATGAGGGCAAGTAGCAAACGGTATGTGATGCCCTCTCAGTTTGTGGTAGTTTGTAGTGGCAGTTTACAACCTGGAGAGTTGAAACCTTAAAAATCTATTAAAAAAACCCCAAACAACATACATACAGTCATAACCATGTACAGTTCAGTTTGTGTTAAATGCTCTATTTAACCAAATAACAACTAACCAGTGGCAATTTTCTTGGTAGAAAATAGTCACAATGAAAACAGTTCACAGCGCCTGCAGAAGATAACTGGACATTAGTTGTCATTACAGTTTTTAAATGTAATTTTTATCAGCTGTGACTGCGTTGCTGGTATTGTTTTCACCTTGTGAGTTTGTGTGTGTGTGTGTGTGTGTCATCATGGAAAAATGTAGTTCTGGCTTTGGCAGGTGTTTTTGTAATTTTGTCAGCATATGTCACAAAACATTACAGGTGTGAAGTTGAGATCAAAATGAAGGACGAGTTTGAAAGTGTGGTTCGACCCATGAGTTCCGAGTACCTGTGTTAATAACGTAGTAATGACAACTGAGGACTCGTGGGTGGAAATGTCAGCATTGCAAGATGGTCTCTAGTTTACATCTGCAAGCAACAAAATTTCATCCACCTACAATGTATCAGGGTAGAGACATAAATCTAGACACAATTGTCTCAAAACCAAGGCAATTAAAACCACGCCACACGTCACTACCGACAAGTGAGAAAATATGTTTCTTAGAAATTTGGGGGAACTAACGCTGCAGTTTTTGTGTTCACCACACATCATTCTCTATACAGAGATTTGTGACCCATGCAGTCAGCTGTATGAACTAAATTTGTCTGTGGCCTGTATCATGTTAATGCTAAGATTGACTTTCTGTCTGTTCAGTATGATGAATCATATTGCTCATGCTCTATATATTCATAACAAACTAGAAATGTAAAGTATGGTGGTTAGAACAGTGATGTAAATGCTTTCTTGAACTTAACACTGAACATGTCTCATCACATAACAAATATAAAAACTGATGTTTGTTCATATGAAAATGTCATGGATCAATTACTTGTACCTTGTATTTTAGTATTCTAGTATTTCAATATATGTTCACTGAGAGAACCGGCAGATGAGTTGAGAATGAAGGAAGCCAGAAAGGTACAGTAAGTGTCTTCTATAAATGAATGCTGATAGACAGGTCTTGTCCACCCTTAGGCACTGAGCTCAACGTAAGCATGTAAGCTGTAAAACAGCCATCTGGTTGTCACCAGTTTCAAAATGCAAGCATGTAAATGCAAAGGTTCTGTGTGTAAAGACGTCTGTGGCATTAAACTGCGCTGACAATCCTTCTGAAAAGCTGCTTGGGCTACGAAAGCTATTTATGGTAGCTCCCAATCCCTGAGCACCAGATGATTGTAGAGAAGGAGCTACTACAACTACCGACACGCACCTAATTTGTCATAACCATATTGTGTTAAATGTTGCAATGATTCCCGAGTCCTCTTTGAACTCGCTGAGGTCTCCCGTGCTGCGCTGCGTAGCCTGCATTGTATGCAAGTGAAATATGAGACACTGCTGGAACATGTAGGAAGTGAGGCATGTTGCAGCCATAACTCACAGCCTTCAGCATGGGAGTAGAGGAGCATAATGACAAAGAGAATGACTTTACAACTCCAAGCCTCATACAGGAATGTCAGGGAGGGGAGATGGAGAAAAGTTCTCCTGGCCAATCGGAACGCTTTGAATAATTAAAGTGATCGGCTTAATTAGCTCAATTACGTTAATTTGACCACGGAACACGGCCATATGGTGAAAGGAAACAAAAGAGGGGGGAACTAATTAAAAGTAAAATAATGAGGATTTTAATTAACTGGCTCCCCAGACAGCGGAGCGCAGGGATCAGGAGCCTGCTACCATAATTAAAGTGCTGTAACGCTGGCAACATCTCTCCTCTCTTTCTTATATCTGTGAGGGCTCTATCCATCTAATTAAATCTGTAAATAAATTAGCAACATTGAGGGTTCCTGCTTGACTTAACACCGCCTGCAAACCACCCCCACCTTCCCAATAACACGCTCACCTTACTTTCAGCATACTGTGCCACCCATATGTAGGCAAAGGTTGAGCTAAGGTCTGTCATTAACAGAGGGATGTGAGTAGAGGACTGTGTATGTGTGTTTGTGTTTCACTCTCAAGTTTGTGCAGGCTGACGGTTTTTCCCTTTCATAACCAGATTCTGTCAGATTCTGTTTTCAAGCTCTATCTGCTGGGAACACTGGCTGACAGATCACAGGAGGCCAAAGTGGAGGTGACAGAGGCATCACCTCCATGTGTTGCACATGTTGAGGCGGCAACCAGCCGCCACGCATGTTCAATACATGCCATCTGGGCTTATGCTCCCTGTCCCCAATACATTGTACCTCGGTGTCTTTCTGCTATTTCTCAGCCACACCTCTCCTGTGCTCTTTTCCCCTGGCCTCGTTTCTTTCTCCCCATCACACGCAGCCATAGTCAACCTGCAGAAACCCCCGCCCTGTGGAAGCAGGAGCTTTTTCATTAAAATGCACTCAGATTGACAAGAGACTTATTTGCATATTAAATTAACAAGCACTTAAGAGTTCTGAGCGAACTGTTACACTGCCAGCTCTGAGTAAATGAGGAGCGAGTGAGCGTTCGACTGTCATTACCCACGGCTGTCACTGTTGGACACGGTTGAGGAATGGTGTGTTCAGAGATAGAGAGGCACACACAGACAGATAAATGTGACGGAGTCAACAAATGTATCGCCTCTTCCACCTCTGCTGTCCCAACTACTGTTAGAGTGATGCATTGGTTTGATGATAATAAATGGTTTTTCATTACAATCAGTCAGTTTAGTCCATTTGATGGAGTTATTATAGAAGTGATAAGTTATACACTGGAAGCCTTTGGGAAAGCCCCTAACCTGATAATAATGAGCCATTTAGATCAAACTCCACATGTGAATGGACAAGTACTTCCTGTTAGGAGCAGTGGGAGTTACAGTCATGGCAGTAGCAGTAATATCTTAACCTTTTTGCACTTACTACTGGAACAGAAACAGTCATTTGTTACACTATTTGCTACTGGAAAAAGGGAAATTATTACTGTCAGACATTACCAGTCAACAATGGCCTCCATAATGTTCATTGTGACAAAATTAAACTCTCGACTGTGTGTAATTCATTAGCAATCATAAATATGAAGGGCAAATGACAATATAGCAATTTTCAAAGATTAGGTTGTGACGCTAACAGTAAATTTTACACTGCCACATCCATCCAATGATACTGTTTCCATTATGACTCACTGTATATCCATCACCAGTGTTAGGTCTTCACTGACAACACACTGAATAAGCAATGAAGTATTTTACTGCAAAATACATGCAAGAAGATAATTACACAAATCTGTAAGACAGGCCACAAAGACAGAGGCTTCCATTCTCAAAAAAAGACCAGTTTCAACATAAAAGCCCCATAAAAATACATTTCAATATTTTTCAATATGGCCTGACTAGACTGTAAAGCCTAAAAGATTTGTGGTGCCCCCTGTTGGCCAACATCATTGGACAAACTGATTGATTTATAGCACAATTTACACCAGGCTCATACACGTTTGGAGCTGGTTGCGCCAACTATTACGCAGTTTCAAAATAGTTTTACACATGTGGGTCAACATTGTTATCAAACATATCCTGTGAGTTTTGTAATGATTTAACAAATATTTTCTCATTTATAGTCTGATTTGTGTTTTGACAGGCCCAGTTTTTTCATTTGTAGCGTCCCCCTAGTGGTAGATCTGAATGAAATTTTTCATGTTTCAGGTACTTAAGTGGGCACATCCCGGCAGTTTTGTGATGATTGGCTGAACATTTATTGACTTTGTTCTATTTATGTGCTGAGCCATGCCCTTTTTCATTGGCCAATATCTTGAAAACAAAATAAGATAACAACAAGCTTTATGTGACTTTAAATAAGCTTGATCCAGTGATAATCCCAAGAAAATTTTGTAGCCATCAAACATGATTTAGGAGGAGATGTTTTTTCAAAAAAATCTAAATGGCGAATTGGAAAATGGAAAATCCATCATGGCGGACTTGTGTGGTCCAAGAGGCTTTTTGTAGAACACAAGTTTCATATTTCTAGCTCATGCCAGTGCACAGCCATTTGAGTCACAGCAGAAGAAAAATAATAACAATGATTATGAACCGAAGCAATAACAATACAGTTCTACCCCGTCAGGGTTACAACCTTAATAATCAAGTAAATAAACAACCCTCTATCATTTAATCTATAACTATAGGTCACAGAAGCTTTGATGTTGCTGCTCAATCCTGATCTGCAAAGATCAATTTGAATGTTCATGTTCAAGTCCAACAAACTTTGAACTGAATAATATAGACAACACTAATGTTATAAAGTTGTTATGGGTTAACAGTTACTTATAACACATCCGACAGACACAGAGCAACATTATAGCACTCAGCTGAAGTTGCATTTCTAAGCATCTAATAGATGTATGGTCAATATTTTTTTGCCTTCTTTATGCCTCTGTGGCGGCAACAGCCAGAGCCTGAGGCAGGTTTTCGGTCCATCTGTCTGTACATCTGTCTGTTGGTCTGTCCCTCCCATTCTTGTGAACATATCTCAGTGATGCCTTGATGGAACTTCTGCAAAAACACTTCTGGCCATTATTCACCGCTGTAACTCAGGAAGGGGAGATTGTGACCATATTTCCTGCAACATGGCTGGCTGGAGGAGGCGTGCAACCATGAGGCAATTAGTCTAGTTTTCACTCTGTTTTGGTCTCCACCAACTTGTGAGAATAACAACTGTCTCTTTAGCTGCTGGATGCTCTGGTAAGTTCAGCAGCCAGTCTCTAAGTTCGTCTGTCTACTATTTGGTGCTGAGAAAGTAGTGTACAGCTGCTGGAAACGAGACTGATAAGAGTGGAGTTCCCCTCAGTGCCTCTGTAGGTTCATGACTAAGAGCAACCCCTTACACATTACACATCAGCTGCTTTCACACATGCACTGCAACCCAGAACTTATCTAGACAAATGTCTGAATCAGTTGGACTGGACATTAAACAGACTTTACCCCCGAAGCCCCCTGTTGCAAAGTCTGTGTAATATCTGATTGACCCCATATGTGAATAAAGTAGGTAATTGTCTGAAGAATTCACATTGAGTAAGTGGGCGTGTTGAAGACATTTCCACAGGTGTCACCCCTCACTTAAACTAAAACTAAACTTAAACTAAACTTAAACTTAAGTATTTCCAGTGGGTGAGAATGCATCATACCCAGACAATCTCCAGTTGTGTGTTGCAATGTGTGAGAGGGAAATTCTGGACATTGTCTGGAGTTTATATGTGAAAGTGGCTCTAATCATTTGATCAATTAATATAAGAATATTGATCAGTGCAGCTTTAACATCCTACACTAGAATATTTCAGTCCATTTACTTCAAATCACTCATACTTCACATCATCGCTCACTATTTTACAAATCCTGTTGCTATCTTTTCCCACCATCTCCATCCACCAGAATCACTCAGCAGACTCTTAGAACTTGCTTGAGCCGTGGAATCAGTAAATATCAGATCAGTAATGCTGCATTAATATTCATCAGCATTAATTAATCATTTTATGATAACACACATCTCTGTCTCCACAGGGGTCAAATGAGCAGCACTTATCATTAAAAGAAGGGCAAAGGCATCCACATATATTGTCTACATGTGTTCTTCATCAGTTCACACAGAGGTCTCTTACACAACCACAAAAGGCAAACATAGGTCACTTCAAAACTTCATCAGAAATAGACACACAGTCTTTGGTTACACAGTTTTGAATAGGCACACATGAGTTATACCAAAATTTCCCATTACAGTGCAGACCTTTCAAATCAATCTATAATTAAACTGCATTATCACATCACAATAATGTATCATTGACAAAGGTTCATGCAGACTTGATGTTTACACTGATCGTTTATGCAACTCAAGCAACATTCAACAGTCTAATTGATCCTGTCAGTTTTTATACCATATGAAGTAATTGAAAACCAAAGTATATCTTAAATAGCAGGAAATATACACATGATATCTAAAATGATATTGCATGTATTCAAAAATAGTCAGCAGTAACGTTAAGTATAAAGGGCTTAGAGTTCAAGAGATAAAACCTGCAGACACACAGTCCTTTGACTTACAGTCCAGACTGTAAGTCAAAGGACCAAACTGTCTTGCTGATCTGTGAGGGCTGTGGTGTGGGGTAGGTCTCTCTGGGTCTGTCCATCAGCCTGCTTAATGCGCAATTTGAAATTGCGAACCTAAAAAAAATGGATACACAGGAATTTTGAACATTTTTCAAACTATTTGAAAAAGCAATATTTTGCAAAAGTGAAATGGAAACACTTAAGTCACATGACATCCAAAAACATTGCAGTCTTTCATCTACCAAGAATCCCTGACACGGGACACTGCCAGATAGAAACAGTTTGCCTTTCCATCATTACCTGCACCAGATGCCCTCGTTGCCTTCAATTAAATACTGCAACGCTGGAGCAGATGCTGGAAATCTGTTGCCGTGTTTCATTGGAAGAGGAGAAAACCCAGCTTTATTCACATTGGAAAGTTGTGTTTTGTCAAAAAAAAGAAAATTGTTTCTATTTTACGCACAGCTGCAATGGAAACACAGCTAGTAATGACAAATAAATGAATATTGGCTTCACTTATCAGTTATCATTAGCATCAAAATATATATTATTATCCGTCTCCTCAAAGCCAGGTCTGTAAGTCTTTAATCTCGCCACATTAAAAACGTGGCACCTCCGCTCTGTGCGATAGGACGACAATGTTCCCAACAGTGCTCTGTGTCGAGTGAGCACACAGGGGTGTTGTATCAATACCAGCCTTAGCAGGCTGAGGGAGAAACTCGAGGGAGGGCTTCTCACTGCAGAGACTCACTGACAGCTGCAGAGCAACAGCAGACGGCTGTTTGCAAAGTGATTGAAGCACCAGTTCACACCCCTTTTCCCTGAAGTCTTCTGCTGATAGAAAAAACACACAGCATAACCTCAGCATTAGACTCATGACGGTTGATCCACTTTGTCCTGTTTTGTGAATTTGCAGCACTGATATTGAACCATTCAGACAGGAGTTTAATTTATCTTGAGAAAAATGGTTATGCTTTTTATTGCAAAACTTGGCTTACGATGCAAACAGGTGCTTAATAGAGCAATTCCTCCTCAGCGAGGCACCAGCTCTGTGTGAGAGGCTGCCAGGCGTCGTCAGTCACTTCCTGTGAATCACTCCAGAAACTTTTATAAACTGTCTGTGCTTCGTTTTTTGAGTTTGACTGATTGCTATGATCTTTCTGATTGTCATTTTATTATGTGTTCAATTTATTACTGTTCTGTATCACTAGTTCTTTTTATCGTTGCAGTTTTATCATTTTGGTTTATTGCTTTTACTTGTGGGGAATTCTGCAACTTTATAAATAAAGATGTTTTCAGCATAACCTGGTGTAAAACAAGTAGAATTATCTGAACCTGCAGAACACGATAATGCACTGTTCATTGCTGTACAGTGATGGTTTGAATTGTACTTGTTGCCTGAAGTTATTTGTATTCACATACACATCAAGCATACACTCATCCACCTGTCACTCAAACCGACCAAACCCTCAATTCTCCATAACTTCAAGCCTTAATAAAATGTAAATAGGTGAGTTCTATAAAATTCAGCTGTACAGTTGTCATGATGGAGGAAATTATCTCTAGAGACCAGAACAGTTTCTGTACCAGGCTGTAAACATGTTTATTTCTGCTGTAAAGTTGGACTTTTTAACATGGGAGTCTGTGGGGACTGACTCACTGTTGGAGCCAGACTCATTAGAGAAACTGGAGCTTTTAGCTCTAAAGCGTTAGCTTCATTTTTCAGCCCTGGAGGTTGCTGCTTGTGTCAGACCTATCAGAGGACTCTGGGTAGGGTTTAGGGTTCTCTAAGTCTCACCAGAAAAAAGTGATAGCATCTGCTGTTAGATCAGACTTCACAGGTAGGGTTGTATGGGTGGACAGATGGGTCAAACAAAGACACATGAGACATGAGACTGCTGTTTGTGGCCTGTTTCATACCAACAGTCAGTGTTAGTTTCTTGTTGCCTGCTGTAATGTAGAGGAGGGGTCTGACACTCCCAGGACGGTACGTTTTCCCACTTTAAGGGGTCAGTTTAGAGCTCATGAGGGTGAACACACTTTTTTCGTGTTGTTCAAAGCATTAAAAAAAAACATCTAAAATATTTATCAGAGAAATCTCTTCCCAGAAACAGTGTCCCAGTTGCTCCTAGATATTTCACAGAACTCAGTTTCAACATTTTTAGGGGAGAGCCAGTTTTCCTTCAGCGTGAGAACAACAAACCCCATTGTTTTGTGGTGGAGGCAACAAACATTATCTACATGGCTGGATACCACTCCAGGGAAGTGTGGCAATATGATTTCTTTTGTAATTTGCATGAAAAATCAGAAGCTTCAATCATCAGAAGCCTCCAATAAGACATAGCACAGCTTATTATTGCTGTCAGTCACTTGAAATGATGTTCATCTTGAGCAGATGTCTCAGAGTCTCAGTGGAGGCAGTTTTACTGAGGATCCTGAACTCATCTGAACACATTGTAAACTGGCACAAAACACTAGTATCAGTGCTCAACAGCTCATATACCAGTAGAGGCTCTACAGAAACTGCAAGTGTAGATGTTTCCCTGACTCTTCTGAGGTCCTCCTTTGTAATGGGAATCACATTTTTTTCCACAAAGAGTCACAGTCTTGCCCAGCAGTGTGGCCGCTGAGCATCACCTTCATCATTAGAGGAGGAACCGCCAAACTGTTGTCAGATGAGCGTCTGGGGATCGAGCTCCCCTGCTTGTCTTGAGACAGTTTTTACGATAGGAGAGCTGGGAAAGGCCAGGCCCTCATCAACCCCCAACTCCACCGAACCAGGTGGAACACACGTGCGTTCATTAGCGCCCTTTAATGAGGAGCAGATGCAACAATGCCGCCTCTTGCGCTCCTGCTTTCACACACAAAGAGCTGCGCGTTGAGAGAGACACACACACACACACACACACACACACACACACACACACACTCTGAAAATGCAGAGATACCCCTGCTAATACGATGGAAGGTCATGGGAGAAATGGTAATGTGTATTTATATCCATGCACACACACACTCGCACACATGCACACACGCACACACACACATAAACTGGCAGGCATTCATGCACACAGGCTTTTTCACATTAAAATAAATAGATCCTAACACATGAAAATACATACTGAATGTGTGTGCATGTGCTGCCCCCCACCCCCCACCCACCCACACACACACACACACACACACACACACACACACACCCCTCTCACACACTGGTCCATTCATTCAGTCCTATAGGGGCGGTCTTTCACAGCTCAGACGTTTGGGCCTCATTTGTCCAATTTAGATGAATGACTGAGATCATATATCATTCCCCTTATGTCAGACTATTTTTATCTTGAAGGAAGTCTGTGTGAGTGAGCTGCGGAGGCCAGAAAAATGTCCCATCTGTGGATTTGGATTGAGCTTTTACTGGTGTGAGAGGCTGAACTTCCAATCATGCACAACAAAAGCAGAATGGGGGGTTCAGTGTCCTGCTGAAGGGAACATGCACAAACTGCCGATGGGCATATTGGATGCTCCTGTTATCACTTAATGTCAGAACAGCCTGTTTAAGCCTGGGGGGGTAAATTCACTTAATCCCATTCTGGAAAAATCCATGCTTTGAATATTTTCAAAAGCCAATAAACCTAATATATTTTAGAGGAAAAAGCAAAGCAGTAGCAGGACATACATTTAATGATAATGTGATCAAATATTATATGGTCCCCTGAACTTAAGCTTAGTTAAAAGAAACACTTTAACGTTTTAATCTCTTTCTGGGATTACTCTCACGTCTGTGTGTTCAGGATGTGGTTAGCCTAGCTTAGCTTTAAAACTGGAACAGAGGAAACAAGAGGATGTAATTAGACACAGCGCTGCTTTTTGTGCTAAATTCCAACATCAGCATGCTAACATGCTCCTAGTGATGATGCTAACATGCTGAGATGTATAGCTGCTCAATTTAGGGCCCAAAATGCAGAAGACACACTCAGTGACAGTCAGCAAGGGGATTTATTTCAAACTGAACGTGTTGGCAGATGAGCTGAGGGAAGCAGGCGGTGAAACGATGATCCAAACGAGGAGTAGGGAGGTTACTGAAGCAGCAGGAGCGATGAACCCTAGGCAAAGGTGAACACAGAGTAAAGACTGTACAGATGAGCACAAGGAACCAAAACGCTGTGAACCGTGGACGTGGCGCTGGTATGACACAGGTGAGTGACCGACCCGGTGGAGACTGGAGGGATGAGCCAGGGTTCAAAGACTGCAGCCGCTTGTAGAGTTGATGAGCTGAGGAGATGCAGATGTTCAGGTGGGTTGAAGAGAGAAGGAACCTGACAGCCACACCCAGCCACAGATACACACACACACACATAAAGACACACACACAGACAGGGAGGAAAACAAACTGCGGACAAACAACCGCACAAGGGAGAACAAAGGGAATAAAGGAGGGTTGGAGTCTACCCATAACAGATATTTAACTAGGTATAATGTTTAACATGTTAGCTGTTAGCATGCTAACATTTACTCATTAACACAGCAAAAACACCACAGGGCTGAGGCTGATGGGACTGAGACAGAGGACGGAAACATTTTAATGATGATGTTATGATGAGTCATAGGATCAACAAAGTTTTTATGATTCCTGTGTGAACAGAACTTCAAGGTAACCCAACCAATAGCAGTTGAGATGTTTCATTCTGGCTGACCGACACCTGTCTGAACCTAAGATCACACCTACAGCACCTGCCCCTGCCCCTGGAGTGCACTGATTTTTGGAATTATAATATAATAATAAGCATGTTATATCTGATTTGCTTAATCGGTTTAATCACAAAAAGACATAGTGTAACTGTGACTGTTTTGTTATGAGGTTGCCAGGTTTGGTACCATCGTTTCTACACCACCCTCTGCTGTAGCCGGAGACGTTGCACAAAAGTGCTGCACATAGATAAACAGTAGATTGATGATCTTTATTGTCCACAGAGGAAAATTCATTAATTAACGAACAGACATGATAATTAATAAATAAAATAGACACAGCAGTACAAAACATGGCCCTAAAAGTGAGGTGGTTCCAGCACTCAGTCACATATTTCCTTTTAAAAAAAGGAAATGCATATTTATTAGGCTAACCGTTTCCAATGTTTACACTAAACCAGGCTAACTGGGCTAACCAGGCTAACCATCCTGTCTCAAACTCTGTACTTAACACACAGCAAAGAGATTCATGTTGATTTTTTCCATTTAGCTCTTGGAGAGAAAGAAAATAATCACATTTCCCAAAATGTTGAAATGTTTCTTTAAAGGTCCACTGGTCCTGAATTGTACATTTGTCTTCTAATAACAAAATCTAAAAGGTTGGACAGTTATCTCAGCGTTTGGACCATGTTGCATCTGGAACAGGGAGATCATTACAGATTACAATATACAGCAAATGCAGTGAGCACACAGTTAAAACTTAAAAACACATCTGTTTTCTAAAGAAGTTGGTTGTTTTGTCTAGAGTTCCCCAACCCCGACTGCTTTCTACTGGAGGGCCACATTTTAAAGTCACTATCCCCTTATTGCCCATTAAAGTTAACTCACAACATCCCAGCCTTCTTCGCTAATTGAGGCCTCTGTACCGGGGAGCAGGTGGGGTTTGTGCTGCCACGTTGAATTTGGACTCAGCATGGGGTCGCAAACACCCCCCTGAGTTACACTAGCTGAAGAATCAGAAAAATGTAGCAGGAGTAATAATATAAGATGCATGTATCAGAGCTGGATTGAGGCTGAGTGTCTGCTTTGTTCCATGATAGGCCATGGAAAATAAAATTACCTTCTGCTGCAAACAGAATGGATCTTGCTTATGTATCACAGACATCCTCATCAACCTCAAAGCATGACCCTGACTCTAACCCCAGCTGAAATGACTTCCTTGTTGTGTTTACACAATAATTGTGATATCTGGCCATGAGCTCTCAGACAACGAGCATATTAATGAAGGCATAGCTCTGGCAGGTTTCAGGTTCACAGTGAATTTCATAACTTAACACCATTTTTGTCAACTGGGGACCAGTTAGGAAGCTGACACTCGCTGGCGTTTTATGATTTTCAGGCAGGAAATCACATTTAGAAACGTGTTTCATTATATAACAAATCTGTGTGATAGTGTTTAGGCTGAAAATAGACACCTGATCAGGGGACTCAGCAGACAGCGTTGAGCCACAGTGATAGCCAACACACAGGGAGTGGGCCTTTGACTGTTACAGTTACCGAGTGTTAAGTCAGCACATCGTTTCTAGACTGCCAATTTGGATGCTTGAGGTCAACTGAAAATATGCAGAGCGCTGTATAAGCAGTCATGCAACTGGATCTTTCTGTTTGCTTCAGTAGAACCAGCAGCAAATCCACCATTGTTTTAATGGTTGAAACTTCAACAACAGCAACATGATTCGTTTTGAAGGAATTTTTTTGTTTTGCTTTATTCATGTCCTGCAGGTCTTTCTGTACAGACAGTAGGTAACTATTGTAAGTGTTTGTGTAACAGCTCAGGTTACTGAACTCCAGTTAAGTCAGAAACACATGTCCAAGAACTAAACGTTAGCAGCAGATGGTTGTATGGTTAGATTTAGCGGAAAAGGCTCAACTCTTCTCAAAGATCCTGAGCAGCAGTGAGGAGTCTGGTGGTTGAACTAAAGCTGCATCCACATTAATATAAGTGTTTTAGCTCCGTATCAGAAATGATCTCTGTCCACACTAACACACCTGAAACCACATACATGCATGACCGTTCATGTACGCTGGGCATGTACTGGTGTAAACAGGAAGCAGATTGTCGACTGTGCAGTTGATCAGTTGCACAAAATACTACAAACGAGGAACAGCACAGTCGTAGAGTTAAAATGCAGAATTTAACTGCACAACAGCTGCTGCAAAGACAACAAGGTCAATAACGCTTGTAATTCATTATCCATGTTGCTTTCACCACTGGTAGTCGAGGCTGATAAGGGCCAATCAGGAGCGACCGTGGGCGTCTACGTTTCCAAAGATCTCTGTTTCTGTGTCTGTTCAGAGTTTTTTAAGACTGAAACGGGTCCAGCAGTGAAGATGCTGTTTCTGTTTATGAAGGACTGACTTGAAAGTTCTTTACATTAACTTTGTGTTCACTCTGAAAACACCTTTCAGATGTTTCTGTTACATGAACACAGTTTGTTAAAGTTCATTTCACTGTTTTTATGTGAAACAAAAGAACCACCTATTCACAAACCATGATTAAGGCTCAAGTGCAATGGGTGTTTTGCCCTTTTTAAAATAAATATCACTTAGAAAAATGAAGAGTTTGACCTCATTGTCTCGATGCAGGTAATAATGTAACACTTTACCTACAACCTAAACCACTCAGCCATCTATACAGTGAAGATCCAGGTGTGAGCAGAGGAATATGCTGATCAGAGGAGGTGCAGCTGAAATGTCAGTGTGTGCTGTGTATGTGTGTGTGTGTGTATGAGGTTTGGCATTTCAGACAGAGATATCATTGCAGAGCAGGGTGAGAGGTGTATAACACCGATTCAGACAGGGTGGGGGGTGGGGGTGGGAGGGGCTCAGTCTCACCCTGACAGTGGTGGACTGTGGTTTCCCAGAGTCACGCGGGGCCCTGCTGCCAGACAACAATGGGTGAGATGCTGGGATGCAGGCTCGGAGTTCAAGTCCCCGTGGCTCTGCTGGGTGCCTGGTGCTCAGTCCCCGGCTTGATAAGCGGCGTTGCTGCTGCCCTTCTCGGTAGAACCTCCCCTGATTAGAAATGCCAGCGCAGGGCCAAGGGCACAGCGCACCCAACACGGCCTCTCCTCTACGAACCACAGGGCACCTACGCTTCTTATCAGCACCCACACACCTGCACAGTCACTACAATAGGAGGCCATGGATGTGTGTATCTGTGGTGGTAGTTGGGTGGGGGCAAACAGACGGACAGACAGAGGAAAGCCTGGTAGACAAAGTGGCCTCTTACTGGTTTGTCTGGTGTGTGAAGGAGCACGTCTCTCAGATCTGACAGTTTGAGGTTTGTGGACTGTATCTGCTGTTGAACTAAACTTTTCTATTTGCAGTGGAGGTTAGCAAAGGTGGTGCTAGATAAGAGATCAGGCCAACAGCCCTCCACCAATCTCTGCCCCCATCTTTCGCTCTGTTTGCTTATTCTGCTGGTCATGACCTCAGAAATAAGAGCGAGCAGAAACAGAGCACCGTCTCTGGGATGGTAGGTGAAAGCTATGATGGATTTTTGTAATAAAACAGGCATATGTAGTTGCTGTTGTCTGTTAGGCCTGTAAGACTTGTGCTGTAATGGTCTGTGCAGCCACTCTGCTGCCTCGAGGAGGTTAAGTTGATCTATTTTGGATTTAAGTGGGCTGCTAAATGCCTCTTTGCGTCTGTGTGTTTGCATGCACACAAGCATGGCTTTGAGTGTATACGCTGCTGCACACTTTTGTGTGTGTTTTCTGTAATTGCGTAAGCCAATGAGGAACTGATAAGCCCGGTGGAGCCAGACAGCAGACACTTAAAGATGTCTGCATTGATAATAAAGCAGAGTTTAGTATAGCAACCTTTCCTCCAAACACACACACACACACGAAACACTCGCCGTATCAT
Organism: Trachinotus anak; assembly: GCF_046630095.1. NCBI lineage: Eukaryota > Metazoa > Chordata > Actinopteri > Carangiformes > Carangidae > Trachinotus > Trachinotus anak. Next base: position 2,152,700 of record NW_027273859.1, on the reverse strand, counting down.
TTTTAACCTGGGCTCCCGCAGTGAACTGTATACACAGTTGCATGTGTCTGAATAAACATTCCTTCAAGGAAGCAGGTAAACAGATTAAACTCATCACTGCTGGCATGGCAGGTAAAGCTCAGTTTGATTCCTGGTCTGTGTGTGATATTATCAGGACACCATTTGTTGTCATAACCATCCAAGCCCCTGGTGCTGCTCTCGTGCTCTGGCGACCACAGACTGAAGAGGACATTTATCTCTTCCTCCCGGTTTAATGTAAATCTCCATGTTGGGAGAGGAAATCTAAACACGTGAACATCTGCAGAGCCTCTGCTCTGGTTGTGGGAGATCAAAGCACAGGACAGGCAAAGCTGAAGCGGGCTTATCTGAGGGCTGTGGCAAGGGGTCAGCGAGCTTAAAACAGCTATGATCCTAGTGCTCATTGAAAAAGAGTCCTCCGTGGCTGCGCTCTCTGTGACTGCGGCCTTGAAGGAAACCGGCTTCAGAAAGGAGGTTAAAAGCTAATTGATTTCATGTTGTCAGAGTCCATGAATCGTGTCTCGGCCTGCGCGCGTCATCGTGTGTATTTGAGCACAAGGACGTTACCCGTGCCTGTGAGTGTGTGTGAGTGTGAGTGTGCGCGCCCCCAGTCTCTCGCCTCCATCCCTCCTGTCTGTGTTTTTGAACTTGGAGATGAAGCCATCTGCGCTGCTCTCTGGAGACACTGGGCTCCCTCGTCTCCTCATCTCTCCTCCATTTTCTGCTCCCGCTGTAATGGGAAAATTGCTCTGTCTTTCCGCTCTAGTTGGGATTGGCAGCCTTGATAAGCATTGCAGGGACAATTAGAGGTAGGAGTTTTCATTGAGAGGCTTTCAAACGGCGCTGAGCTGTCACTGGTGGCTGATACCCCTTGGGAAGCAGTATTGTGCTGAACATGACGCCCTCCTCAGTGAGCGAACACCCTGTTTAGAGGTAAAGTCCAGCGTCTGGGTGCACAAAAACCTCCCCTAAGAAACACAGTCTTTCCATAGTTGTAATTGCATTGATCTGAACAGCATTCACCTCCAGTATGTACTCAGACAATAGACGTGTGCAGCAGCTGGTCTTATTCCTTTTTGTTCCTTTTCATTTAGCTGCCTTGTGATGCCAGTTGCACACACTATAGACAACAAAAAGGCTTTTTTGTCCTCCAAGTCTCGGCTTTGTTTGGATGTGTATGATGAGCCTGTTGTTATCTCAGTAGGCTCCAACCAACACAGCTTTACCTTTCCTTTCCCCTTCTCCCAGAGATGGGGATGAATTAGGGAAATATCTCGCTGTGCTGCAGTCCCTCAACTAATTACTGTTAAAAGGTCTGATATGACTTGGAGGCAGGCAGGCAGGCAGCGAGAGGCTGGAGCTCATAGGCAGGCAGAAATATGAAGGTGTGGAAGGGGCTGGGGGCATTGTTTATGAGCTAAGTGAAGTGGACCATCACAGAGGGAGTCAAGCAAAGGCCAAGTAAGTGATGGAGGGAACGATTAGAGGAGAGTGAGGGTGGGATGAAAGAGGGGGGGAGGCAAGAGCAACATTCCTGCGTAGGACTCGATCCCGCCTTTCAGTAACAGGACACTCTTGTCTCTGCAGCGAGTGCGTCACATGAGAGAAGCCCAGAGCCAGTTAGAAGCAGCTCTGCTACCACTGCTTTTGTGTTTTGCAGTGGTGAAGCTGGAAGTGCCAAGTATCCACATCTGCTACTAGTATATGTAGTTTTCAGCCCCTTTCCAAAACCAGAGCCATGATTCAGTCACAGGGCAGTACAGATGATTCGCAGCATTCATCACGCTCTGCCACCGTTCTGGTTCTCAGGACCACATCTCCTTTTTCCTCACGCATCAAAACCCTAACTTAGCAGCCACCAGGTTTCACTTGAGCCCAGACAAAAGCTGTAATAACAACAACAACAATGCTAGGTGAGTCAGTGGTGCTCCATTCACAGCACACTGCTAATTGGCCATAAATGAGCCCATCTGGTTTGATTTGCTGTTCGGCGAGGCAGCAGGATAGCAGCTCCCTCCCAGCTAAGCTCCCCGAGCTGCCTGCTCAGCCCACAGCCCCGCTATCACCCAGGACCACCTAAGCTGAACTCATAACATGAAACCTAAACTACACCTCTCTGCAGCAGCACGTAAAAAAAGAGAGGAAAAAAAACTGTAAGAGCAGCTCACTCCTAAGCCATCCCTAATGGCCGAATTATAAATAAACCCTTGGCTAAGGCCTTCATTTGAGAAGCTGCATGCAACATTCATGCCTGAGATTAGGAAAATTAAATACTGAGGTGAAACTTCAGACAGAGCCTGAGTAAAGACAAAGTGTGGTCAGGAAGTTATAACTTTCCCACAATGAAACATGAGGGAAAGGAGACGACAGCGCTTATCTTTGTCTTCTAGCTGAAAATGCTGGAGGCCGGTGTTGGACATTACCCAAACATCCAACCATGTACACAGTTATCACAATAGGTTTAACACAAGTCCAATATTCAGTCTGTTTTTACCTTTGGTTTGATCTCCAATAAACTCCAAAGGAAACCATGTGTCTCCTTAGCTGCTAGCATCAGCAGCTAGCTGCTTAGTCTGAATGTCTGCTCTCTGGTGCTGTGCCATAAAGTTATGGATTGTAAAACCAAAACAATGGGCTGAATGACACTGCAACGCTCTGTAGAGCTGAGGGAAGCACAGAAGCTGTAAGTATAACTAACACCTGTCACATTACACATAGTCATTTTATCTGTTGTTAATAATGATTAGAGCATTGTTATGGTAACACAGTCACAGATAATTCACCTTTATTTGTTGCTGCATCACTTTAAAACATATGTACATATGTATGTATATGGCATGTACATGACTATATACTAACAATCCCACAATCCTCACACAATGTCACTGCGACACCCAACCCAACACAGCACTACATCTGTCAAATGACGATGATAATGATTTACTTCTCACTATTGTGGAATCTATTGTCCCTACAGTGTTTTATTTTATATCATCATTATATTATATTGATAAAACAGATAAAGTCATGGCTTAAAAACTGCTAAAGTATAGGATGATATTTCTTTTCAACGGCATCTTTCCACCAATAAACACTCACTTTAGCATCTAGAATCACAACAATAAAGTCACATTCCCAAAGTCAGAAACTCCATTAACCTTTGCTTAGTTTCAACTCAAATAATGGTAAATTTGACTGGTTCCACTCTGTGGGGTCCAGGCCTATTGGCACCACTTCCCCACCTTTAGCCTCAGATCAATCCCAGCACATCCTGCCGGCTCTGTTTGCACAGCTTGCTGGCCAACACTCATACTAATACAGTACATTACCTCAAAGCAGAACAAACTATTGCAACCTGTCATAATGTGAAGTGAATGCAGCTGGATCATCAAACAGGTGAACCTGCCAGCTTTGTGATGCTTGGGACAGGATTTGAAGCAGCTTTAAAGTCTGGATCAGTTGGTGAGCAAGTAAACCAACTGGACACCTACAGTACAACGGTGTTTCTGATCATTATTATTTTCACATCATTTTGAAAATGAGATTTATTTGGTTTCTATTGATATTGGTCTGTTTTGACTTCCTGGTGGGCTCTGAGGTACAAATGACTCCATTAACCTCCTTTCCCTCCCAGTCTGCAATGTGAACAGTTTTCTATGTTATATATATATATATATATATATATATATATATATATATATATATATATATATATATATATATATCTATACATGCTCTCTGACTCATGTTTTGCTGTGTGATAAATTTACTGAGGACAAACTCATTTAGGAAGATGCTAAACTGAAATAATGAAGATCTGGAAACTAGACGTGAATAGAACTAAACTCTCTTTAAGACAAGGTCTCCAGATCAGGTAATAAAGCAGGGGCCACCTTCGATGGTTATTAAGGCAGTTGTACTTTTGTGCTACATATTCCCACACATATTTTCAACTAAATTAGTCCTCTTGTAAAAAAAGAGCCTATAGGTTGTCTGTGTAGCAGGTTATTATGACCCATAGTTACATTCTGATGTTAGGAGACATCTAGTGGTTGTAGTAATTATTACCAGAACAAAGGGAAAAGTGCAGTGACGTAGTTTATAGAGCGACAGAGTCCACGACAGGAGGAGGTTGGGGTGGATGGATGGGTCAACAAAACACAGGAATATGGGGTGACCCAATAGCCAAGTGGCTGGGGTGCATACAATGTGGGCACAAATGCACAAAGGTTTTCCTGGTTTGAATCCTGGCTGGCCGGACTCTTTCCTGCATGTCATTGGTTGAAAGTAGCATCAGCAGACTGTCCCAGTAAGTCTTTGACTCTCAGGGCCCCTTTATCCCTGGACTCTGGGGCCATTTACCCTTGGACTCGGGGGCCTTGGTCCACAGCAAGTTATTTCAATAAACAGGAGGGATGTGTGGTAAATAGTGGTCTGGGATGAGTTAGCTCGGTGCAGGGCTGGAGATGGGCTGTGGCATCCAGTTTCTGCCATGAGAGAAGCTTGTCTTATTTACATGTAGTCTCTTTTGAGCCAGCTAGCTAACCACTGGAGTGTTCAACAATCAGCTTTGTTTAGTTCAGACTTTGAGGGTGTGTGAATCCTGCTGCTTCGCTGTGAGGATTAGACTTCTGGAGAGCTTCATGCAGTCACCAGTGCTAAGCTAGCTGTTGACGGCCCAAACCATAAACTGTGGGCTAGATGCTTATTAAAGAACAAAGTTTGGTTTTCATGTGATGTGTGGGAGTGGAGTCTTTGGTCTTGTTGGATGCAAACTTTGATGATGCTGCAGCTGCAGAGTAACCAGGGCAAAGTAACTAATTACTTCTGCAGTGAATTTATGTAACTACTTTTTTAATGAGTCATAAGTAATTAAACACTTTCAGTCATGTCCATAACAGTCTGTTAAATATTTTGGATGCATGTCTGTATGGATCAGATGAGTGTAAACCACAGTAGAGTGTGTTTCCCACCCACTCCACCCTCTTTCTGTCTAAATATGTACTTATATGAATAATGCAATATTGTAGTGTTACTAAATTACGTAATCTCAACCATGAGTGACACACCACTACCTTCAGAGTCACTGAGGTTGAGGCTCATGCTGGAACATTGTGAAAACAAATAAGAGCAGGTAAGTGAGATAAGCCTCTGCTAACATCTGTGTGAGTGTGACAGGCGTTTGAGTGTGAAAATGGGAAAAGCAATTTCATTCCCATTCATTTTGGTAATAGCTGTAGTGTTGTGGAATGTTTCCACTAATGCATCACTTGCAGGTAACTGACTGACAAAAATAGATTTTTAATCTCATTATCAACAGCTATGCAAGAGGAGAGAGAGAGAGATAGAGTGTGTGAGAAACACAGTGTGTGTGTTTCTGTGCCTGTGCACCGTACACCGTGCCGTGTATGTGTGACTGTTCATAAATGAGCGTGTTTTCAGAGGAAGAGAAGAGGGAGGAGGGAGGGAGGGAGAGCTGGAGGGGGTATGGGTGTACAGATATGCACCCTCGCTTCCTCCCACCCCCGGGTGCTCTAATTGAGAGGAGGCTTTTGTTATATAAACAAGAGGTACACCTCAAGTTGAAAATTAAATATTTGGAGAGCAGGTTTTGAAAGTGATATATATTCCAGTGGGTGAACACTGGTGTCAAAGGGGTGCCGATGAAGAGGTGGTTATTGGCATGGAGAGCCTGCTCTCTGCACCGGAGAGTCAATTCTCACCTCGCCTCTCCTTCACAACAATGAACACAACAGCCTCTAAAGCTCTATTTCTGTACGCTCCAATTGGATCATGCTGCTGCCGATTGTTCTACATCTCAATAGGCTGTTAAAGTGGTAATCTGCAAGTTCCTTGTTATTTTCCTTTTTTACTTCGTCTCCATGTTTGGTGCTAAGCGCTCATTACTGCTGTTTTTGCTCTGCACGTCCCGGAGATCAGTCAGTGCGTCTGGTACTCTGAGATCTTTTTCCTTGAATTTTTGAAGTTTCACTGTCTGTAAGTGGTAAGCTTTTGTGTTTTCAGCTGTGTGGCTATTGCTGCACATGCTAATTTCTGTTTCAGAGAGTTGGAAAGTCTCACTTCCTGCGAGCAGCAAGTCAGAACTCCAAGTAATAAGGACAGACAGTATTTCCTCAATACAGAAAGATATCATTAAACAGACCATGTACTTTCACTGGTGAAAAGTTGTCATTATTCATGAAGAAATTATTTAAGTATAAACAAAACTGAGATTTGAGCATGAGGTTTTTAGTTTAGACCATAGCAACAGTTTGTGTGGCAAGAAAAATCTCAACTCAAAGGTTCCTCTTTCTAGCTTTGTCAGAGCTTTCAACCACATCTCAGGTGTTGTAGTGTAATCACACCTGAGCAGTAGTGGCTTTGTCCGCTCATTTCGCCTGGTAATCAGAACAGCAATTACAAAGTCTTCTTCTTCTTTCAGCCTGTCAGGGGTCATCACAGCAGACCATCCCCTTCAATCTCACTGTGTCCTTTGCATCTTCCTCTTTGCATCCAACCACCCCATGTCCTCTCTCACCACATCCATAAACCTCTTTGGCCTTCCTCTTTTCCTCTTGCCTGGTAGCTTCATCTTCAGCATCCCTCTCCCAATAACCCCCATCCCTCCTGTGTCCAAACCATCTCAATCTCTCCACTCTTGCTTTGTCTCCAAACCATCCAACCTGAGCTGACATACTCATTCCTACGCTTGCCTCTCCCCGTGAAAATCTTCATCTTTCAGCAATGCCACTGCCTCCAAACTATACAACATAGCTGGTCTCACTCACATCTTGTAAACCTTACCCCTCTGTCACAAAACACTACTGACACTCTTCTTGACCCACTCCACCCTGCCTGGACTCTCTTCATCACCTCTCCTCCACACTCCCCATTACTTTGAGCAGTTGACCCCAAATATTGACCCCACCTCTACTCCTTGCTGTCCTCCCTCTCATTCACGCAAATGTATTCTGTCTTCTGTCTCCTTCGGACTTTCATTCTTCTTCTCTCCAGTGCATACCTCTCCTTCTCAAGACTCTTTTGAACCAGGTCCTTCCCTATACTTCTCCATCAACCTGTCCTGCCAGGACACTTCTCCCTTCATCAGGCATTCTTTCACTTTCCAAGATCATGTTAAACAATCTAGCTAGGAACTATTTCCCCATATCCCCATTTCTTCAAAACATCTCCATGCCACATGTAGTTCATCTGGACCAACCACCTTTCTGCTCTTCAACCTCTTCATAGCTGCAATCACTTCCTCCTTGCTAATCCATCACACTCCTTGATTCACTATCTCCCACACCATCTAATGTGTTCTTCATTCATCAGCCCCTCAAAGTCCTTCAGTCTTCTCAGCACACACACATATTTCCATCTCTATCCTTCATCACCCTAACCTGCTGCACATCCCTCCCAGCTTGGTCCAACTGTCAAGTGTATCTCTCTAGCCAAGTCCTTTTCTCCCTCCTTACTGTCCAACGTTTCATACAACTTGCCCTCTGCCTTTTTCTGCCACCTCTTTCTTTGCCTTATGCTGCATCTACTTGTACCCCTGTCTGTCTATCTCATTTCTTCTTTGCCAGTTTCTTTCCCTGTATACTTTCCCGTACTTCCTCATTTTACCACCAGTTAACCTTGTCTTTCTTCCTCTGTCCAGAAGTACCTTCCTAGCTGTCACCCTCTCCACCTCTGCTGTAGTTGTCCAGCTCTTCACTACCACCCAGTACCTGTAGCCTGAACTCCACACAACATTCTTCCTTCTTTAATTTCCACCATGGCTCTGCCTTCCTCTCCTCCTCTCTCTTCTTCTTGATCTGCGAAATCATCCTACAGACCACCAATGCTGCCTAGCTACATTCTCCCCTGTCACCACCATACAATCTCCACTCTCTTTCTGGTTGAACCTTCTGGATAAGATATAGTCCACCCTTGTGCATATTCCTCCACTCTTAAACATCATCCTGTATTCCTCCCTCTTCACCACATCCACTTCCATCCTTTTCTCAAAATCCACCACCATCTTTCCTTCCACATTCCTGTCCTTGACACATATGTACCCATCACCTCCTTATCACCAATGTTCTCTTCAACAACGGGCCCATTGAAGTCCACTCCAATCACCACTCCCTCTTCCTTGGGTACCTTTTCCACCAACTCACTCCAGAATTCTTCTTTCTCTTCAATCTCACACCAGACTTGCACTGACAACATTCATCATCTCACTTCGATTTCCAGCTTCATACTCATCACTCTGTCTGACACTCTTTCACCTCCAAAACACTCTTGACATACTCTTCCTTCAGAATTATCCCTGCCCAATTTCTCCTCCCATCCACATCATGGTAGAACAGTGTGAACCCCCCCCTCCAATGCTCCTGGCCTTACTCCCCTTTCAACTGGTCTCTTGCTTACACAGCATATCCCCCTTCCTTCCCTCCATCATATCAGCCAGCCCTTTTCCATCCTAATCCAACAATTAATGTTCTGACTCTTCTCCTGCTGCCTCCAAACTTGCCTCCCCCCTCTGCTTTTCCTTTACCCAACAGTATCATTGTTTCCACCGACACCCTGCTGGCCAGCAGTACTAGTGGTGGCTACTGGTAACCTGGGTCTCGACCGATGCAGTAGATTTGCATATTTGAGCATCAAATAGAAAGTTAAGTATGAAAATGTGTTAGAAAATGCTATTTGTGAAGTGAAGCCAAACCTCCAAATTTTGTTTGTTTGTTTATTTGTGCACTAAGCCACGGCTCTACATAAGAGACAAGTCCTTGGGCAAGTTGAATGTCTGTGGTTAGACATGTAATTCTGTAATAACAGAAGATCTGAGAGGGCAATATGCTGTAGAATCTGATAAGCAGCAGTTATTACAACAGGAAAGTGGTGTTGCTGTTTTTTATGAATATGGACAAAAATAAGTTATGATGACAGGTATTGTGTTTTCAATGGGTACTATCTTAGGTCAGCATTTTAGCAAGTACAGCTATCCTGTAATATGTCCTCTTAGCAGTGCTACATCTTAAGAACAGACTGGAGGCTACAGTGAGTCACTATGGAAAAGTGACAAGGTGGGCCAGCTGGTTAGCAATGGTAAAACCTCCAAATAGCTCCTTTGGGTTGTGTAGTGAATGTTTCAAACATAAATTATTAAATGCAAATGTACATTTACAATTATTAACATTCAGTGCTAACCTGCTAGCTATTTTTTTCCAAGAAAATATTGTTGGCTAAGGTTAGATATATGTCCAAATTAGTGTTATCTCCACTATACACATTCCACACAGTATTTTCAAAGTCCAAAGCTTCAACAACCAAATATTGCACCAATATTAACCCCTAGTTTTGCTCACAGTGCACAGAGACTAGTTGTAGAGGCCAGGGAGCAGAAACAGAGTTAGGCTCAAGCAGTTGGTGGATTGGTGCTGAAGCCAAACCTTGTGCTGCATTTTCAAAACATCAAGCACAACAACGGGAAACAAGGAGGACACGTCCACGTGCCTCTTGTGTTTCCTCCTCTATTTACATCATAATACTTCGATTAATTGCACAGTCTGATAAAATTCATGTCGTATAGTCTGACACTTAACAACCAAGATTTTACGAGAGCCACCTTGTGAAGTGTGACACCCGGTGAATCTGCTGCTGTCACACAACATATTAAACACAAAAGATTAACATCTCAGTTACGAATGAGATAAAAGAGATGTTTATCAGCAACACATGTGGGCCCAGCTGATTTATATAATGATCAATGTGGACAAAAAGCAGTTTTTTTCCTATTTCATCTTCAGTGGCCACAATTCAGTGACTTTGGGTACTGTGAAATTAGCATTTTCTTGACACTTAAACAATGTAGTATTATGCTTTAGCTCTAATCAACTGTCCTTATATACTGTACAAACTCAAATTGAATAAAATCTACATTTTACATTTTCTAGCTGGATTTTTGAGATTACCCTGCAATCAACCAAAATTAAGGAAGTCAAAAGTAAAGGTTTTGGTATCCCTAAAATATTCTTGTAAGTGCTGGAAGTGCTACAGAGAAAGATGGAGGCTGTTTATTTTTTGTTGTAACAGACACTGCAATTAAGGAGAAACATTTGAAAGTTGTTCAGCTTCAGTTTGAGATACAGAAACTGCATTGATCATCCACACATGAGAAAAACCTATGCTTATGCATTGGTGGAGCAGAATAATACCACTTAACAATAGCCGCCTCTGCAGATACAGCTTCTATCTAAAAAGCTTGTACAGCGTAGCAGAGGATAAATGGGAGCTTGAGAGTCTGGTTCGAATCAATAAAAGCCATCAAACACCTGAGGGGTCCCCCAATTTTCCCACAAACCACTCCACCCCCTGGGCAGGGGGGAAACAATGGCGGGGCATCAATACCTGCAATTGGGAGAAGGTGGGACAAGAGGCAGTGAGCAAACCACACAGGTGGGTCACCTCTCCTCCAGACAGCAAATGGGCGTGCAATCGTTTGCATCAATTCAGTGCAGTGGGAGATGGAAGACAGGACGGGGAAGGGGTGCCATTAGGAGTGTATTGGTATAGAAGGTGGGCGCTGGGGAAGAAGAAGGGGTGTGCAGGTTTTTAAAGCAGGTAGCGATGGATACACAGGGGGATATAGGTGTTTTCAATTACCCGCAAATTCAGAGCAATTTCCTCCTCTTTCTGACCACACCCCCCACTGTGAGGCTGATGGGAGTCCTGAACAAAGAGGCGTGGAGATTGCGATTGTTTGACTGCAGATTGGTGGGGAGGAGCAGGAGGAGGTCGGTTTTCATCTGTCTGCCTTGTTCAACCTTTCTCTGTCACCTTGCAGCTTTTGTTGAAGCCTTCTTTTTTTTGCAATGGGTAGGAACTTCAAAGTGCATTTCAACTTCTTGATAAGCCACTTCCTGAGAGCGAGAGATACTCTTATGCTGCTTCAAGATAACAGCCAAACAAACACACACTCACTCACATTCACACACACACACACACACTGCATTGTTTCATTCAGCAGAACAAGACTGTGCTACCTCTGCTTTGTAAACTGGTTAAATTTGCTCTGTAGCATTGCACGCTTCATCTCACTGTCACCTTCAGTTAAAAACTCCTCTGCAACTCCTCCATCTGCTTTGTGTTCCTCCATTAGCAGAGAGAGGAGGTTTGTGATGCTTTGGGTTAAATTATAGCAGATACTTTGTGTGTGGCATGTGTGGTCTCCTGGAGCAGATATGTTCTGACAAAAACACCTCAGCAGGGATGCAAAAAGACAGAACTGGAACTATTGTAGTCAATAGAGGAGGTGGTGTGAACCATGGTAACAGTATTCACCTAAACAGGCCTTTCAGGGCCTTATCAGCTCATTTTTTTGTTGGGAGAAACTGTTATCCCCTGATCCAGCATTAAAGCTACACCACTGAATCACTGCTGGTAATACACTGATTAATTTACTTTTTCCAGTGGTAAAAATAAGCATTAGGAGGAAACAAACTACAAATCAACAGGAGGAGAGGATTATATCAGAAAATAAAACATAGCAAGCAAGTATACAAAGTAGGACACATGTCAGACCTACATGACCAACCAGCCTCTGGTTCTGGTCTGGTACCCTGAACCTCCAGGGATCCCAAAAACCCTAAGTTCACAGATGATTTTTTGATTACAAGCACAAGTATTATTTCAGCCTTGCAGTACTGCAGGAAGGCAGCTAATTGATATTTATTATTGATTCATCAGCTTGTTATTTTTCTTATTAATTGATTAATCGTTTAAAATGTTATGTTATGATATAAAAAATAATGCCCATACAAATTCCTTACACCCCAAGGAGACGTAATCAAACAGCTTGTTTTCTTTGACGAGCAGTTTAAAACCAAAGATAGGGAGAAGCTTGAAACTGAGAATGTTTAGCATTTTGCTTAAAAAGGATTTAAGGATTAATTATCGTAATTGCTGCTGATTCATTTCCTGTTGCATAGCCGTTTGATTCAGCTCGAGATCACTGGCTGTTCTTGGAAAAAATGACAACTACCATATACAGTGTAGGTCAACAGAGGCACAGTAACACATTTTTTTGTCCTTGGGCCCCCCAGCAGCTTAATCTGTCCATTATGTCGGAGCTTTGGATCCTAAGAAAGTTTTTAACCCATGTGAGCAGCATGGCTCCAGGGATGGAGGTGGATTGGACGGATTGCCGTGAGAATTCATACAGATATGGTTGCCAGATAATTAATCCTAATAAATTTTCTTCTTGTGTCACCATGAAGTTTATATTTGGTATACACACACACACACATACACACACACACACACACACTTGTACTTCTATCTTTGTGAGGACACTCATTGACATAATGCATTCCCTAGCCCCTTACCCTAACCTTAACCATCACACCTGAGAGCCTAACCCTGACCCTGACCCTAACCTTAACCTAAACCTAATTCTAACCATAACTCTAAAACCAAGTCTTAACCCTCAAAATGTGATTTGAAGGTGTCTCAAAAAGTGAGGACCAGCCAAAATGTCCTCACTTTCCCAAAATGTCCTCACTCTGTTAGTAAAATACTTTTTTTGGTCCTTACTATGTAGCAAGTACAAGTACACACACACGCGCGTGCGTCTACCTAATCTGGCACCATCATCAGGTCAAAATGTCCGTTGATCCAATATTTTGCTTTATGATCAAAAACCTGACAAACCAAAGACATTCCCATCAGCCTCAGCTGTACTTTGTGCTCATTAGCAAATGTTAGCATGCTAACAGGCTAAATTGGTAGTCGCTGCCCGAAATGTGTTGGTAACCTGACTTCCAGGCTGCTTTCCATCGCAAACGTTAAACCTTTTAAATCATGTTAGCAACGCTTATTGTGAACTTACATTAGCATGTAGCCATGGCCTCACAATGATGCGACAGAAATGCTCCATGCAACAGTGAGTTACAGCATGTTTCCTGTTAACCTCGCACCCTCCTCACTAATGCAACTGTACACACATGAAAATCCTCTCTACAGGAGACAGGAAGTTTCCCCTGCTTGCAGATGTTGCCACATGAACATATGAGAGGCCTGATAGCAGCCTCTATCAACCATGTCACTTCCTCTGTTCCGTGGCTCAGCAATGAGGAACAACTAGGTAGCCATTATACACACTGATAGTACATCTGAAATATTGTGTGTGTGTGTATGTGTATGTTTGTGAAGGGGGTAGGTTAGGGTTCTTTCTGGATGGTTAGCCATATCTTCCCTCCCATGCACATTCACAATGTGTGCTGTGCCAGATGGCCAGAGAACACAGAGCCACTAATGGTACCACTTGATCATGTCTTTGTGCAGCTATAAATCAGTATATTAACAACAAACATAAATGCAATACACAGAGCATTTGATCCCCTTGTGACGCATATGAAGAGGTAACTCTTAAAGGAGAGAGTAGATTCAGCCGTGTACTTGAGTGTTGTTCCATGGGAGAGCTCTGATAGGTATTATCCATAATTTAAATACATTTGCTTGAATATAATTAGAATGGCTCTTCATGCTTGCATTTACATATATTTTTAGTTTATAGAGAGATTAGATTACTGATGAACATGTGGGGAGAGTTAATTGGCCTGCATATATGACTAAATGGCTGCCACAGCTAAAGCCCCCCTCCCAGACAACACACACACACACAATGGCAAATGAGAGGTAGTGTGTATTTCGTAATACATTACTGCTCCCATGTGGTGAAAGTCTGACTGCAGTCAAGTTGGTGTGGTGGTATTTCTCCATGCAGACTAATGGTTTTTATCTCCAGATTTCTGCCACCACACTGAAACAGTGGAGGTTTGTTTGTGCCACACACAGCACTGACAAATTATATATTTTAGAAAAATCCTTGTCAACATGTTTTCTTAAGACTCACAGTCATGTTACTCTGATTACTCCACTGAACACATATGGTCAACAGATTTCATTGGAACTACTTTTTTTTTTACCAATTATTTACTCAGTAGGAAAATCTTTGAAAGGATCATTTTTTCAGGACCATAAATAACGATAATCAATAAAGGATCACCTGCATCTTTGAAAATATCCTACAACCTGACTGAGGGAAATTCAAGAGGGTAGGTGGAAAAGAAACTGGCCTTTTTCTCAGCACATATGTTGATTAGTCATGGTAGGAAATGCACAGGTAATAACATTAACACTGACTCTGCTAGTGTCCCAGTGGACCAGGCTGACAGTGGGTCAGTCTGTAGAATACTAGGACTCTTGAAGTGAAGCTGCTGAAAGGATCTCAGCCATCATTCCTTTTCCTATTGTGTCATGTCACATTGTCTTCTGTGAAAAAGGTTTTAGCCAAAGAAGCACTATATGGCTGATATCACAAATTGTGAAGGAGAAATGATGATGATGATGATGATGATTATTATTATTATTACATGTTTTTTTATTTAGTATTTATTTAGTATCAATATACAACTCCTATGTTGACTTCAGTGATTGTTATAGGTGAGAAGTGAGTTACAGGTGATGGTAACTTTGACTACAGGTCTCTATTATTAAAAAATCAGATAGTGTCAGACCTTTCTTTTTAACACACTGTCCACAGACTGCGAAGAGACTATTTCTTGGTCATAAAGTAGTTGTAACAAAAACACAGGAAGGTCTTTGAATTATCCAGAGTGAGGACAAGCTGCTGTTCAATTTTGTACGTTACTTCTCAGTGCTGTCTACTCTAATAATTGAAATTCCATTGTCCTCCATAGTATCAGGGTGGAGACAGAAATTTCAGAAACTAATAATAATAATAATAATAATAAAATATCAGACTGGCTGGATACTTAAGGAAGGTGAGAATTTACCTTCAAAACCAACTTGTATTCCAAGTTGTTATTAAAGACTCCAGATTATTCCTGCTTATTGGCAGGAAGTCTTCAGATCTTTTAGTTAAGTAAAGTACCAGTACAACAATATAATAAAAGCTACTTCATTTCATTTAAAAGTCCTGGATAATTTAAAATCTTCACTCAAGTTAAAGTTCAGAGGAATCGTCTACAACCTGCAGAGAGATGAGTGACTGATGACAGTATTATTTTTATTTTGGTTGTTCAGTCTAGAGCAATGCATGGTATTTTAAGTCTATCAAATGTTTTTGTCATGTAAAATGCTCATATGCAACATAAGTAGAGTTGTCACATAAATGTGTGAATGAGTGAAAAACACAATATTTCCCTCTCAGATGCAATAAAGTAGCATAGCATGGAAATAATGTAATTTTATGCAGGTTGTTTAGCCTGTCTGAAAGCTGCAACCTGTCAGCAGCCCTGCCATAGTTCTCTTCACTCATCTGCTGTAACTCTCCCACTGTACAGTGGTTCCTCCTCAGTCTGCAGGTCCTCTGTGCTCTTTATTTAGCTGCGCTGCTTGGGTTGGAATGGGGATGTGTATCAGGAACAGCTATGATTGTGCACATGAGGTTGGAGATCAGTGTCAGTTTCCAACAAGGGCTCTATATTTAGCTGGTGAGGGGACTGGGTGACCCGGTCTGACTGCAACACATACAGACACACTCCTCTGGACCCCAACACTCTTTCAGCTGCTGGCTCGTCCCTCAGCGCTGCTGTGTGTTTATCTTACTGAAGAGGAGGTGAGTTGTAAATACTTTATTTCCTTATTGGACATGACACTGCAGGATCCTTATTTATTCTCCTCTTAATGTCATTTTTCAACCTTACCATTGACAGTATCCCTACACCACTATGACAGACTGATGGGTGTTGGAGAATGACTGTGCTGCTTAGAAACAGAGCTGTGAACTGTGGCCTAATGAGAATACAGCTTGGTGATTAGTGAAGTGGCAGTTGGAGGCAACCATGTGTCAGTCGGAGGAGCCAGAAGCCAAACTGGGCCTGAACAGCCCTGATCCGCTGGTGAGAGAGGCTTTTCTGATGGCCCATGACTACATAAACTATGTAACCACAGGGGGGGCGGATGGGACCATGGGTCCTGCCCCTACAGCCTGCACCGCGGCCCTGCGCCACGCCGGAGACGAGCTCCTCAACCGTTTCCCCATCTTCTTCCGGCGCTGGCCTCGTGTCTTCCAGGATGTGACGGAGAACACGGCCTGTCCCATGCTCATGAGCATCCTCGATGAGCACTTCTTTCCCCCTGCCCCCGGGGGGCGCCGCAGGGACCTGGCTTGGAGCGCAGTGCTGTCGGTGTACGTGCTGGCTGGCCAGATGGCTCTGCATTGCCATGAGAGGGGTATGATGGTGGTCCTGCCCCAGCTGAAGGAGTGTGTTGGCGCCTATGTGGAGAAGGTCATCTGCCCTGAAATACAAGACAAGGGAGGATGGGTAAGTGAAGATAAAAGATAAAAGAAGCTGGTTCTCATAAACGTAGCATACACCTACTTTAAACATATGCAACCACATTATTGATTTTTAAATAACCCAGAAACATGTCACCCTGCTCCATCGCGTCCAACACCAGTGAAAACCCACTGCAGTGATTGAGTCCTGCACCTCCATAAACCACAGGGAAACACAGATTAAATGGTTTAATGTGAAGCAGCAGAGGCTGAGCTATATTGACTTTTAGTCCCTGAGGTGGGTCAAGCTCCAAAAACAGTGGATCCTACACTTCCCATGATGCCACTTGATAGCATCTTTCATCAGAGCCTGATAACGACCCACTTCTTTCAGACTTCACAGCCCTTGTTTTAACACAGGCCATCTGTTATGCTTAACTAAAAAAATTAGCTATGGGGCCCACTGACTTCTTGTTCCTCTCACTTGGTCCTTGCACTGTCTGCGCGTTGTGTTTTCACCCTCGTCTCTTTGTGTAGCCGTCAGGTGCAGTTCACACTGTAGACTAAACATTGCAGTCTCGTTATACTTGCCCAGATTTTGGGGACAGTGTCTTACCCCTCATTTGCTGTGTAAGTGACTATGTGGTAATCTAATACAAACACACATTTGTTTAAGAATATGTATTATTGAAGCATTAAAACAATAGTTAAATTACCTTTTGACACAGGGTCCCATTGAAAATACTGCAATAGGGCTCCTGCCATTTCACTTCATATTGTGCTTTAGAGATGAATATTTTCTAACAAATTATTGATCAGTTGTACAAACAACCACAAACTAATTCCACACAGTGACACTGTGGCCTTTGGGGTCCTTGAAGTTGTTTGGTCTGGGATACTCATCTGCTTTATCTGGTTGTTAATCCAGCCTGGAGGTGTAACATCAATGTCCTCTTTCAAACAAGATGACGTTAAAAATGTTGGTTTATATTTATTTTCAAAAGCCAAGTTGTATCAAAACTGACCTGTACAAGTTACTAAAAACAAAACAATAAAATAACAATAAAAAAGAATTATACTTATTTGATTTCATGTTAAATTAGAAATTAAAAATAGTTATTCAAACCAAATGAACTGTCGTTTCTGGTCTTTCATCTCTCTCCTAAATGATATGAGGCTCCTAAACACTGTTTAACTGTGATCTTAGTGGTGTACTCTTTGTAGTGAACAGCCTGTTATCACTTGTGAATTGTAATGAAATCTTACCATTTCATCTGAAGCTATCATTTACTTACTTGTTTCTGACAGAGTGGTTTTGTGTCACGCTTTGGACAGAAGCAGGACTTGGAGACCCAGGTGAAGAAAGCGTGCTGTTGGACACTGCTGGCTTTGGCCATAAGCATCCTCACCTACTTGATATGGAGAAGAATGGCTTAGCCAGCACTGCCACCTAGTGACCACAACCAGAAACACTCCAACAAACCACCACATGAAAATGTCTGCAGTGGTACTTCATCCTTTTTTTCCCCCATTCTATAACTTTTCAGTTAATAACCCATACGTATAAACATATCAGTGTAACTTCCATGTTATTTACTGCATATTCAGTGTTCTAGTATCACATGGATAAATTTGTCATAACCTGTTATGTATGAGCGTTAAAGCAGTCCCACTCACATCCTGGCAAAAACAGAGCTAACAATGTTTTCACAACAGTGCATGGACTTTGATCTGGGTTTTATAAGTTTAATCTGCTGTGCACTATCTACATGTGGTCATCAGGATAACAGCAGGCTGAAAGGGACTGGATTTATGGTTTAATTATACTATAAGAGCCTGGAAATCTGTTAGCCACATTTGTGTTATCACTATACGTGAATTATATTTTGTTAAACTACTTAGTCAATGAACATAAAGGCTCTAAAAGCTAACTGCTAAGGTGAATTCAAAACTTATTCAAGCAGCACAATACCAGCTAATGTCCTGTATAGGTCAACTATAACAGGTATTCAAATAGCAGTTATACCACTAACCTTCTGTAGTTCAGTGAATCTGCTGAAATAAAAACCTCCTACCATCACCGTCTCCTAACACTCATCTGTACATGATCTCAGGTATTAATGTAAACTAGGTCATACAATAAGGGAGACAAACGTCAAATATGCAGAAGAACTTTTATTAACATGAACAGCAGACAGAACACTGAAGACTGGAAAAGACTTGGAACGTTACATTTCACTGCAAAGATACAACAGCAGAGCTTCGTAAAAATGGTACATTTAGGCCAGCTCCTCCTCACCCTCCTCCTCAAACTCTCCCTCCTCCTCAGCAGTGGCATCCTGGTACTGCTGGTACTCAGAGACCAGGTCATTCATGTTGCTCTCCGCCTCGGTGAACTCCATCTCATCCATACCCTCACCAGTGTACCAGTGGAGGAAAGCTTTGCGCCTGAACATGGCTGTGAACTGCTCAGAAATGCGCTTGAACAGCTCCTGGATGGCTGTGCTGTTGCCAATGAAGGTAGCAGCCATCTTGAGGCCACGGGGAGGAATGTCGCAGACAGCGGTCTTGACATTGTTGGGGATCCATTCAACAAAGTAGCTGCTGTTCTTGTTCTGCACATTCAGCATCTGCTCATCCACCTCCTTCATGGACATGCGGCCACGGAAGATGGCAGCCACTGTCAGGTAGCGGCCGTGACGTGGGTCGCAGGCAGCCATCATGTTCTTGGCGTCGAACATCTGCTGGGTGAGCTCTGGCACAGTGAGTGATCTGTACTGCTGGCTGCCTCTGCTTGTGAGGGGGGCGAAGCCAGGCATGAAGAAGTGCAGTCGGGGGAATGGCACCATGTTTACTGCCAGCTTACGCAGGTCAGCATTGAGCTGTCCGGGGAACCTGAGGCAGGTGGTGACGCCACTCATGGTGGCAGAGACCAAGTGGTTGAGGTCACCGTATGAGGGGGTTGTAAGTTTGAGGGTGCGGAAACAGATGTCATATAGGGCCTCATTGTCGATACAGTAGGTCTCATCTGTGTTTTCTACAAGCTGGTGGACTGATAGTGTGGCGTTATAGGGCTCAACAACTGTGTCTGATACTTTGGGGGAAGGCACCACGCTGAAGGTGTTCATAATGCGGTCGGGGTACTCTTCACGGATCTTGCTGATGAGCAGGGTTCCCATACCAGAACCCGTACCACCACCCAGGGAGTGTGTGAGCTGGAAGCCCTGCAGGCAGTCACAGCTCTCTGCCTCCTTCCTCACCACATCCAGGACAGAGTCCACCAGCTCTGCACCCTCGGTGTAGTGACCCTTTGCCCAGTTGTTTCCAGCACCACTCTGGCCTGTAAGGTAGGAATCAAGATTAAACGTCACAGAAATCAGGAAGCGTCACACTGTACATTTCTGGACAATTTGCATAGAAAAGAAAATCTTACCAAAAACAAAGTTGTCTGGCCTGAAGACCTGGCCAAAAGGTCCAGACCTCACAGAGTCCATGGTTCCAGGCTCCAGATCAACCAGTACAGCACGGGGCACATATTTACCACCTTTAAAAAAAAAATAAATAAAGACATGAAAGGTCAGAAAATGTACAGTCAGTATACACTATGCAATTAAAATCTATTTAAATTAAGCTTGACTTTGATTTACCTGAGGCTTCATTGTAGTAGACATTGATCCTGTCCAGCTGCAGGTCGCTGTCACCATGGTATGTGCCAGTTGGGTCAATACCATGCTCGTCACTGATGACCTCCCAAAACTGCAAACAAACAAAGCAAGCAAACCCTTGTTAGCACTGAGAAAAAACCCAACTATGACTAGTAACGTGCATCCATTAATCCGTTTTTAATTCATGTTAACAATTTAATAATTGAACTACTGAAATTTAATTTCCCGCCATGCTGCCTTCGGCGCGCGCGCCCTCACCCCCTATTGGCTGGGACTCATGGGTTATGAATTTGAAAATTCCTTACTACGTCACTAACCGCCAACGCCGCCTACTGCAGGCAAAAGCCGGGCGCAGTTGAAAGCACTGCCAAGTAGGCCTCAATGAGCCTGGAACTGCTGCACCACACAAAGACATCTCATATGTACCTTAACAAAACGGCGAAACTCTGCTTTCTCAATATACGTATCATTCCGTTCATGTAACGTTAAAGGATTAAGGTGCGCTGAGGTTTTATAATCGAAAATCCTCACTTCCCTTTTTCCGCAGTGTACCAACGGCTGCTGAAGAACAATGGTTCTTTCACGATAACAGTTCGTCGATTTAAATCGAATAACGCTTAAATTAATTTCTATAGTGTTTCTATAGTGTTTAACTTATAACGGACGGACTCGATGACTCCGACAGAAATCATACAACATGCCAAAAATTGTTTTAATCGTTTTTTATTCATCTATACTTCGACGCATTACGTTCCTAAAGACCCCCTAAAATGTTATTCAGTTCAGACTTAAAATAAAAGGGTAAAATTGTAAAGTAGGACACATTGATATTCCAGGGTGTGGTTTCTGGGACGCGTATGGGCACAAAGCATCGGCTCCTACAGCAAAGATATCGATTTTTTGTACATAAAATAGCTCAATTTAGTGCTCAAAGGAAATATACAGTTTTACTAACCTTGGCACCAATCTGGTTTCCGCACTGGCCGGCTTGGAGATGCACGATTTCCCTCATTTTTTCTGGAAGTGGAATGAATCTTCACACAAACGACTGTGACTTTCTTTATGTGCGTGTTCAACGGCTCAACTGTTCAATTTATAGTACAGCTGAACCCGCCTCTTCCTCCTCAGCTCGAACGTCTATTGGCTGATAGTCACGACCATCCTTTACAGACACAAACGTAAACCAATAAAATGTTGAGAAACGTATCTGCGATTGGTGAATCAGTCTGTCAATCAAATTCATCTCAAACGTATGACTAACGTCTAATCTGCAGACGTTGGCCTACTTCCCTCATGGTGGCGGAATAGATATGCGACGTTGTCATTACATTTTATTCTACATTCGACTGCTACACCATCATTTCATTGAAAGACAGTGAAAAGGTTTTTCGTCGATCTGCAGAAAATATTTTGATTTGATCAGTTATGAGACAGCAATCCTAGATGACTTCTAGTTAGCCACAGTCTACGTGGCTGACTGCAGTAGAATACAACGGTCCAGGCTATCAGACGTTTCACTAGCGGAAACTGCTTTAGCAGGGCTGGCCATGACTCTGCTTTAGCTACAACAGTGATTATCAGTCATGTGCCTCTACAGTTCTTCATCCCAGCTCAGCACAACAGCAGCTCATTTCACAGATTAGTTCCCATTTCTGTGGGGCAGAAATGGGAAAGCTGGTGTGCAGTTTTCCCTTTCCCGTCTTTTTTCCATATCAGACAGGGACTCTTACAGGGTCGATCCTGAGGATAATATATGAATAAACATATTAGAATGTAGCATCAATGTAAAGTTCAAACATAATTTACACAACAGATACACAATGTACGGAGAAAAGACAAGTCTGTGCACACTGAATTGTTTTGGAATGGAGGCAGCCAATCTTATTGATAGTTAAACTGAATGATGAGATTGTGTCTGTGACACCAGCACTCCTGCATGGTGCAGTTGCCATGGCCATATCTCTAAGAACAGAACATCAACCCCAGGTAGTTGTCGCCATGACGATTAGGCTTTCCCACTGGGCATTGCAGACTTTGGTGCATTAGCTCAGGGGTTTATATAAGCTTTCCATGGAGCTCACAAGCCTTTAGCACAGTATATGTAGCCTACATACCATACATTTTTATGTAGATTAGCTTCTGTACATACAAGTGAAGGCTTTCAGGGGGTGAATAAATATCAAGCGTGTCTCATTAAGTCTAAATAATGTTATTAAGAATTAATTCACTCGGTCTGGGCCTGGGTGTTTTTATAGGAACACCAGTGATACACTTATATCATATAGTATGTAGGTCACACTCATAGTCCCTGTGTGCATTGTAATCTGACACACAAAGACCTCCTCTGTTTGCTTCATGACTGAGGTATGTCACTGAGAGGATGAGTCAGGGTATAAGCAAATGTGACCAGCAGGCTTGTATTCTCTTCTCTACCCTGGGCCTTGTTGTTTTGAAGTGTGCTTGCTGTAATTGCGGGGGAGAATTTGGCAAGTTGACATGGAGACATTAGGCCAGACTGACCCACAGTGTTTAGCTCAGGTACCACCACCATAATAACGCTTTCAGATTATTTAGCAAAACTGTCCTGCAATGGGAAGCTGCAACATTTGAACCCTGCAACAGCTGATATGTAATTATCATTATTATTATCTGGAACAGGGAGATATAGTAGGTCTGAGGATTCTTCAGCAAAGGACCAGGCCACACTGCTGATGTCCCTGAATTCCCCACCAGCTCTAGAGGTGCTGCTCTGTCTCTGCAACCAGAAGATAGAAGTGCTCTATTCCCACAGCACATCTTTCTCCTATATGAGCATATGTGTCAACTTTTCAAGATTAAACCAAAATCACAATCTTTCCCTGACATCAACCAAGTTTTTGTAGTTGCTGAAACACAACTGGAAAAGTGTTAATTGTCCTTTAGTTGCGAGGAGTGGATACTGTAGGAAAACAAATGAAATACATTGACAGTTTTGCTGATATGTGCAGTATGAATGCATCTGCATGTGACCAGTCTTCAGGTACATTCAGTGTCCAGGATAATATTACTAGGTAGTTTGGGATGTTATGATAACACTGTGTAATAAGAAGGTCCTGGGTTTGAGCCTGCCGCCCGACTGGGGTCTGTCTGCGTGGAGTTTGTTCCAGCTACTCCAGCTTCCTCCCACAGTCCAAAGTCATACAGGTTAGGTTAATTGGACAGTCTAATCTGAGACTCAGAGGTGACCTGTTCAGGGTCTACCGTGCCCTCACCCATTTGTCAACTGGGATTGGCTCCAGCCCTCCTGTGACCCTATAAGGATTAGCATATATGGCTAATGAATGAATGAATAATATGAGCTGGAGTTTAGATTTTACATTTCCAAACACATTACACATTTTGGCCAATATCAATGTCAGCCCAGACTGAAATATCTCAGCAACACTGTGGTATATATTCCTGGTGCCCAGAGGATGGATCCTAGTGATTTTGTAATCCCTGACTTTTCCTCCAGGGCCACTATGAGGATAACACTTGTGTTTTTTAAAGGAAATGCCTGAACAACTATAAGATGGATTGCCATGGCATTTGGTTCATGCTGCGCTCAGGCTGAATTGTTATCACATGGGTGATATCGTAATGCTTCACTCAAACAACACACTGAACTAAAATTGTGAACATACCTGCTAAATATATAATATATATATATATATATATATAATATTAGCGTTCTCATTCTGGGCATGTTAGCATGTTGACATTAGCATTTAGCTCAGTACTGCTGTGCCTAAGTATGGCCACAAAAGAACTACTGTGGCTGTTGATACATCTGACACCAGATCTGAATGTATGGCGATAAGAATTCAAGAAAATATTTTTCAATAAAATGGAAAATAAAATGGAACATTTTGGTGGCTAGTCAAGACATTTTTGGGTGGGTGGGGTTCTGGGAGAATTTGGACCCATGGTTACAGCTCTGCTAACATCAATTAGATTCATTGTACTGTCTCACATGTAGAATCCTGTATGTTCCACTAGGAGAGGGACAGTATGTCGCAGCAGCCTCAGGATCTTCTCTTTGATCTAAGTCAGTTTTTTATTTTTCTGCAGTCTGTTGTCTTTGTGCCGTAACTGATCAATTATTCATTGACCTCTTTCTTTAGGAGGGTGGAGTGCGTGTACTGAGTGGTTTGTGGTGACAGCCTGAGCAGGTCAGCTGAAAAAAGCTTTCAGTGCAATGGGAGGAGATTTTGCTGTTTGATGCTTTTTATGAGTACACTACCTCATGACCAGGCACTTCCCACGGTGCGCTTACAGCACAGAGTAACACGCAGTGTATGTCTGTGTTGAACCAGTGCTGCTTGCCCTGACTCAGCATCTTTCAGTTGCAGGGCACTGCAGCATTCAGCA
Source organism: Trachinotus anak (assembly GCF_046630095.1). Classification (NCBI taxonomy): domain Eukaryota; kingdom Metazoa; phylum Chordata; class Actinopteri; order Carangiformes; family Carangidae; genus Trachinotus; species Trachinotus anak. Next base: position 2,128,337 of record NW_027273859.1, on the reverse strand, counting down.
CTCAGCCTCCAGCGGCCAGATCAATACTAGGGAGAGGAAACAGATGCTGCTGGGAGAGACATACCCACATCGATCCTAATCAGAGGTTATGGCCTAATGCTTTGATAAGTTTATCTGTGATATCAGTGATGTCATTTGGTCATAAAACATCCACTTACATCCACATAAAACTATGATTTGCGGGAACTCTGATAGAGAAGCACAATCATACAATTTCAATATTTCCATCATGTCAATGCTAAAATGTAAAATTTTGAGGCTTGGCTGTGGGAATCTTTAATCTCAAAATATATGCATTAAACAAATCGTATTTGTTGAATCCTGGTGGACATCACATTCACCAGCTGTTTTCGTTTCATTTTCATTTAATGTGGCTAAATGAACCGGTAGTATTTCACGGTTCCAGGTATTCAGCTGTAGCTGCAATAGGATTGTGATTTTCTAATAAGTCTGAACATTTTACACAGTGTTAAAAACAGAAGGAAGCTAAATATAAGTGATTTATTAGCAATAGGCTCCACAGAGCTAGCCAACAGCTAATACAATTTGTATGTTTCACAGAGTTAGAATCGATACAATGAAATTAAGTTTTAGCATCAACCAGGAAGTGCATTCGGCTAAAGATGAGATGAGATAAACAACTAGAACACATTATTCCAGTACATTTTCTGTCATGTCCTCCTTTGGAAGCCAGGAAATTGTTAAGGCCAATGTGTATTTTTATTTTTAACCACGTACAGTAACAGGTAGAATTTCACTGCAATATCATTATCAATAACATGAACTACATGATTCTTTACTTGAGCGTTTTTCATTTGTTTCTTTTGTACAAATGACTCACAGATCACCTGCTGAATAGTAACGCAGAAATCAGGAGAAAGACTGTTTGTCATATTTTGGATTTGACTGATGTTTGCAAATAGACAAACACAAGCAATTCCAAAAACATCTTTATTAATCTGACAACACATGTGCTGCAAATACTCATGACACAACCAAATACACACAGACGAAAAAGGAGGTATTTAAAGGATGAATCTGGCTGGGATGCACTTGCACTTCATGCTTTCAGCTTCAAAAGTCACAAAGCACTGAACAAGTCCACCCCAGCCAGGTTTGTGTGTTTGTTTGGTTGGTATTTGGTTATTTCTTTGTGCTTAGTCTATTTGCATGTATTTTCTGAAGTTGCAGTGCGTTGAGCTCTCAGCTCTTAGCCATTGTACTTATAAATAATTTCTGTTCAAATTTTGTTCTTCTCCACATTTTCCCCCATGGTTCTGGCTCACACCTCCCCAGAGGTACCACTGGAGTGAACAGTGAGCTGGTAGTGTAAACAGAAGCCATGATGTACAGTAAAATTCAGGTCAGAAAGCACAAAACCTCATAATATTACATTACAATATCAATGTTAGTTGTTTTGCACCATGTTAAATGCAATATTCTGACTTGTACAGAATAATTGTGCAGGCACAGACAAACGTAAATTGAAATTGAAATTGAAACTTAATGCATTTGAGGACAATAATGCAGCAGCTGGGGGAATGTTCATCCAGTGTGTGACTAGTGCATGTGTCCTGTTATAGATATTGCAGGGAATGGGCTATTAGGGTGGACAGGTGTCAGATGGGAACAGCTGGGTTCATGTACAGTATGTCTGCTGAAAGAACCACTGATTCACTCTAATATCAGGTTACTCACTCCCCACTGTAGTAGCATTCAGCCAGTGTCACATTCTGCTGCAAACATCAACCGTTTCACTCTACAGACACACATCAGACACAAAGTGTGTCAGGTCAGACTGGGTTTGTTTGCCTGTAGGTTACACCCTGAGATGGCTTTGTAAAAAGATGCTGGGAAAGAAACAGAATGAATAGACTTTTCTCCTCAAATGTATGGTTGAATCGTGACACTGATATTTTTGGATGTAGGCCACTGATAGCTGACTTTTGAAACAGTCTTTAGATGTGAAATACTTAAACACTCCATAACCAACGCAGCACAACCACACAAAGCCAAAACACACAATCCTATTTGGTCAAAATTAAGTTAGTGGAATTGATTAGATTTTTTATTTAAGATGCAGATTACGTTCTCAGTTTTCTCAACACCATAATATTTTGCTCTTGTCTGTCATTAGCGGGTCACGTGACAGAACTGTAAGCTTGGTGATTGGATGTTCCTTGCTGAAATGCACCTTGGGAGCAGTACTCCTCAACTGAAAATGTTATGTAGCTTGTAACGTCCACTTTATCGTTATGGCTGAATCACAGGTTAGTAAGATCCTAATTCCTGTATTTGTGGACAAAGTTCATGACAAGGATGAAGGTGAAGGGGTGGGGGGAGCAGGGAGGAGGTCCATGATGAAACTGGAGTTGAGGCAGCTGCCACAAGAATATTCAGCTGCAGGTTGGGACAGGGTGCAGGGCTGGAGGTGGGCAGCTGGTGGACTGCCTGAAGGTCAGTGGAGGCAGAGATTAGGAACAGGTATTGGCCAGGCCGCCACTGGAGATCAAGAATTGACTTGATGTCAGCTGACTCAGGAACAGCCTCAGGAACTAATGAGTTATCAGCTGGGACAGCCAACTAAGGAACAGACTGAGGATCAGGCGAGATGTTGTCTGGGACCCCCGATACAGGAACAGAGAAACTGTCTGCCGGGATTGCCAATTCAGGGTCTCTCACTGGGCAATAGAGGTCCTGTGGTTCTGGGCAGCTTGAGGAATCAGAGTCTCTAGTCCTTCTAGGGGCTGACAGCAGGCTATCCGACTTTGGTGCAGTGTGGAGGTTAACATGGTGGTGGCAGTTTGGGGCAAGGCAGGAGGTGGGCAGCTGGAGGTCTGGCTGTGGGTCAGTGGATACGGCTGACTGGAGGACTGGAGCAGGTATCAACCGGGCCACTGACTGGAGATCAGGAACTGACTGGACGTTGGCCAACACAGGAACAGCCTCTGGAACTGATAAGACATCAGCCAGGACGGCCGACTCAGGAGTGGACATGATGTTGGGTGGGACCACCGACTAGTGAAAAGGCCAGACACTGGCTAGGAGCACTGACTTGGGAACAGGTTTGGCGACGGCTGGGATGCCTGACTCAGGAACAGACTGAGGAACAGGTGAGACATTGCCTAGGACCCCCAACACAGGAACAGACAAGACATCAGTCGGGAGGGCAAATTCAGGGTCTGGCTGGGGGCCCACACTTCCTTCTAAGGGCTGCCAGGAGGGAAGCTGAGTCAGGCACAGGAGCAGACAGGAGGCTAGTTGACAACATCTACTCACAAAGAATAAGGGAACACTCCAGAAAGGAAAGCAGGTGAACTGAAAAAGAGTGAGGGGAACACAGAGACCAAATACATAAGGAAGGCAACAAGTGAAACTAAACAGGGTGGGGCAGATAAACATAAGGTAGGACACATGGTTAAGTAATTTCATATAAAACAGGGAATAATAACACATAGTCCAAGCAGGAAGTAAAACACATGAGCAGATCATGACAAAAACTGGGCGGGTCCTTGTTGCTGAAACGTGCAGTAATTTGGGAATGTTGTTACTAGAGCTCCAGAGAGAGATGTAAAACTACACTGAAATGGTTTTTGGTTCTTAAAACCACAAATGATGGAGATCAACACTTCAGATAAACACAGGAGAAGAGTCAAATATGGGACCTTTAAATTTATTATATTGATTTGTATGTTAATATATATTAATAGCAGGCAACCAGACAGAAACACACTGACTTAATCTTTATGAACTTAAGGCTATAAATCATCAAACTAGCCTCCAGTTCATTTATTTAACAGACTGGTTAAAATGGAGAAGAAGACTGAAAGAGCACATTCAGTTTATTGATGCTGCCTTTCAACCTTAATCCAAAGCTAGACTGGAATCTCAGTGAAGTCTGTTTTGATGGTGAAATGGATGAAATCATCAGCATAAAAGGGAAAGAATTGAGGCATTACACCCATTTGATCTGTCACACCAAAACTTTAAACCTTTTGTTTTCTCAACTCTTTAGTCAAACAAACTGCATCACAGAGGTGAAGCAAAATGGTAAATACCATATTCATACCACATAAGTCAGGCCACATTAGCCAGCCACGTATTTGTCCTGCCTTTGAATAATACAGAGGGAGAAAAGCATTGATTTTTCCTTATCATTTAGTATGCGCATTGTGCCTTTAAGAGACACATAAGAGCATCTGTTTGGCTGCTCTCCAGAGATTAGAGAGAAGAGGTCCATTTGATGCTGATCTGGTCAGACAGTCACCAATGGGTTATGCACAGTCACAGCCCCACAGTGCACAAAACACGATGGTCAGCGTGGTCCAGGGGAAGTCCAGGATGCATCCGCCCACCCTGCTCCCACAAGATATCGTGTTACAAAAATACACCAACAGCTCTATAATGTTAGGGCGTTGCTGCAGGGCCAGCTGGGTGCGCTGGGGAGGGTCCAGTTCTACTGTACCATCTACTGTCAGTATATATCCCTGGACGTGGTGAGACTTTGGTACCTCCTGAGCATACTGACAGAAATTTTAGTGATGAGCTTAAAATTGCTGCATGTAGCATGATGCTATCTTTACATCATATTTTATTCATCATCAAATGTTATCGGCAGAGAGGCTGTCTCTGCCTCTAATGGATTCAGGACTGCAATGCAGCGTTTGAGGCTGACAGGAAAATCACTTCCATCATTTTAAGATGCCAGCAGCAAAGGGGAGGGACCAAGAAGCTACAGGGTTTATGGGAAATGTGGTTTTTAATTAGAGACAGAAAATTCAGAGACAGGAAATGTTTTCACACTTTGAGATCCGGCTCCTACACACCCTTCCCCCGCCCACTCATACTCTGTCTGCACGTTCACACTGAGGGTCTGCCACATTAAGCGTCATATCAAACCAGTTACCCTTCAGTGGGACTGGGTTAAAGCCTCCAACACCCAGTCTGCATCAGCAGGCTGACAAACCACACCTCATCCACAGTGCAGCACCTCTCTGAGTGGATGAAATGCCACAGACCTAGAAATATGACTTCTGTGCGAATATTTCAAAAGGATAAGTCATAAATTACCTTACCTCAAACAGACACTTGACAGATATTATTGTGCACACATGACAAAATTAGAGGTTAAATTGTATTTCAGAAATAACATGCTGTTGTGTACCCCCAAAAAACATATGTGTGTGTTTTATTTTATTTTTTTTCATTTGACTTTTTCCTGTGTTGTATTATCTCAGGAACTACGGAAAAAACAAGGATATAATCAGATTAATGGCAATCTGTGGCATCTTTGTCAGTGCTGTGTATGAAATTACCATTTATGTAAATATTCATTTAATTACAATGTCCTTTGTGGGTCCTTTGTGGGTAACACTGAACTTCCTGTTTCCATCAGAGAAAGGTGAGGGTGTCCCAAGGTGTCCGCTGTATTTATGTCCTCCTCCTTAATGAAGAGACCCTCCACAGACCGAGTGACTCCATACAGAGTCACACTTTGTCTCTGAGTGGGGGGTGTAGGGGCCAGGCTGGAATTGGGTCAGCTAGAGTAACCTGCAGCTTTATGACTTGAAAAACACATCAAAATTTTGAAATTTCATATCTGAATTTGATAATGAAAATTTCATCTCTTACATGCAACACTGAACATGTTTCTCCTATTACTACTAATTATGCTAACACGCATATCTACAAAAAGGGAAATCTACTTGCTACACATTTACATTTACGCTAGCATTTAGCTCACAGCTGGACCTGAGTACAATCTAGGAGCTAGTAGCTGACCTGTAGACCTGTGGAGAAGGGCTGGTATTGTTTTCACCTTGTGAGTCTGTGTGTGTTTCAGTATGGCAAACTGTAGGCCTGGAAACAACACAAACTACAGACACGGTTCTGAGATGATGGTTTTGAGCACCTTATCTTTTTTATTTCATCTGTGTGTGGACAGATTGTGTCACATGACAGCATCACAACCTTCAAACTTCACAGATGTGTAGTTGAGATCAAAATGAAAGCTGAGTTCAAAGATAGGTGTGGTCTGACACATGAGTACTGATGTAGTAATGTAGTAATGACTTCTGAGTACTCAGGGCTGGGAGCATCTACATGGTCAACAATCTTATTATTGTTTGTTTTCATTTGCATCTTGTTTAGAACAGTGTTCTATAAATAAAGACTTACAGCCATATTCAGTAACAACACCTCTTCAGTTCAGTCAGTGGTACTGAAACTTACACTATTTGATTTACTGTGTGCAAATAAAACCAAAGGGGTCTTTGTCGTGTTAGGACTAAATGAAGAATGTGTGTACATCCAAGATCCTGAGCAGGTGCTGCTACAAAAGGCAAAACCACAACACAGAGAAATGATTCCTGCATGTAGTTAATTCACTTCATTCATTCTCTTTCATTCAGCAGCAAACAGTTGGGCTGTGGAAGAATAAACCACAAAGGAAGCATGAAAAAATCAGGTTTCCTCACTGTCTGGATTTATGATTCTGTTGTTGGTGGGGTGGAGCCTAAGTGCTTTATTTCTGTGAACCTACAGCCACCAGGGGGCACTCTGTGTCAGCCTAAGACATGGGTGATGGGGGACCAGGCAGATATGTTTGAATCCTTGGGATTTCATGGTCATGAACATATCAAGCACTGAGGTGATGATCACATCCATGATCCTAAAGAGAAAAGATTGCGTGTTCACTGTGATCCAGGAACCATGTCAGTGAATGCATATCTACAAATGATCATGAGTTTGATTCCAACAGGTGCTGCTGTGATCAAACATGAGAGGCTTTTGGTGACGGACAGGTTTTCTAAGCATAACACCCGGCTGCTCGTAGAGAGCAGAGGACGTTAGGCAAAGCAGGCAGACACAGAGAACAAGCATTCTTATCTTATCTAGTACAATTTCCTCCTGACACACTGGGCCTTTGGTTTCCAGCACACTGTCATTTCCTCATAGTAGACTGGAGAGGTAGTGATGATGATGATGATGATGATGATGATGATGATGGGCTCTGTGTTCCAACAATAACCACTACAATACAACTGCTACTCAGCAGAGTAATCAGATTGAATCTGTTTTTTGTATTTGAACATTTGATGGGATGTTTTTCTTTCTTTTTTGGTAATAATCAGGCATATGATTTATAGAAAGTTGTTAATAAGTGAGTGCTTGCACACCACATCGCTGTTCTTTTAAGCTGTGACAACTTTCTAAATATGAACTCAGTCATTAATCTTAAAAATAAAACATGGTTTTCTTCTTATTCTGATGTAAAACCAAACACTTGCCTGTCTCCTGTTTTTAAAAACCACATTGCTGCTAATGACATGAATTCTTGGTAACTCCACCTGAGTATCATTTTCATCTTCATGTTACCTTGTGAAAAAATGGTTTATGGGAAATGTAGTCACTGCTTTTGTTGGTTTGTAAGAGAACCTGTCTGTGACCTGTGGAGTCTGACAGCATCAGGTTTCAGCTTTTTGTGCAGGGCCTGTTTTTCAACATTCAAGATGAAACACAAGGAAACACATTTTGCTGTGTTATGCTGCCACCTTGTGGTTACTTCAAGAATTTCAAATGGACTGGCTCAGTCTGGAGGTAAGGACATCATTTCATCAAGAGTCCTTTGGCAGGTGTGTGTCTGTCTGCAGGTACATATGGTCACTACATTAGCAGCAGAACTGTGTTATTATATATATTATATATATATATATATTATATATTATGTTATATACTGTATAATATAACTTATATAACTTATATATAATATTATATGAGGACACTCATGGCTCAGACTCATGGGTCGGGCATCACTGCTGGTGTGATCCCGGGGTGTAAGATGATCTCTAGTTTTGACCTACAACCAATTTTGTTTTTGGGTTGTCCGTCTGCCCGTCCCATTCTCACGGACACGATATCTCAGTAGCCAATGTCTTGGCGGAACTTCCTCAAATTTGGTACAAACACTCACTCGGATTCAAGGATGAACTGATCAGATTTTGGTGGTCAAAGGTCAAAGGTTGTGATGACTTCAGAAAACACGGTTTTGGCCTTGTGATCTCGGTAGCTCTTCAAATTTGGTACAAACATTCACTTAAACTCAAGGACGAACAATTCTGCTTGTGTGATCCCACGAAAGTCAATGTGACCTCACAAAACACTTTTCAACCATTATGCAAGACTCCATACCGCAATTACAAAATTTCACACAAATGGTTAATATTTCATAAGACTCTGTATAAACGGGAATCTAATCTGAAATGAGTTAGAGTGGTTAAGGGACACAACTGTAAGGCGGTAATTCTAGTTTTCTTAATCTTGTTTTAAACCCAAAATGCCACACTGTAAAACTAGTGCAGTAAAATAATGTACAAAATCATTCATTTAGGTGACTTATCCCACTTTCTCATATTCCATTTAATATAGTATATGATATGATACAATGTTTGTAGAATTTTGGACTAAAGTGAAAGGTAGAAGTAATAAAAATCCTTGGTGTCAGGTGACATACAGAAACTTTAAAGTTCAAACTGTTGCAATGTTCAAACTCTGCCAAGAACTTTTTTTGTTGGTAAAAACAGCTCATAGACGACTGTGCTGTGGTTATGATGACAATATCAAAACATGCTATTTGGGATAATATTAATAAAAATCTTAAATGAGTTAAAGGAAGATAAAGTGGCCTTATTAATCCGTGGAGGCCCTATAAAATGTCTGGATGTCAGTCAGATGTATGTTTTCTGTCTGTCTTCAAGTTTATACACAACATTAATACATGTCAATGAAGTTTCGATATAAATCAGTTTATTTAGTAATTTGTTTTTTTTAATTCATTGTTTTTTTCATGCATTGTTTTCAGCTGATATAATATGTACTGAACATTTGATAACTGATCCAGATGTGGTTAATGTGAACATCAGGAGGAGGATCATGATGAATCATCATTTCATAAAACTTGTTGTGGTTGTATTGGGTGTGTGGATTTTGACAGACCTTGTATCTTGTGAAGTGTCATCATCTGCTGATCACTCCTCACTGACTGAGGAGATCTTTGGAGGTGTGAGAAAGACCGAGACCTAGACCAGGACAGAGGTCAAGTCTTAACACTTAGAAACATTTATTAATTAAAAGAATAAGAGCAAATTCTGACACACTAATTGACTGACTTTATTGTTTTACATACTGGCCCTGGTGACTATGATTCACATCACACTGATCAAAGCATCTAGTGAGCCCTGATGCATCTGTACCTTCCAAGTCTTCTTCTACTCAGTTTTTTCCTTTAATTTGTAAAATTACTCATAAAGAAGCCTTTTACTCTAAATCAATCACCTTTTTTTTCAAATGCTGTGGTGATATAAGATGTTTAACATCTTTGGTAATACATAACTGTATAAAACAGGAAACACTGATTCCATGATGATTCAGATACTTGAAATTTAATCTCATTACAATCAAAAACATTTTCAGTCAGAACAGTTTTATAAGATGAGCTGTTTTATGTTTTATTTAATGATTTCTTGACTGTACAACATTACAACATGGAACATGAGGAGATGCGTTGGGGGTTGCAGGGGTAGTCCAGGTCATCTACAGCAGTGTGCAGGTTTTCCTCGGGTTCACTCCAGCCCCCTGTCCGGACATGTTGTCTGTTCCACCAGCTGTAAAATTCACAGCCGTTATGCTGAAAAGAAACAGTAAATATTGGTGTAACATGACAATGTCAAACTGATGAAGCTACTGCTGCAGGAAACGTGAATTTACTTCAACCTACGGTGGATAAGAAAAAGTAAACCTGCACGCTGACTGAAAAGTGACTGCATGAGAGGAAACATCAGTCCACAGTGACAGAGAGTACTACATCTATAGCTACATACAGTGAGCAGAGGATATTCATTCACAGGCTCATAATGTGTCAGTAGCCTGTCTGCAGAAGTCTGTTGTTCAGATCAGTGGTGGATGAAGTGTTCAGATGCTTTGCTCAGCAGTTCTGGAGTTTAAGCAAAGTTACTGCATTTAAAATATTACTAAGAGATGCAGTAAAATGTACTTAAAGTTTCAACAGTGAAAGTTGAAACTATATGTATTGTGTTACTATTGTGTAATATGTTGTAAAATGTTGTGGATGGCTGAAGCGGAGCTTTTGTTTGGATGTTTGGGAAACATTTACAACAGTCTACCATATATAATGTGCTGTCTGTAGAAGTGGACATGTTTTTAACGTAAAGCTGGAGTCTTCAAGGCAATTATGAACTATATAGCTGTCAAATAAATGTAAGAATAAATGAAATGATAAAATAAATGAAAGAAAAACCTCAAAACTGTTCTCAAGCACTTGAGTAAATGTACTTAATTACTCCACCACTGGTCTGGATTTGACACAAACCAGATCTGGACAAAACCACAACCTGACACAACTTGACAGTTATTAATACATATATTATATATATTATTGCTGCATCTCACAGACCTAAAGAGTAATGAAGTCCTAAACATGTACTTCCTGTTTCCCCACAAACATGTAAAGTTGTGTACTGCTGCTAATCTGCAGTTTATACAATACACTATGTTAAACTGTGGTACATGTGTTACCTAGTGGGAGGACATTCTTCTCAAAGTATCCTGCCATGTTCATGTTGCCGGCTGGCCGATACTGCCCCACAACAAAGGCCCTTTTGCCATCAGTGGCCATGCCCACGCCCAGCTCAGTGCTGTCCTTCCATACCACCTGAGTAAAATGGCCTGTGGGAGGAAACACAGCAGTGCAGTCAGGTGAAAGTGTGCCACTGTTTTAACTTGCAAAAGAAAACTTGATCTGTCATCGTGGTAGTAAATGCATAATATTGTAAACCTGCATCCAAAACTACATGAAAGTAAATTCTTACAAATGACAAGATAAGGTCAATATGAATTTGTTTTTCACATTCCCACTGATCAAATGATCACAGGGCAACATAACACTTAGAAACTTCATTTATTATCATAGTGTAATCACAGTGATAAATATCTTAGGTTCCCATTTCAAATCTGATCAGGTGTATTGTGTTTTACCAGTATTGCCACTAAATCCAGGCTGGCTCCAGTTGTAATCCTTGATCTCACTGTACCATGAATCAACAGCTTCTTTCCCTAAGACATGAAAGAGAGAAAAACACAGTGTCAGCATTTGTATTGGTTCTTTTTCTATAGCCTGAACAGAGCTGCTCTGTCTGACTCAGTGGGTGAAGGTAAAGGAGATCAAACTGCAATGAAGTGTTGATTTCCAGAAGAAGATATATTTATGGTCAGCAAGAGTGATGAGTTACCCAAGAGTGTTTTATTAATTAGATTTCTAAATTGTTAGTTGAGAATTTTTCCTTTTTTCAAGCTTTTCATTCTAATCAATCATCAAATCGTGTGATTTTAAAGGTTTAGCGGCTGAATAAATAAATCAATCTATAATCAAGTTGAAAGAAAGGAACGAGTGCCATTTGGAAAATTTGACTCAGCACCAGTTTTAAAAAAGAATAAGATAAAAGGATGGAAAAGAGAGGGATGGATACAGACTATGATCCACCTGTCAGTGTAATGGTGGCTGAGCTGTACATGGTGAAGATGTTCTCTCCGTCCTGTGTGTCACTGTGCTTCAGGGTGCCGGCTGCCAGCAGGTGATCTGCCCATTTCTGAGCTGCAGCCGTCAGCTCGCTGCTGAGCGTCAGTGGGGGGGTGTTGTGCTTCTCCCTGTAGGTGTTGTGGGCTTTCAGGAACTCCTGCTGAAAGCTCGCATCTGGAGATGGAAACACATTATCAACCAGTGAGCTTTTAGTGCTGAGACAAAACAAGCCTGTGCAGTTAGTGAAGCTGAATCCTGCAGTGCACTGACCTGCCATTGTGTCTGTGGTTGTGGAAGCTGAAAGGAAAAGAGAACAGTGTTAAAAATAAATAAGTGGTAACAAATTCACAGACAACGTGAAAAAGCTTTCCTCAGTTGCTCAGGTTCAGTGTATTGATGATGAAAAGAAGCAAGTCATCACAGACTTATCTGCTGCAGCTGCAGCCAACACTAATACCCTCCTGTAACTGCCCTGATCTGTGGCACTCACCTGAGTTAACGTGTTTACTGAAGGTCTGGAGGACTGCCCTTTAAAGACGCTCTTTCCTTCTGGGGTCCTGCAGCAGCTATTTATTTACAAGAGCCGCACTTCTCCTCCCTCATCCCTTCATGTAGGAGGAGACTTACACCCAGCCACTGCTTGTAATTATTTCACTGTGCTACTTATCCTTTTTTATGACCCACAGTGCTGCTGTTGCAGGATGTCCCACATTCTGCACATGCATATTTACATTAAGAGTTGATGAAGAGTGGTTTCCACAGACACATTAAGGCTGCAGGTAAACATATTTTTCTTTTGTGGACAACAATCAAGTGATTGTTTTTTTTCCCTTTACTGTTACGTCACAGATAATAACTGCTTAGTCTGGGTTACCACCCTGGATTAAGGGGAGTGTCTCTTAAATACAAATGATTAATAAAGCAATTCAAAAACTGCAGACATACTTTTTGACAAAGAAAACATGTAAACAGAGACAGATGCGTCACTGCATGTTGAGGGGCCTTTGACAGGTAGTGGCAAACTCTTCTCCTGACATCTGACACCAATCATTCACAGTTACTGGTGGTTTTAACAAGCTGAGGCCTGAAGATTTCTAAAGCACATGAATCCCATTAGATCCCTATAAAAACACTGTACTTCTGGGACCTTAATGCTTTTAATTACCACTAATCCAGCAGTGGCATCAAGAGTATTAAAAAAACAAAGCTACACAGGTTTCCCCTCAGCAATCACTGAATCCCCACAGAAAGAAGTCAGGTGTACAGAAAGTTTCAGATCCAAAACAAACTTATCACTTTTCACGTTAAGAAATGCAGGTGAACCACAACAACAAATTTGACACCACATTCATCTATGAATCAAGCACTGCTGCATTCCTCTGTCTGTGGTCTTTGCATCCTATAACCAAATCAGCCAAAGATTACTAAGTTACTTGCGCCATAGCTTCATAGTGAACTGTCACTCTGTATTTTCACAATATCAGTGTTTCTCAACCGTCTAAAGCTTCAAAAATAAATCTCTTATGTACCTGTGATTTTGTATTGAAGGTGACTACCTTTTGATGACCCTGTGGACCCAATTCAGTTCAATTCAATTCAATTCAATTCAATTCAATTCAATTCAATTCAATTCAATTCAATTCAGTTCAGTTCAATTCAATTCAATTCAATTCAATTCAATTCAATTCAATTCAATTCAATTCAATTCAATTCAATTTTATTTGTATAGCGCCAAACAGGAACAGGAAGAAACCTCCAACAGAACTGGGCTCAGGGTGGGCGGCCTCCTGCCTCCAACCCTTGCAGGCGTAGGAGTCAGGGTAAGCAATGGCAGCAATGGTGGGGACCTAACAGGTTGTAGTGAAGTGGAATGTCACCTTTTTGGTGGGGAAGGAGTTCACAGTACTGGCTCTGGAACCAAACTCCTAGAGAAGACTGGAGTCTGTCCATTTCTGGATTTGCCCAGGGTGTGAGGTGCCCAGCAGGTGCGGTGATACTCCCGCACCCCCCGCTGAGGGCCACTGCGTTGGAGTTGGAGAGGATCGTCTCTACTGCAAGCAACTGCAAGCTGCTCGAAAGAAGGCTCTAATTATCATCCGTGGTTATGCACTGAAGAGCAGTTTGGAGTATCCCGCCTTCTTGGAGTCTGTGGGTGTTGCCCTTGAACAGATACCACACAAGAACTCTACAGTCCTCTTTGTGGACTTCACTGGTCATGTGGAACACGATGAAGAAACCTGGGTCGTCAAAACATCCACTAAGTTTTTTACCAGTTTAGTGTCTCGACTCTTCTACTACGGAGCCATGCTGTTGTAATACGCTCAGAACGTGGTTTGGCATCGTCTTGCTGAAATATACAAGGCCTTCTCTGAAAAAGACGTTGTCTGGATGGCAGCAAATGTTGTTCCAAAACCTGTATATACTGTTCAGCATTAATGGAGCCTTCCAAGATGTGCAAGCTACCCAAGCCATGGGCACTAATGCCCCCCCACACCATCACGGATGCTGGCTTTTGAACTGTGTGCTGAAAACAAGCTGGAAGCTCTCCTCTTTAGCCCGGAGGATGAGGGGTACATGATTTCCAAGAAGAATTTGAAATTTTAATTGGTCAGACCACAGGACAGTTTTCCATTTCACCTCAGACCACCTTAAATGAGCTCGGGACCAGAGAAGTCAGTGACATTTCTGGATCATGTTTAGATAAAGTTTCTTCTTTGCATGGTAGAGTTTCAACCTGCATTTGTGAATGAATCAATGAACTGTGTTCACAGACAATTGTTTTCAGAAGTGTTCCTGAGCTCTTGTAGTGATTCCCACTATAGAATCGTATCTGTTTTTAATGCAGAGCTGCCTGAGGACCTGAAGATCACGACCATCCAGTCCTGGTTTTCAGCCTTGTTCCTTTCATACAGAGATTTCTCTGGATTCTCTGAATCTTTTAATGATATTATGAACTGTAGAAGCTGAAATTTCCAAGTTCTTTGCAATTTTATGTTGAGGAACATTATTCTTAAACTGTTGCACTATTTGCCCACACAGTCTTTCACACAGTGGTGAACCTCTCCCCATCTTCACTGCACAGAGACTCTGCCTCTCTTAAATATGGGTTTACATGATTTGTACATCATTGCATTTGGTTTTTATTTACATTTTACACAGTGTCCCAACTTTTTTGGAAACAGGGTTGTACATGCATGCACACATTACTTAAATAAGGTAAGTGTTATCCATTCAGTCTCATTCAGCTCAAGATCTTGTTTACAGGAGACCTGAGAACAAATTACACAATATGGTCTAAAATCCTTTACTAAAGTAAAATGTGTAAAAATACTCCATTGTCCCACATTCAAAATGATAGCTAAGTAAAAGTACATAAGTATTTTGGGCAGAATGTACTTCTTCAAAGTTCTAATTATGCAGAGTTGCCTCGACCTTTCTGTTGTATTTTTGCATATATTGGATTATTTTTGATGCATTTACATGTGGGCAGCATTTGAAAGGTTTTTTTTCTCCAGTGAAAATTAGTTGTAAACTTCAACATATCATCAGCTTCTCAGATGGTCAGCTTGTTAGCAAGTGGAAGTAGAAGTGGATAGTCGTACCTACAGCAGCTACATGTATAGGCTCTGAGCTGTCCCCTTAATGCAAGACTATAAATAAAATGTAAGAATCATCAGCTGAATAATCAGTATGCTTTAATCCAGGGCTTCTGTGCCTGGTTATTCATATCTGCAGCTCTTTCTGGTCACCTCCATGTGTGTGTGTCTTTGACTCCTCTTCATCCAGCCACTCTGTACAGTCCTGGTTTAGTTTTTGTTGTCTGGGCTCTGCTGCATTTAACTTCTCCAGCTCATCAACACTAATGGAAGAGCAACAGTACGACTTACTTTTAGACTTCCACTTTCATTTCATTTCAGCATTGAGATCATAACATGAGGCAACCTCATATTTTTATTGTACTCACTATTAACTATGTGATTCGTGAGAATGCACATGTGGCTGATCTGGAACCTGGATAAGACATTTAAATGTACATTGTTGGTCAGACAGGTTCTGATTTGCATTTAGACTGACAGGAACCTGCACTGGTGTGTGTCAGGGTGATTACTTTAAATGTCAACTATAATCATACAATGCACAGATTTCTGTATTTTGTGTGAAGATGGAGCATTTCATTATGAACAATGGGATGTAAAGATTTGACAGATGCTCAGACAGAGGCCTGGAGGGCCTGTATGTCTGCAAAGTGATGATAGTTGTGTGAGTGGCATTGCACAATTGCACTGCCCTGTCTGCAATGTGACAGAACATGTTTGTCTTTTCTTAGTAAAGGTCCTTCTCCTTTAACGGCCTTTAATCTGGTGTTACAAAATAACTGGTTGTATGAGTAAGAATGCAGCTTTGCAGGGAGTTAGTCTGGTCTGATGTTATCGCTTTTAACAATACATTCAGACATGAAAGGGGTTAAGAGTCCAGAAAAAAAAACCTTTCACAATCAAAAGCAACTTTGTGCAACAGCCTTTTAATAAATCCCACGCTAATTTTCAGTTTTGTCAGCACTGTGTCATACAGGTGTTGATTTTTATCAGTAATGTTGCCTTCGTGTCTTAAAGGTAGTAAAAGTTCAATAAAATACATTTTCATTATAGGTTGTACACTACCATTTACATAGGAAACCTCTTTGCAAAGCATGCTAAGAACTACACAGCTAACTGCTGCCAAACGGACTCTATTCAAGACTGAAATGATCTCCTGTGCATTGTAATGACCAGTTGATGTTCAAAATGGACCACATTGGGATATTCATTCACCTTTGGTTCATTCACTGTTTATTCACCTAGCTACCAAAGGCGTATGATAGCACTATTATGTATGTGTACCAGTGGCGTGCCATCAGGTCAAGCAAGGCAAGCAGTTCTTGCCCGGTTACAGCTAAATTGGAGCCATAGTGAAGTGGAAGTCATATCGCTCCTTATATCTGTTCCCAGAACAGCTTTCTGTCCCATAAAGGATCTGTTGCCTGTTTGCATGCATCTGTAATTTACTGCCCAGTTGTGGTGGCAGCAGGGTCTTGTCTCTGGAAGCTAGCTTGACTTCCAGCTATTGTGTTTGTTTTTGTAATTTTTGTGAGTGGCTGCATACAAGTATGAGATTGTGTATATGTTAATGTAGTATCTATGTATATCAGTATGTACATGTGTGCTTGAGTATGTATGTATCTGGAGGCACCACACTTTAAGGAGGTAGTGCAGCAACCACCAATAAACATAAAAGAAGGAGTAAAGACACAGGTGGAGGCAAAATGCAATATTGTGGTTAACAATGCAGCTCTGAAGCTGAAGCTCTCTGTCTTTTTGCTGCAGACTCTGCTCTCAAATCCTTATGTGATCATTGCCATTGCAAGAACTGTGGAAAATAATAGTATTAAAGTCTCAAGTACTATTTATTCAAAAGTGTAAAGAGGGCTAACTGGATTATTTCAACCAACCACATCACACAGCACCATGCAACCCAGCTGCTTCCAATTCTCAAATTCTATCACCCAGTCTGCTCGAGACAACAAGAATTAGTATTTCAGGGCATGGAAGGCTAGAAGAAGACAAAGGTGAGTCTTTTCTGTAATGTCCAAAGGCTGTGTGAGTTTGATGCCTCAGAAAAGTGTCCCCCTCCATACTGTGTTAATATTAAAGAGTAGTATATATAAGTATATATGAAATGTAGTATAGCTGACATTAGCAGCTAAAGACCCAACGTTAGCAAGTACCTAGCTAGCTTAGTATTAGCCTTATACAATAATAAAAAAGATGGTAACATTACAGGGTCCGCTTTTTATTCAGATAAAATAAGTACTGTTTTAAAACAACATAAAGTGCCACCACAAATTATAAGAAAGCACACTCAGTCAGGAGAAATGGGAAACTAGACCATTCTCCCCATCTTCTTCAAGTTCACGGAAAAGTTAATAAATAACCCTTAATAACCTAAACTAGTAAAGTTAATGTGACACTACGAAAAAGGCTGGCTATAAATGGTTTCAGGAGTTTTTGAAAGGAAACCCCAACCTGAACACGCGCAAATCAGAGGCACAGGGTTCAAGACCACTGTTATGATGATGTAGTTTAAATACTATAAGGACATGACTGAGACTAAGGGGTTGGAAAAAGTTACAGACAAAAGTTGGGCCACCCTGTTTTGAGGTCAATGGTGAGAAGAAAGGTGAAACTGCCTCCTGTCTGGCCAGCATGAATGCTGCTGGTGGGCACGATGATAATACTCAAAGGTAAGTGGATGAAGGGAGACTGGCTCCTCGGTGTTCCCAAGAATACTTTTATGAATATGTTGGAATGGATAGATGACTTGTTCACAGATATGGGGAAGTGGTTTCTGCAAAGTCTTCCAAAAATCGATTCACGGCCCCATCGGCTCTTTGTTGATGGTCACACCATTCATGTGCACAACATCGTCTTTTTAAATATGATGAGAGAAAACATCATCCATGTATTTAGCCTGCTCCCTCACACAGTGGTATTAGAGAGCTTAATACACTGGAGTGAAACGGCATGACTGGATTGTTCATGCCATTGTTTTCAAAGACCAAGGTGAAAGTTGCTACACCCTTAAAAACCCAGGCTTGTTTATGAGGTTGAGGGATATAACCTTTATTAGGTACACCTTGCTAGTCCTAGGTTGGACCCCTTTTGCCTTCAGAACTGCCCTAATTCTTTGTGGCGCAGATTCAACAAGTTGCTGGAAACATTCCTCAGAGATTTTGATCCATATTGACATGACAGCATCAACAGTTGCTGCAGATTTGTCAGCTGCACATCCATGATGCGAATCTCTCATTGCACCACATCCCAAAGGTGCTGTATTGGATTGAGATCTGGTGACTGTGGAGGCCATTTCAGTACAGTGAACTCATTGTCATGTTCAAGAAACCAGTTTAAGATGATTTGAGCTTTGTGACATGGTGCGTTATCCTGCTAGAAGCAGCCATCAGAAGATGGTACATTGTGGTCATAAAGGGATGGACATGGTCAGCAACAATACTCAGGTAGGCTGTGGCGCTTAAACGATGTCCAGTTGGTAATAAGGGGCCCAAAGTGTGCCAAGAAAATATCCCCCACACCATTACACCAACACCACCAGCCTGAACTGTTGGTACAAGGCAGGATGGATCAAGGCTTTCATGTTGTTGACCCTACCATTCAAATGTTGCAGCAGAAATCGAGCATTATCAGACCAGGCAATGTTTTTCCAGTCTTCTACTGTCCGGTTTCTGTCTCAGTTTCCTGGTCTTAGCTGACAGGAGTGGTACCCGGTGTGGTCTTCTGCTGCTGTGGCCTGTCTGCTTCAAGGTTCGACATGTGCACTCTTCTGCAGACCTTGGTTGTAACGAGTGGTTATTTGAGTTCCTGTTGCCTATCTATCAGCTCAAAGCAGTCTGGCCATTCTCCTCTGACCTCTGGCATTAACAAGGCATTTTCTCCTAGAGGACTGCTGTTCACTGGATATTTTATCTTTGTTGAACAGTTCTCTGTAAACTTTAGAGATGGTTGTGCAGGAAAATCCCAGTAGATCCAGTAGATCATATATATATATATACAGTGCATCCGGAAAGTATTCACAGCGCTTCACTTTTTCCACATTTTGTTATGTTACAGCCTTATTCCAAAATGGATTAAATTCATTTTTTACCTCAAAATTCTACACACAATACCCCATAATGACAAAGTGAAAAAAGTTTGCTTAAATTTTTTGCAAATATATTAAAAATAAAAAACAAAAAAAGCACATGCACATAAGTATTCACAGCCTTTGCTAAATACTTTGTTGAAGCACCTTTGGCAGCAGTTACAGCCTCAAGACTTTTTGAGTATGATGCTATAACCTTGGCACACCTATTTTTGGGCAGTTTCTCCCATTCTTCTTTGCAGAACCTGTCAAGCTCCATCAGGTTGGATGGGGAGCGTCGGTGCACAGCCATTTTCAGATCTCTCCAGAGATGTTCAATCGGGTTCAAGTCTGGGCTCTGGCTGGGCCACTCAAGGACATTCACAGAGTTCTCCTGAAACCACTCCTTTGTTATCTTGGCTGTGTGCTTTGGGTCATTGTCCTGTTGGAAGATGAACCTTCGCCCCAGTCCGAGGTCCAGAGCGCTCTGGAGCAGGTTATCATCAAGGATGTCTCTGTACATTGCTGCATTCATCTTTCCCTCCACCCTGACTAGTCTCCCAGTTCCTGCTGCAGAAAAGCATTCTCACAGCATGATGCTGCCACCACCATGCTTCACCGTAGGGATGGTATTGGCCAGGTGATGAGCGGTGCCTGGTTTCCTCCATGACGCTTGGCATTCAGGCCAAAGAGTTCAATCTTTGTTTCATCAGACCAGAGAATTTTGTTTCTCATGGTCTGAGAGTCCTTCAGATTCCTTTTGGCAAACTCCAGGCGGGCTGTCATGTGCCTTTTACTGAGGAGTGGCTTCCGTCTGGCCACTCTACCATACAGGCCTGATTGGTGGAGTGCTGCAGAAATGGTTGTCCTTCTGGAAGGTTCTCCTCTTTCCACAGAGCGATGCTGGAGCACTGTCAGAGTGACCATTGGGTTCTTGGTCACCTCCCTGACTGAGGCCCTTCTGCCCCGATCGCTCAGATTGGCCGGGCGGCCAGCTCTAGGAAGAGTCCTGGTGGTTCCAAACTTCTTCCATTTACAGATGATGGAGGCCACTGTGCTCATTGGGACCTTCAATGCTGCAGGAATTTTTCAGTACCCATCCCCAGATCTGTGCCTAGATACAATCCTGTCTCGGAGGTCTACAGACAATTCCTTGAACTTCATGGCGTGGTTAGTGCTCTGACATGCACTGTCAACTATGGGACCTTATATAGACAGGTGTATGCATTTCCAAATCATGTCCAATCAACTGAATTTACCACAGGTGGACTCCAATCAAGTAGAAACATCTGAAGGATGATCAGTGGAAACAGGATGCACCTGAGCTCAATTTTGAGTGTCATGGCAAAGGCTGTGAATACTTTTGTACATGTGATTTTTTTTGTTTTTTATTTTTAATATATTTGCAAAAGTTTCAAGCAAACTCTTTTCACTTTGTCATTATGGGATATTGTGTGTAGAATTTTGAGGTAAAAAATGAATTTAATCCATTTTGGAATAAGGCTGTAACATAACAAAATGTGGAAAAAGTGAAGCGCTGTGAATACTTTCCGGATGCACTGTAAAAAGAGGCTTCAGAGAGGCAGAGTCTCTGTGCAGTGAAGATGTGGAGAAGTTCACCACTCTGTCAAAGACTATGTGGGCAAATAGTGCAACAGTTTAAGAAAAATATCCCTCGACATAAAATTGCAAAGAATTTGGAAATTTCAGCCTCTACAGTTCATGATATCATTAAAAGATTCAGAGACTCCAGAGAAATCTCTGTAGGCAAAGGGATGAGGTTGAAAGCCAATATTGGATGGTCGTGATCTTCAGGTCCTCAGGCAGCTCTGTATGAAAACATTTCACTTTCAAACCTCCAGCAGCTGATGTCCTCAGCTCCCAAACGTTTACAGACCAAGCTGATGAACACAGTGGTAAACATGACCCTGTCCCAGGTTTTTTGAAACATGTTGCTGCATCAAAATCAAACTGAGCAAATATTTATACATTTCAGAATTTCAACATCTGATATGTTGTCTTTGGTCTGATTTCAGTTAATCTGATTTTGTTTTTATCTACATTTTACACAGAGTCCCAACTGTTTTGGAAACTGGGTTGTACATGTACATGACACTTGTTGATTCAGTTATTTGTACAGGTGTGACGGTGGATGTATTGTACTGAGACTACATCAGCATGGGGTCCAGATTTTTGTGCTATACCACTGTAGGGACCCCTGAGCAGTTGCCTACTTGAGCCAGCTGGCAGCCTGGATATAAAAAAATGTTCTCTTATTGATTTCATTTCATTCTGACCTAGTTTCTGGTGAGTAAGCTACATTGAGTCATTGTGACCACCTCAATGTTTTTAGTGAGTTTCTACATTTTAACTCTCCTTCCTACTGGACTGGAACTCAATAAAGAATCTCTGTCCTGTTTTACAGGCGGGGTACACCGTGGACAGGTCGTCAGTCATTCAGTCAATCTTTTTTAAATATCTTTTTCAAAGTCCAAAGGGCCTCACTCTGAGATTAATGTACATGTATTTACCATCACAAAGTGTACACAGTTCAGTCCACACCTACAGTATACAGGGAATATATAAGGACACAAGGTCTGCAGTGGCATTGTGCCTAAAAACCAACAATATGTATGAAGTCTATGGAAGCCCTGAAAGGCAAGTGATTTTTCTTTTTTTTTTAATGCCAGGATCTTTTTTTTTTTTTTTTTATGTGTGAAAATGACTTTTTTCCAGGTTCAATTCCTGAGTTTTCACCTCTTTTTTTTCCCTTTCTGGGCTTCTGTAACTCTTGAATTATATTCTTAATTTGTAATTTTTTATTTCAGTTTTTAAGCTTTATTAATCCTTGTTTTATCCACCTGTTTAATCATTTATTCATACATGCAACCTGATGAGAAGTCTTATTTCTCACCATTTATTTTCTTTGTCTCTTTTATCTTTTCCGTGGAATGGACTGTTATCAGGATGTCGATCTCTTGAGATTGACATGTTTTCACTATCGCTTTGCAGTTCCTTCACAGGAAAACAACACTATAATTGACAGTTCCAGTTCACTTCTGTGGAAAGAAGAATCACTATGACCACTCAAAGTATTTGGCACCACAGTTTTATGTAAAGAGCCAGAAATCTTGAGCAAACAATGTCTTGAATGTGGAAAAAAAAATAACAGGAACCTCATTATTGTTATGTCATTAGCAGCCTTACCCAAATAATCTAGTTTATTTAGTTTAACAGACACGTGTGTGAGTCAGTTACTAAAGGAAATGATGTGGTTTGAGGCTGTAAAGTTTCATTCAAAATGTAATACAAATGGTCACCTTTTATCTGTATATGGATAAATATTGGTATACATCATCCTAATACTGTTTTAAAAAACATCAGTATCATATAAAATTGTATAATATTAAGAATCTGATATTCAGGATCCACATGTTTTGTGTTCTGCTGGATTCCCAGTGTGAGCTCTACTTTTTGGCTTAAAAAAATCATTTGGGTAAAACTACTCAACTACCTGAGTGTCACCAATTGAAATGTTCCTGTGTTTGAATTAACAGTTTAAAACGAACTGTCTTAGAAATGGGACTGGTGCGGTGACAAGGCTCAGGTTTCTGTGTTGATCAAATGTTGGGCAATTGGACAACTTTGAACAAAAGCTGAGAGGTGCAAAAGAGATTTTCTACAGAATAAGGGCAAATCTCTTGGTTGCCAGGCCACTAGTTCTTTTGTGTTATGTTGACAGATGAGAGCCAAATGCAGGACAGTACTGCCAGAAACTGTAGAAAAAGGATTTATATACATATATATTTTTCCTGCCTAATTTCCAGCAGTGTTGCTGACTGTCCTTTTCTGACAATTTATGTGTAGCATTCCTACTTAGAATGGGCATGTGCACAAAAATATTTTGACTTCATACAACTTGATTAAAGCATCTTAGCAATAGCAACAACTGTTTATTGTCCAGAACACTGAAGAAAACTTCTTTACACCTCTCTAATGTGGGAAGCATGCAAGTCCTTTGTTGACATGTAATATGAAATGTCACATTTTCACACATACCTCTAATGCCATAGTCATGCAAAATAAAGTTGCATGACTTAAGCTATGTCCACACCACTACATTTTAGTTTTAAAACACATCTCTTTTTCCACGTTTGCACCTGGCGTCCACACTACTCCAGCATTTTGGAGCGCCTTAAACAAAGACATTTGGAAATGCTGTTGGATCCATTTTGCTTTGAAAGCTTGGAGGCTTTGTTGCAGTCTGGACAAGTAAAAACACAGACACCCATTTTTGCTTCCTGATTGGGTCTTATCAGTCATGACTACCTGTGCTGAAAGCAACATGGATAACGAATTATAAGTGTTACTGGCCTTGTTTTTTGCCAGTAGCTGTTGTGCAGTTAAATTTTGCATTTTCACACTACAACTGTCTTTGCTGTTCCTCGTTAGTAGTTCCTGTGTACACTGCCTTGTAGATACCCAGTGTACGTCAATGGTCATATATGTACGCATTTTCAGGTGTGATACTATGGACAGATGTGAGTGTATATATATATATATGATATGATATGATATGATATGATATGATATGATATGATATGATATATATACAGGGGTTGGACAATGAAACTGAAACACCTGCCAATTTAGTGTTGGAGGTTTCATGGCTAAATTTGACCAGCCTGGTGGCCAATCTTCATTGATTGCACATTGCACCAGTAAGAGCAGAGTGTGAAGGTTCAATTAGCAGAGTAATAGCACAGTTTTGCTCAAAATATTGCAATGCACACAACATTATGGGTGACATATCAGAGTTCAAAAGAGGACAAATTGTTGGTGCATGTCTTGCTGGCGCATCTGCGACCAAGACAGCAAGTCTTTGTGATGTATCAAAAGCCACGGTATCCAGGGTAATGTCAGCATACCACCAAGAAAGACGAACCACATCCAACAGGAGTAACTGTGGACGCAAGAGGAAGCTGTCTGAAAGGGATGTCCGGGTGCTAACCTGGATTGTATCCAAAAAACATTAAACCACAGCTGCCCAACTCACTGCAGAATTAAATGTGCACCTCAACTCTCCTGTTTCCACCAAAACTGTCCGTCGGGAGCTCCACGGGGTCAATATACACGGCCGGGCTGCTATAGCCAGACCTTTGGTCACTCGTGCCAATGCCAAACGTCGGTTTCAATGGTGCCAGCAGCGCAAATCTTGGGCTGTGGACAATGTGAAACATGTATTGTTCTCTGATGAGTCCACCTTTACTGTCTTTCCCACATCCGGGAGAGTTACGGTGTGGAGAAGCCCCAAAGAAGCGTACCACCCAGACTGTTGCATGCCCAGAGTGAAGCATGGGGGTGGATCAGTGATGGTTTGGGCTGCAATATCATGGCATTCCCTTGGCCCAATACTTGTGCTAGATGGGTGCGTCACTGCCAAGGACTACCGAACCATTCCGGAGGACCATGTGCACCCAATGGTTCAAACATTGTATCCTGAAGGCGGTGCTGTGTATCAGGATAATAATGCACCAATACACACAGCAAGACTGGTGACAGAGTGGTTTGATGAACATGAAAGTGAAGTTGAACATCTCCCATGGCCTGCACAGTCACCAGATCTAAACATTATTGAGACACTTTGGGGTGTTTTGGAGGAGTGAGTCAGGAAATGTTTTCCTCCACCAGCATCACGTAGTGACCTGGCCACTATTCTGCAAGAAGAATGGCTCAAAATCCCTCTGGCCACTGTGCAGGACTTGTATCTGTCATTCCCAAGACGAATTGATGCTGTATTGGCCGCAAAAGGAGGCCCTACACCATACTAATGAATTATTGTGGTCTAAAACCAGGCGTTTCAGTTTCATTGTCCAACCCCTGTATATATATACATAATATATATATAACTGAAACTTTTGCAAATATATTAAAAAAAAAAAAAAAAAAATCACATGTACAGAAGTATTAGCACTGTATACCCAGTCATCTACTGACCTGTTGCCAATTAACCTGATTAGTTGTGAGAAATTCAACCAGGTGTTTTTTTTAGTATTACACAATTTTTCCAGTCTTTTGTTGCCCTGTCCCAATTTTTTTGAAAGTTGTTGCTGGCATCTAATTCAAATTGAGCAGATATTTTTATTAAACAGTTAAATTTTAATTCAACACCAAACATGTTGTCTTTGTTCTATATTCAATTAAATATGGGTTTACATGATTTGTAAATAATCACATTCTGTTTTTAGTTACATTTTACACAGTGTCCCAACTTTGTTGGAAATGGGGTTGTATGTGGTGTATATATCATTTCAAAATTGCTGATAAAACTAACTTTTCATTTCAAGTGTTTTAAGGTCCCTCTTCAGGTTTGGGCCCTGGCTGCTTAATTACACTATTCCACTCACTAGACCGCCTTTGGGTCCCAGGCTCAAGGGGCTGGTTGGGGGCTGCTTAATTTGATAACACCTGTGATTACTGGAAGTAACAGCCAATTTACTGTAGTACTACAGCAAACAGTACCCGAGCTGTTGCTTTGTCAGAAACACAACAGAGGAGCAGCAAAACCAACTTAAGTTGTTTTAATAAAGAACCCAGAGCCAAACCCTATGGGGACGGTCTGTCTTTTGAAGCCAGCCTCAAGTGGCCATTAGAAGAACTGTAGGTTTCATAGCGCTTCACTGTTGGCTTCATTTTCCCTGGAGCCCTGGAGATTGCCACTTGCCAAAATCAGATCTCATGCTGAACACGGTGTGAGTAGTTTCCCACACAACAGCAGGATACAGTGAGAAGAGTTTGTTAGTTTGAGCCTAAGGAGCTGGAGATGTGTAGCCTGTCACCTACAGCTCTCTGACTGTTCCATTACTCCATGCACTGTGAAAAAACTGATACCAAAATGACAGTTGTCTTGTTTTTCAACATTCAAAGAAGAAGCTGAGTAATGGACAGTACCACAGGACCTGTGTGTGTCGGCCCTTTCTAATCCTGGAAGCATTGGAGTGAATGACCCCTTGGTCACAAAGTGGAAGCTTTCCTGTGTGGAGCTTGTTTTGCCTCTGTGCAGCTCTCTGACATGAAGACTCCAGTTAAACCTGCTGTTAGAGCCACATTAAAGACTCTGGAGTTCAGACTGAAGGGTTTCAGGCTGTACAGCATGTTGTTATGTGGGACCACTTTCCATATGAACAGCTCACAAGACTTTTTTAAAAACCAAAATGTGATCTTCACACTGTCAGATGAGGTTTACCCTGGTTTGTTTTTATGAAGTTTAACCTGGAAGAAAGAGGCACAGTAATAAACATATAGAACAGAATTCTTTGCCCCAGTAGTTGAGTAGCTCATCAGTGTTTTTACTGAAAAAGGACATGCCCCAACCCCTCAGTATTAATGCTCACTATGATCCCTTTTCAGCCAGGGTGTCAAATTACTAAAGCAATAATAACAGAGCCTGTATTATTAAAAGAAAGAGGATGCTGTTATCATTAAAATGTTGTTATGTATTTACCACATACTCTTATATTATGCCCATTAAAGCTTTCACAACAATTAAAACTGATGAAAATGAAAAAAAAAACAAAACTGTTTTCTGTCCAAATACCTCACTATGAATGTTCCCACCCAACCAAACCAGCCACAGTGATCTGTCAGGTAGTTTACTTACAGTACACATGAGATTCAGTACCCAGTCTACAGCACTCAGCCTTAACTCTCGTTCTAGTTGCTGTATTTTTTGTCAGCGAGGAAAACAGTGCATCAGGGGGTCTGTGCCATATAATCAGGCTTTGGATACACAGACAAAATGTGTTTATTGATATTTTGCTGTTTTATTGAGTTTGTTGACCATAACAGAAATAATTAGAATATCATAGAAAATCAGCAGACTCACCCTTTAAGGTGGGGTGTAATGAGTTAACATTATAACTGTTTTATGCTTATATGTAGAATGACTGTGTACATTAATCAACACTGCTAGAGTCCCCACTGAGCTCCCTGATGTCTGGGCACAGGCTGCACTGTTTTTGGTTGTTTGGATTTTTAAGCCTAAGTAACAACATTTAAATGTCAGTGTGGACATCAAGTTATGGGACAGCTGTAAAATGTAAAATCTACCTAGATCTCCCAGATATGATGTTTCCCTGCCTGGATGCAGTGGAGATGACATCAATATGAGTGAGTAACATCAGACCTTAATGTAACAAATGCTGTGTTTGTACCAAGCATCAACCTCCAGGCTGAAAATGAAGCATGAACAGTGAAGAGCTAAAAGCTGCAGTTCCTCTAATGGCCACTAGAGTCTGGCTCTAACAGTGAGTCAGTCCCCATTGACTCCCATGTTCAAATGTCCACGCACGTCCCACCTCTTTGCCCATTATTTGATTAGCTGGGAGTTAGGGGCGGAGTCAGGCACTGCCAAGATGGCGACAGTGGAGCAACTCACTCAGAGCTTCAGAAACCTGTGGGTGACGAGAGGCTACGTCCT
Organism: Trachinotus anak; assembly: GCF_046630095.1. NCBI lineage: Eukaryota > Metazoa > Chordata > Actinopteri > Carangiformes > Carangidae > Trachinotus > Trachinotus anak. Next base: position 2,100,591 of record NW_027273859.1, on the reverse strand, counting down.
CTCCATGGTGTGCACAGGTCCACATAGTGTTCATTAACATGTAGGATAACAGCATCTTCCCCAGGGCTTATTTCAGCTCACTTTCATATATTCACAGTAAGGAAAAGTCAAATCTGACTCATATCTGCTGCACAGCTCTTAGCTAATTATATCACATAAAAACAACTAACCCCACTGATATTGTTATTTGTGTGAATAAAATTGAAGTTGACATTCAAGAAATTATTATTGATTTGTTTTATTGGAGCATCTGAGGGACTACAGTCCAAGTCAAATCCCAGTATCTGAACTGCAGCGAGGAGGCATCATGTTAGACAAGAGGAGGAAAGAGGAGATGAAACTGCTCTGCAGGAAATTCTCTGCACATCCCCTGCGGCTTGACCTCGGTTACAAATCCTGTGTTGGTGCCTACAGTTCTACAGTCCAACTCAAACCTGCCTCATGATGGAAAACAGTAGTTCCTAGTAAAAATGAAAATAGGTGAGAAGGGAACTGGAGGAAATGTGTCACATCACTTTGTCCTCCCAATCTTAAACCAACAGCACAATCAGACCAATATAAAACACTGCCCTTGTTTTCCTGGACGTTCTGTCCATGAGTTTGGCAAAGCAGCTCAAAGGTGGAGGAGCCATCTGTGCAGAATCCTAAATACATGACGCAAGTACCTGTTCAAAACTTTCATTACTGAGTATGTCTGAATCAATGCGAAAACAGGGTTCAGTAAAAATAGAATTAATACAAATTAACACAAAGCCATACCATATGCAAAAAATGTACAACATCACTGAGGCTGTAGATTATAAAAACACATTTAAATGTCCATGAAATGACATTTTCTGACCAACATTATGCATTTTGTAGTAATTGTTATTGTTATATGAAAACTCCAAAGATGATGTATACTAATCATTTATTTTCTAAGGAGTTAAATTTAGAGAGGGTTTTCTGTCTCTTCTGATAGACCTGTCTGCAGAGAGAATTAACGATTGCAGGTGTTAACAGAAGTAAATCAACATAAACTTTGAAACTAAATCACAACATGCAATGATCATTTTAAATCACTGAGGAAATTCACTACACAGTATTGTTGCCTGACTCTGAGAGGGTCCTGGGTTCGACCATGGCCTGTCTGTGTGGAGTTGGCATGTTGTCTACTTGAATGCTCTAATTTCCTCCCACAGTCAAAAGACATTAGGTGTTAGGAATACTGCCGTTGCCCCGGAGCAAGGCACTGGCCTCAAATCTGGAGCTGGCTTGTGGGCAGTTAATTGTGACACTTGATGTGTGTGTCCATTGACATTAATAGAACAGAACATTCCACTAAAGTCTACCTATAGCCAAGCTGCATTTGCATTGAAACAGTAGAAAACAGCCTGGCCTGGACTTGTTGAGTGTCACCTGCTTTACATGAGAGAAAAATGCCTTCGGCAGCACAAATGACTGGTTTACAGTTTTTGGTAGTTAAAGCTCCCAGCTCTCAGCTTAAAATGTCAAAAGCATTTTCATACCCCAGTAAAAACACACCCTGCTATTTACAACATACAACATGTAATTTAGTTTTTGTTTGTCATGTTTAGGGGGTGCTTTAGATTTTCTATAGTAACATATATATAACAAACAAAAAACAAAATAAAAATGCCAACATGAACATTGCTTTTATTTTTCTGACTGACAACCAACTAGATATTATTTTGTAAATCTAGTAAATAATTAAAGTCAGGTCGACAAATAATTCTACAGAAAACAAGTAAAAAGTAAATTAAGATAAGGCCACTGTGTTCATATGATGTGAAGCTCAGCTCAGGTGGTTGACCACTGTCTCCAAAAATCTATTCATTTTCTCTGAGTTTACTTTAAAGTAACCCACCACCAGACAGAGGGACTTGCCAACCAAACTGATCCAAGACCAGCAGAGACAAGTTTTATGACAAATTTACACTATACCCATTTCTTGGCAATTGTATCTACTGTTAATTGTTCTTTCTTGACTATTTGTCTGCTCGTTGTGCTGTTGTTATCTTTGTGTAGACTGTACATCTGTATATTTTATCTAACTGTAAGATAATATCAGTTGTGTTGTCTGTTTTGCGTTGTTTTTGCTGTTGTTGTGTCCTCTTCGACTATACACGACAATCAGTGCATTTCAATATAGTATTTTAGTCTACTTTCATATCTGTAGTGTATTGTGGTCTGAAAATAAGTTTTCGTGCTTTGCACTGGAACTATGTTAAACTGCAGTGTCCTTAATAAAAAAAAAACTGAACTAAAATTATGAGGCAGGAAGTTTGAATATTTTCCGTTTCTTCATTCAGACTTGAGCATGGAGTCATTAATATGTGAAAATAAATGTTTTGGCAGTGGTGGGCTTCCGTCTCTCTCTTTATAGATAAGGTGTCTTTCCTCTGGCAGAGTGTCTTTATGAGGTCATAAACTGGCAGAAATGTTGTGCAAACAGCCGCCTGAAAAATAACCAAACCTCATCACTCCAGTGTGAGACTTCTCATGCTCAGTCCAACATTCCACTCATGTCACTTGCATGTAAATCGACACGTCTGTAGCTTACTGTAGTGATAGGCTGTTTATTTATTGATAATCTTGGTGGGTCAAACTGCTGTCATGAACAGGACCAAAACTTTTTAAATGAGTATTATTAGTAGTATTAATATTATATAATATCAATATAGAGGTACATTCAAGATTACTTTGTCTGTAAAAGAAAAGGTTACTTTTGTTAACCTGCTCTGATTTTAGCTGAACTGCAGTCCCTAAAAGTGTCATTGTGTGTGTGTGTGTGTGTGTGTGTGTGTGTGTGTGTGCCTTGAACAGAATAGTGCTGAGGTGGTGGAGACTCCAGGCCTGCAGCTCCAGGCCATGCAGAGATTCATCCATCACTCTGACAGTAACATACATACAAACAGCAGCAATGAGTCCATCATCATCCGAGCGACTTATATATTTGATTCCTGCACCTCAGTGTGCAGAGCCAGACTCACAATATCAGTGGCTGAGCACTCAATGGCCTAATTTGAATAGTATGAAAGAGCTCAGGTTATCACCTGTTTTAGCTACTCTATCTACTGAGTTAGCTTGTCCCAGAAATACTCTGTTTTTGGTTAGTTCACTTAAGAAAAAGTGGCAACACAGTACAGTAGTGTACTCAATTACAAGTAAAGATCCTGCACTAAAAATTTTAATTAAATAGTAAATAGAAGTGTTATCAGCAAAATGTACTTTCATGTAGCATTAGTTGACTTGGGCAACTTGAAGGCTGGTCAAGAGGCTTTAAACACAAAGTTAATATATTTCCGCTATGGCGGCAACATCAGTTTGCGTGGAATGCATTGATGCGTCGCACTGTTCATGGCGTCTCACACTCCTGAACATGCTGACAGTGAGAGCTCAACCAGGTGGGAGTGTGGGAATTCTTTAAATTATATGACAACTCAGTAAACAATCAATAGATTAATAAAAAAATAAAAAAACAATTACCACCTTATAAAGCTGAAAGGTTCATTCTTAAACAGTAACATTCATTCTGAATTGTTGGTGTCCACCTGATATATTTAAATCCATTATTATCTCTCCATCTTCTCTGTTTTGGTCTCTACCAACTTCTGAGAAAAATGTCTGCTTCTTTAGCTGTTACAGGCTTCACTGTGTTTACTGTGTGGTGATGAGTGGTTAGTGCACGGTAGGTTCACCGGACGAAGTGAAGACAAAACAAAGGTGATGAGAGCAGTGACACCGAACCAGAACAGTAAAGTTAAGGGACATAAAACTGAAACAAGAAGCTGAAAGAGGCTAAAACCCCATGTAGACCTGAGAGGAACAGCAGAGTTGGTTTAAACAAAAAAGGAAAAGTGCTCTTTATACAGAATGGCCCCCCTCCACAGTGCTGTGTAATTATATGTTGCTTCGCCATAGCAGTTTCCGCTCTTGCCTCTTGTGATTTTAATTGGTTTCTGTGTAAAAGAGTTTGATGGATTTTCTTTTTTCCCTTAATTAAACACTTTTTCCTTCATAAACCTTCATAAATCTTAGTAAACCTAAACCTTCGTAAACTTTTCAGGACAAAACCACCGTTAGACAGGCACATACCCAGATCTGGAGAACAGTCCAATACCATACAGATGTTTTGCACAAACAGTTAGTCTTAGTCAGTTACTTGAATTGCTGCTGGGTCATGGAGACCTCTGACGTCGCACTATCTTCTTCTGTGTGTTGTATAACTGATACCACCTGTGAGGTTAGGTCAGTGTCCAGTTTCTTCAGTTTTGGTTAGTTAATTATCTGCAGCAGATGGTCTTGATGCACATGATGTATGTTTGTATAACCGCCAGTGTGCGTGCAGGTATACATCAGCCTGCGTGGGACATATTACTATAGTCAACCCAGCACCAGAGTTTTGGCTTCGGTGTTTCCTTAGTGTCTTTGAACACACTTGCGCCGTAGGCTTTCTATGACGTAATGTTCTCGACGCCAGCATACTGTTGTCTTCCTTTTTGCAGGACCGATCTTAACAACAATATCTCTTGTTATAAGAATGAGTAAAAACTGGGGCCTAACACAGAGGATGCATTACAACACATCTGAATAACAGAAGCCACATAGTGAGGATGGTCAGGACCTGTGCTCACTACTGTGTCTGGACCTGGAACCATCCTCACGTTAGGTGGGTGAACTGGATCAAGTGTCATCCAATAAAGAAACAATCTTCATTTAGCTTCAATCTCCATCCCTCGTTCCCGTACACTTCTGCCACCCTCCCTCACTTCTAAAGAGCTGTGTCCCAATTCAGGGACCAGATCCTTCGGAGGACATGGTCTACAAAGGTGTGGCCTTTTGTAGCCGTCGAAGACCGCAAAGGCTGAACTGACATAAGACGGTCTGGTCTCATCGCTCTTGCTTCACCAGCTGTGCCGCCCTTACCATTGTGCTTCTTCTGTTGCCTAGCAACACTGACAACACATAACTTTTTTACAAAAACCTGGCCCTTGGTCTGCTGGTGTTGTTTCATGGCCAGTGTGCGATGAATCTTGGGATAGGTTGGGCCATGAAGGAGCCACCTGTTGGAGCCTTCATCGCCCGGTAAAATGAGGATGCATTTCTAGGTCGCATTTGCAGGAGCCTTTGAAATGGGACAGCTTAGCTGCACCGCTGTGAAACCATCGTTGGGACACAGCAAAGAAAAGGTATGAAACAGCAAAATCATTATTCTGCTGGACTCAAATTTAACAATGAAACACCACTATGTATAATAATAATAATAATTATTTATTATTATGCAGCTTTCATGCAGGGTTTTAAGGGGTTTTATAAATACATTATTTTTAGTTTTTTTTAATTCATTAATAAAATCTTCCAGGTTGAAATATTTCAGTATGTATTGTATATATTTTAATATATAATGTATGTATATTTCAGAGTAATTTTGTGGTATCTGAGAAAAAAATCCACGCTGATTCTGGCATTCAGACATGTCGAGGTGCAGTCTGGCCGGTTTGCGCTGCAGCTGATTAATGGTTAACTGACACTGTTGTTAAATGCCTGCCTGTCTGGAGATAGTAAAGAGTTTACCTTGACTTTGTTTTGGGTGGTAACAATAATGTCCATAGTCTTTCAACTTCTTCAAAGAGTCCACACATGACAGCACTCAGCAGTGGAAAATGATATATGTGAAGGATGAATCATAGCTCAAAGGAGAAACTTAAACTAGATCAGGAGATGAATTTGTTTTCTGTGTATGTTCACAGACATAATAATTAATAATTAAAAAAAAAAAATCAAGTTGTAACATCAGACCTTCATATCCGTAGACTTGTAGTCTTTGAGATGGGTCAAGTTTTAAACCCATCAGATCCTACATTTCCCAGAATTCAACTCAAAGGCAGTTTTCATTAAACCCACAATGTCAGTCTTGTTAAACTGATTTTACATGTTGTGACTGACATGTAAAATCAGTGTTGTATGCATTTAAGGAGGCACCATTGCATAGCAGTAAGCTGGTGATTCTTCTCTCTTCCTAACAATAAACAAAACTATAAGTAAATAATCCCAGCTGACTCTGGGCGAGGCGGGGCTGACAAGACTCTATCACAGGGCTGACGTATAGAGACAAACAACCAGTCACACTCACATTCACTCACAATTTAGAATCACCAATCAACCTAATGTGCATGTCTTTGGACTGTGGGAGGAAGTCGGAATACCAGGAGGAAACCCATGCGGACACGGGAAGAACATGCAGACTCCACACCGAAAGGCCCCAGGCCCAGGATTCAAAACCAGAACCTTCTTGCTTTGAGGTGACAGCACTAACCACTGCACCACAGTGCCGCCACCACAAACATAATCAGGTAATTTTTTTGGATAATATAATATTTATATATTTTTAGATGTAAAATTAGTTAGTTACCTGTCTTGCTTAATTAAACAAAACTAAATGTTTTCTAGTTACACATTATGTTTGATCCACAGGAAGCCATGGATGTGTGAGATCACATCTCTTGGTTTTGATTGCTACAGTTCACCCGGAGAAGGTTGCGTAGCAGAAGGCTGTTTAATCTGCCTTCTTTTATTTTAGTTTATTTCTATCTTCTCTTTTATTTGACTCTTATGAAATTACTATTTATGTGTCATTTTCATTTTTTCCCCCATCTTTTGCTGCTTTGTGTATTTTTGATATCTTGTCTAATGTCACAGCTCCAGCTGATAGTTTGATTTTTTCCTTCCCTTGTGTCTCTCTGCCTCTCTCTCTCTCTCTCTCTCTCTCTCTGTGTGTGTGTGTGTGTGTGTGCGTGTGTGTGCGGCTTGCCTTACCTGGCTCCTGGTAACTCTCCACACCTGTCTGTAGTCATCTCATCACATGATTGTCCCTTCCCCTTTACCTCCAGGTCTACAGGAAACACTGTGGTCAGGACCAAACCAGATGCTGAAGCTTGTGCCCAGTGTTGGTGAAGCTACTTTGAAAGCAGAGCTGAAATTGGCACCATACATGTGACATGAAATTATAAGATTACATGCTGGCAACTGAGTTTATTGCACAGCCTCCAGATAGAGACCCATTAGGGTTCAAGCATGTAAACCTCAACACACAAGAGACTGATACCAACCTGTGGGCCTTCAGGTTCAGGCACCAACATTGAAGCGGTTTCAGAGCCTTCTCCACTCTGCCTTCATTAGTCACATGGTAGCAGTCAAATGTGAGGATAGAACTGGTCTTTAAAACCTCTGATGTGCAATTTATGTGTAATTGGTGGCAGAATTACTCAGATCCTCAAGGGAAGGTTCATCAATACCACAATGTAAATAAACTGAATAACAGAACATATAAAATATACAATACAAACATCAAAAACAACATTAAGTAAATAAGGAAAAGTTGTTTTTGTCACTACAGTTCAGGGGAAAATTCACTGTGATCTGAAAAATGTAACACTATGGTTACACTACATGCACATTTTAAAAGTAAAACCTTTGACTGACAGCTGATGGTACACAGGTGTACCCCATGGTGGATATTCTTGAAAACGTCAAAAGTCATCAGTTCATGAATATTTCTTGTTAATGTGATTTTAAATCTTATATGCAGCTTCAAACCAAGGTCTTTCATATTTTCTTCTGCATTTCTAGTGCTGCTGTTCTGTCACTCATCACAGCATCAGTGTGTGTGTGTGTGTGTGTGTGTGTGTGTGTGTGTGTGTGTGCAGCACCTATTTGCTGCAGAGAAAACAGAGCAGCTGGCAGAGGCTGAATGCTTCAATACGGCACCACCATCTCCACCTGGTGGCCGGCTCTGTGAGTCACAGCCAGGTGCTCCCCTGCATCCTGAGTGCCCTCCAGTGGATCAGCCAGGGAGAACAGCCAGGGCGGACCCCTCCTGCTGGATCACTGACAGACTGACAGAGGCAGGTCATGCCTCTGTGCTGGTGTCCGGAGGTCTGTACCTGGTGGGGGAGGACTGAAACATCTGGCACCTTCAGCTGACTTATAGAAGGTCAGAAAAGATTGACCTGAACTGTCAGTGTAATAGCTGTTGATTACTGTAGTCAGTCTCTAGGATGATGAGCTTGTAGCCACTTTCCCCTTGTAGGGTTTGGTTTAAACTTAACATTGTTTTATTTTCTCTTTCCTTATATATATTACTTCAGTATATCGAACCTTGGCTCCAGCCCCCCCTCCCGGATCTTGTACATGGTGTAGATAATGGATGGATAGATGAATATCTAACCTTTCCTGTTCAATAGTTGCTCATAGTGGCCTGTTGGTACTATACAGTAGTTACTGTGGGTGAGGCTATTTTCTTCATGGTGTCACAACAACATCAACTAATAACCTTAATACATTATATAGTCAGAAGTATATGGAGCTGCTCTGTTGGTTTCAAGCTTTCCATCAGAACCTGGAACCTGTCTGCAGGGGTTTGCTCCAATGAAGACAAAAGAGCATCAGTGAGGTCACATCACTACTGTAACAGATTCAGGAAATTTTGTTTCTAAAGCTTTTCACTTGTCATTTCAAACACGATTCAGGTTTATTTATGTGTTTACGAGCAGTTACAAGTGCTCCTCATGGAGGGAACTGTTGGGTTTCCCTCTATGATTTATAAGCTCTCAACTTCACTCTGTAAAGAGCTTTGAGATCATGTATGTTATGGTTTGGCAATATGTAAAAAACTGAATTACACTGAACAACTTCAGCCAACCTGACTTTAGACTATACCTACCTTAACATGAGGACGGAGACATACAGAAATAAATAAATTTACAAATTTAGGAATAAGTAAAGAATTAAATCTAGAAATACAGAAATGAATGAATAAATAAATATAGAAAAAATGACAATAAAAGTTGAAATGAATAAATAAATGAATCTAGAAATACAGAATTAAATACATAAATGTAGTAATACATAAGTGAATGAATGTAAAAATAAATAAATAATTAACAAATGTAGAAATACAGAAATGTATTAATAACCTTCATTCTCATGTTTTTATTACATTAAAAACACACTGCAGTTACTGACTCTTCATTTGCCTGGGCCTTGTCTTCTTTCACTCTCTAGCCCTTTACACTTTCCTAAAACCACACTGATGACTTGCCAGCAGTCCTTTCTTCTCAGGTTCAGACGATAGCCTTTCTGTTATCATCCCCTCCATTATCTTGCATATCCATGTATTTGATGTTAATGCTGTTGAGCTTGTTATTGGAGGGTTGAGATGAATCCTTGGCAGTTTTTCTTATCAGAATCATTACTTCTTCTGTCCATGCACTTTGTAGTCTTCCCTCCTCCCACACACTGTCATAAAGCCAAAACAGCTTCAAGGACACTTACTCTGCTGTGTTTTAGCATGACAGAGCATATTTATCTTTCCCCAGAGAGGTTGGTCTTGATATATTTAATGCTATTATCATCTCTGCCAAAGAAAATGGTTAATCAAATATATCACTGATTTCCTCCCTCCTGTCTAACACACCTGGATGCTGACTCATTGTTCTTTTCCTTCTCCTTCTCCCTTCTTCTGACATTTTTTTTGAACTATGTATCTTTGCAAATGACCTGGTCATAATCTCTGCCTTGTTCCTATTGGAGGTTGCTGTTTCCTCCTCAGGTGACATAACTGGATATCGGACTCCATGGTATATCATCAGTCCTTGTCATAATTATCTCACTAAACTTCTGGAACTTATCCCAGGCTGCTTTTCCAAAGACCTGTTTTGGGATCCGACCACCTGGCCACACTTACACTTCTTCTCCCACCAAGCATGAGACTGGGTAGTAATCACTACCTGCGGCTGTCCAAACGTCCCATTCACTAACTCCAGCTGAGGGGTTAGACATTAAATGATAGCTAATGCTGATTCAGCACCTGTAGTTATGTTTACCCTCATTCCTCTACCATCACTCATACAGACTGAATCTTTCATCCATCAAATACTCAGTTACCTTTCTATTTGAGTCTGTATGCAACCCACCATGTTGTGCTGTAAACACTGAAATCTACACACCATACTACTACTTTGTTTCTGTCTTTAGTAATTTATCCAAATTCCACCTTTTAGAAGGATTGTAGTAGGTAATTATAACTACCTCCTCCTCTCCTCCTCACATGTCCACCACTATGTATTCCTGACCGTCTCCTCATCCCAGTGCCCTATATGGAATATCTTGTTTGATGAAAGTAGCACAACCTCCTCCTTCCCCATGATTTCTTTCTTTCCATATTATGGTACATCCATGCACCACAAAGTCTAAAATTGGTTTTCACCAGGTTTCCTGAACATATACTACATCTGGTTTTACTGCCATGTGTCAAATGAAATGCTTGAATCCCTATCCATGGGCCAGTGAGTTCTTGGCATTCTGTACTGTAAGAGAATTACCATAACAAGTATTAACCAACCCATGTACGGCTGCCTGACTATTGACTATTGACTGTTGATTACTCGATCGACTATTTTACTGATTAGTTGACTATATTTTAACTGGATGAAGGATTTTATTCATCAGACATTTGGATCTTATCAAAAAAAACAAACAAGCTGAGCAAACGTTGGCAGCGTCTCAGCTCCCAGCCGCTCTGAGACATTCTGTGGTCACCGAACAGTAACGATGCTTATTCATAGTTTTTACCAGATTTAATCACCTGGTCCATTTGTCTTCTGTAAAACACACAAGCCCACAGGTCGTCTGTGCAGCAGGTTATTATGAGCCATAGTTAGGTTTTGTTGCTAGGCAACATCTAGTGGCTGTAGTAATTATGTTATTTCTATTGTCCATATATCCATACTATGGCCACTAGATGACATCTAGCAACAAAACCTAACTATGGGTCATAATAACCAGCTGACAGATGACCTATTGGTTTGTTTTTTACAGGACGACAGTCTCAGGTATTATTCTGAAAAATCTGATATTTCGCAGTAAAATATCCACATTGTCCTTGTCCACATTTTACTGGTGTTCAGTATCATCTTATGTGTGACTAAGTCAACTATATATATATACAGCATATCAATATATAAATGTAATATATATATATATTCAGCCATCTGAACGTTGTCTCAAGTTGATATTATATAAATAAACTGACCACTGTCCACAAAATGTTTATAAGCCAAAACACTAATGATGACTAATGCTAAACCTGGATTACCAAGCAAAGCAGAGCTGAGTGCACCTTTAAGTTAGATTTTACAGACCTTGCATGTGATTTTTCATTGATGTAATGTTGTATATCAAACATTTAGTATCCTCTTATGACAAGTGTATAAGATCCGCCACAAACTGCAGAGAACAGACATGTCTGGCCTGTTCTGACTCCCCTGCTGTGAATTCCTTGAAGTAATGTCAGAGCTAAGCTGACAGGCAGACACAATCTTAAAAGTGGAATGCACTATTTTACTCTTATATTTACTTTCCAAATATTACTAGAGGAAGTTTGCTTTCATCCCTCCTGGCTTTGTTCAGATCCCTTTCATTACTTGAGCATTTGAGCGGGCATACTTCAGACCAGGTCTGGGTGATGAAGGGTTAATGGGGGATGTTTTGAAAGGTTGTGGGGGCCCACTGGGGGGCCACGACTGGGAGCCACTGTCTCTCTAGCTTATTAGCTCCTCATCAAGATTACTGCAGACAGGAGGCCAGGGGACAGGACAACAGATTGAGGCCTGACAATCTCTTTATACCATACAGAGAAAACATCATTAGAGAAGAGGTCATCTGTTGTTCTGAAGCGCAGACATTCACATGCTGAGCCTGGAGGTTTAACCATACAACCAGCTACGTTATTGGAAATAAAGTATATTGTACAGTATGTTGCAGAGTCCAGGCAAGCATGGACAGAGGAGAACAAAGACCCTCTCACAGTGAGGTAGTGAGAGAGGCCCCAGTTGGCATGTAAATCACTTTATGGTACTAATTAGGTATTAGAGACAACCAGAGCAATTAGTGAAGTCACACCAGAGATTTGTTTTGGCGAGCTGCTGAAGGGCAACAGCATTTCTCCCTCAGTGAGAAACCTCAGAGATTTGGTCGTGGATCTGGTGCGGCTGCTCTGTAAGATGCTTGAACAGGGCCAGAATCCTCTTACTGGGACTCCCGCCATCCACGCTAATTCTCCAGAGGTCAACCACATTGTTGTAGGTATCACAGCCTCTTATCGTGACTTCAGCTGTCAGTAAACCCTGTTTTCATTTAACCTGTTTTTGCAGAGGGAGGCTTTGCTCTGTAACTTCCCCCTTTTCAGTGACAGTCATCCAGTTACACTGCTAACATTTCTATTGAATTTTGTGCAGATATTCATGGAAGGTTCTTAATGACTTAATGACAAACCTCTGAGTTTTGCTGCTGTGCCACTTATATAAAAATATTCCCTTGCTCAACCCTTTTCTCCATGACAAGATCCCAAATTTGCAGTTTCTTTAATGGACCGAAGAGGATGAATTCTCAAGTTTCCGGTTCCAAAGTGACAACAGTGGGTTAAAGTTTCCACTTGAACACAGGAAATATCAAACTAAATGTGAAAAAACATAGATATCAACAACATGCACTGAGGGCATTCATGATTTCACTCAATTCTTTTCAATTTTGGAGACTCAGTGAGCTTTGTCCTCTGCCACTGGACAAAATATGAAATCTGTATATGTTAGCTGTCAGTCAGGATCAACCATGGGCCAGTTTTTTTCAGCATTGTTTATTTGGCATGGGTGTGATGGAACCATGGTATGTATGTTTTCAAGATAATTTGTGTATTTCTTCTAATTCATTTCAATATAACTGTTTTTGGATTCTGTATGGCAGCAAATATTATAATCCCCATTAGTAAGTAAGGGCTAATGGAGTTACAGCAGCTTATGTTATTCCTCATTGGGCAAAGAGACGTTGTAAAACAAGACAAGAGATGCAATTGATTGGTTTTATACACACGATTAACTGTGGTTCATTTATGACTGAGTGAAAACACTGTTGTTGACACAAATCTATTTTGTTGAAATGTATCTCATTCACCTATGTTATTTATCAAGTTCATTAGGCTTCATTTTGATTATATATATTATTATGACCCTTGTATTATCATGTTCATGTAAAAGGTTTGATGGAAACAAAAGTGAAAGCGAAAATTCAGCTTTTGCCAGAGAGCTAAATATATTTGGTCACTGACTGACTGATGAAGTTACACCATTGGTCGCCTGAATGCCATGTGACCCTGCACAGTCTTAGCTGTGTTTGGTGATTTTGTCAGATTATTATAAAAGCAGGATTTTAGCAGCAGCTCGGAGGTGGCTGCTGGGTAACGTGTGGTCTTAGAGCAGAGGAGGGCAAGAACTGAAACCAGCTGACTGCTTGAATGAAAATAGCTCACAGACTGGCCATGTACTAGGTTTGGACCTAGTCCTATCATGGTCAAGTACACTGACATTAAGACTTTGGTCCAAAGCAACAACAACACCCTGCACATTAGATCCTATCATAGTAGGATGAGACCATATAGTACATGTCCTACTTACAAAGATATTCCATCTTATAGCAGTTTTACTCACACAGAGATGCATTTGAGGGCTCGTCCGGGATTTAAACCCAGGCCCTCTTACACCTGAAGCGAGACCAATGAGCCACTTATGAAAGAAGAGTTAGCTTTATCTGGCATGTTCATGGTGAGGCCTTTTAAGTGGCACTCTTGAAATTTAGTACAGAATTTCCATAAAGTTGGAGGACTAAAGTTTATGGTTCAACCTCATCCTACATTCCCATAATGCAATACAACAGGGTCAATTTTTTGGTACTTAGTGCTTGGTTAATGCTCTTGTCTTTCAACTCCACCTCCCCAGATTTTAACGAAGGCTTATCATAGTCATTCATTGTATCCAACCCTGATGACATCACCAGGGTTATATGACAAAGCCCATCCAGAGCCACGGAGGACAAACAGTAGAGCATGAAGAGTCATCTTAAATTGGAAGACTGACCCTTTACTTTCATGAACTTTAGCCAGTTTCCTGCCAATAGTAAACAATTAAATTTCAGCCTCTAGGGTTTGGTATCAGACCTTTGTTCGTCCTTAGTGCTACGTGCTGCTTTTGTATTTTGCATGTATTCCTTCAGTTCCCTACATTTACCTCTTTTTGTGTGCGTTGTGGTAAATGCAGTTTGAATACCTCCTCATCTGAGCTCTGGCAGCATTCTTTGTCACCAGAGTTTTAAAAAGGGGGAGTCAGGGGGTGAAGTTAAGGGTCACAAGGCAATTGCAGTTCTTTTGAGATGCCATTGTTGTGGAGGAGCTAGACAGAAATGGATGTTAAGATGTGGAAGGGAGGGGAATGTGTGCGGGGGAGAGAGACACACACACAGAGCAAGAGAGAGAGGGTGAGATGGAGAACCCACAGCAAATCTCCTGTCTGGAGGTTTATAAGCAGACTCATAAATTATAAACAGCCCCGTCCCTCCTCTCTATAGAGAAGGTGCAAAACACTTGCTGGGATTTTTTCCTGAGCAAAACAGAAAATAGGAGGTCATCATACACTTTCTCATGTGCTCCAAACACCACTGTTAACTACAGAATTGAAACCACTTGAAACATATCATCACATAACATCTGACATCACATAAAACCTCCATGAATTAAGTTTGTCAGAATCAGTTATTCGGCTACTGTTGTGGTCAGAGTGTTAATAGCTGCACCTCAGTGTGCAGTGATAGACTGTTATAAACGTCACTCACAATTCAACAGCAGAGTGAGTACTGGCTGCCCATTAGCAGCCAGCTGCTGCTCCTCCCACAGCCTGTAAAATACCACCAACAGTGTTTCTGCTTTAACTGCTCTTGGACAGAACAAGTGCACTGAACACCTGAGAGATCACCAGCAGTTTCACAGAATGTGAACATTTTTTTTATTATCGTTCAAAACATACACATGGTCTGCTCTTTACTTGGACTCAATTACAATCAAATCAAATGATACATGTCTTACAATAACCCATAAATATGTGCACTATGCCTCATGGGAATTTATTTGTGTTATGTTTGCTTTAAAGGGTCAGTTCACAATTTCCAAAAAAATAAATAAAAGGTTTTCAGATGTGTAAAAGATGAGAGCAGAATTCTTTTAGAGCTTTCTAATTTCAATAAATCCAAGGACAAGATCAAAACTAACAATGTGGTCTCGCAGTAGTTTTACACAAACAGTAGGAAAAATTGCATTTGTTGGGGACTATTTTCAGGGGCGGATTAATTCACATTTGATGCACTGGTGAGTGTAAACTACAATGTGTGTGTTCGTGGCAATGAAGGAACATGTCACTCTGTAGTGTAGCTCACTGATATGTTGTTAGTAGGTTTTGGAAACAATGGAGCTCTATGACACAGAGGAATAAGATACATCAGGTTTTGAGTGAATGTCAACCTACTGTTAGTTTTCATCTTTTCATGAGGTTTCTTTACAAAGAAGAAAGATTTAAAATATTTCCATCTTTTACCTTTAAGTGCTGTTGACTGTCTGTCACATGCTCTATATTGTTTGTCAGCACTTTCCAAACTGTATCTGTTCATATGAGCGTTTTCTGATCTGTCTCCACTGTGTTGAAAGTTTGGTTCGAATCTTTCACAAAAAAACGGTTAAAGAAGCTGTTTGTGAGATTCGCTATTGCTACCCAGCCAACATTAGCATTAACAACTGTTTACTTACCAGTCTTGCTAAGAGCTTCAGCCATCATTGCGTTTACAATGCAAGAGGTTATAATACCTCTACTTCTACAGGGCAGACTGAACGCTCAGTGACTTGGTTTCACAAAGTGACAAGATGAACATGCTAGCTTCGGTTCGTGAAAAGAACTAATAGAAATAGAAGCAAAACAAAAGGTTTGCTTTCCACCTCTGGAGATGGGTCTTAGCAAGAAAAAGGAATGAAGTTTGATGCTGAACTCACAATGTTACATTAGCAATAGCAAAATAAAAATTGCCTCTTTAATTTTAGGAAAAGATTGTGTCCATGGCTATAAAGAAATGAGTGTTGACTGTTGGTAGGAAGTGGGATCCTAACAATCTCCTGTGTCAAAGTCCCACACTCTGTCCCAACTTGCATTTTAAGAATGATTTCAAAATTCCCAAATACAACCAAATACAAGGAAACCACTTTCCTGATTGTGATGATTTAAAGCAAGTTAGCCTTGAGTGTCACTTGACCTTCACAGCCTTTTCAAGCATGTCCCCCATTCATTGTCCATTAGATGCAAATTACTGTGTGTAAACAGTCTTGTGGAACATGTGGTGATTAAACACAGCTGAAAGTTTAATATCATGCAAATTACATCAAAGATTGTGATTGGTTCATTTTTAAAAAAGCAACAGAAAAGATTCTACACGGAGAAAGTAAAAACATAAAGGGAGTTTTTCCTTTAATACTCAGAATGCAACAGCAAGCATGTGTGTTCACCCACAGATCACTGCTCCATATGGTACCCAGTGTAAGCTGAGGGACAGATTGTCCTCTTGTTAATGTGGACAGTATTTGTGTATAGAGATGACGACCCCCTGTCGTGGTTTGTCTGAGCCCTGGATGAAACTGGATTGAAGGAACACACCACAGTTTGCAGGGTTGTCTGACTGGTCAAGTGACAAGAACACAGATTCCCAGTATACCGTCATGTTATTACATCATCCAAATGATTAGTTTCAATCATTAATCTGAAGATGATCACTCTTTTTATTGCAGTGTCACCAGTAGAAACAAACTATAAACAAACATCAGTGTGCAGGAACACGATTTTATAACTCCATCCATTCATTAACACATTAGCCCATGAAGACCAGTGGGGGGACTGGAGCTGATCCTAGCTGATACTGGGGTGAGAGGCATGGTACACCATGTATGGGATGCTGGTCTATGACAGGACAGACAACCATTCACACCTATGGGCAGTGCAGAATAACCAAACAGCAAACTCTAGGGGCTGAAAAATGAAGCCAAGATGGAAGTGCTAAAAAGTGCAGTTCCTCCAATGACCACTTGAGGTCATTCAAGGCTTTATTCAGGCTTAAAGTTATGCATAATTTGGGGTGTGGCCACTTTGAGTGACAGTTCGGTGACCATATGTTTGCCACAAACCGGCAACACCAAAGTCCCACCTCTTTGCCCATCTTTGGATGAGCCGGGAGTTTGGTGGAGTCAGGCACTGCCAAGATGGTGACAGCAGTGCAGCTCACGCTGAGATTCAGAGCCACTCTTCCACTCTTCGACGACGTTGACGTTGTTCATCTTTATACACAATTGATAATAACCAATGAATGTGTGGTTTTGGACTGTGAGAGCAAACTGTGTTGATAGGTTCACCCAGAACCTTCTGGCTATGTGGTGACAGTGCTTCCCACCATCTATTACTCATGCACATAAGTTGTTTTAAAAAATGTTAACTGACATCAGAAAGAGAAAACATATAATAGATAAGAAAGAAGCATGAGACAGTGATGGTTTATGGAAGGATAAAATTCTTGAATTTGTATACAACAGCATCACAGAGGGCATGAGAGGCTATTAGTAGAAAAACCAAAACTGAAACACATTCATTAGCTATGTACCAATTCAGGGGCGACATCCTTCAGAGGATGTGTTATGCGAAGGTGTAGTCCACTGTGGCTATCATAGACCGAGGCTGAACTGAATGATCTGGTCTGTGGAGGATTTTCACTGGCTGTGCCTGCCCCTACTGTTGCGTCGCAAAGTGTGGCTCCTGTTGCCTAGCAACCTTGACAACATGAAAGCCATTGAACTGAGCTGAACCCAAATACTTGCGTCTTGGGATGGTTGATCCACAAAGGATCCACCTCAGCTGGATCCTGAGCTCAAAGTTTATGGTTCACAATTTTGAATTTTTAAGTTCACAGTGCCAAAAAAATGAACATTTCTACATTTATTTAAAATGAGCTGCTCTGAGCTTTTAATTTTTTTAGTAGAACCTCCTCCTAAAATCCACTCCCATCCCCAGCACCCCAGTCACTGCCACTTCCCAGACTAAATGAAATACTGTAAACTACTGTGGAGTCACAGGCTGAGATTCAGTTTAAAATCCAAGCAAAAACAAAGCATGTTTTTCCACTTGGTGGTTTACAAATGTAATTCAGCTCTGTGTGCAGTTTTTTATGATGCACAAAGTGAAAATAGGGGAGCGGGAACCTTTGCTGCTTCACAACCACATGCTGTAGGTTTCAGATTGGTATGGGCTCCACCACTGCTGAAAGACGTGCTGTGGTTTCAGTTGCCATTAAGTCTCAGTTGCTTCCATAAAACGCAGTTCTTTCTTCTGATGTTTTTTGGCGGTTGTCAAACAGCTTTTTGGTGCATTAGCTCCACCTTCTGGTGCGTGAGAATCATCTGCTGTGTTGGTGGGAGTCACAAATCTAAGATAAGATTTAAACTACAGTGTGTATGATTAAACCTCCATATTCCCTGACAGACAGACTGCAGGCAACTGTCTGTGAGGACAACCCGGCTGAGACTCCACGTCAGCCTGCTGTCTATCTCTCTATTGTGTGGCAGCTTTAATGAAAACAGCAGCCAGTCACTGAGGAATGTGAAGCTGAGGAGCTGCTGTGAATCACCACTTCACACATTTGCATGTTGCTTGTTGGAGGCGCTGCAGTGAGAAGGCTTGTCGCCCCTCCCTCCCTCCTCCTTCACGCCAAATGTTTAATTAAACTTTTTTGTTGTGATCGCAGCAGGTCAGAGTTAAGCCTTACGCTGGGCTCAGGACATGGAGGCTGGGGGTTGGGGTTGGGGGTGGGGAGTGGGAGTGAGTAAGGCATTAGTCCACAGAGGCCTCTGCCAACCAGATAGGGCTGGATAAGTCCCCTCCACCTCTGCTGCAGAAGGTGGGGGTTGAAGTTGAGGGGACTGAGGAGCAACAGTCCACAGATCCCAGACCTATGGGATCACTCAGGACCATCTCATAAAATAATCTAGATGATGATTGTGGTTTTGGATTATTGACAACATTGAGATATCATCAGACTAGAATATATCTAAGATCTTTTGTTCAAGCAAGTGGCCTTAAATTTACATGTATTCCCATGTGTGAATCTACATACACAAACTGTCTATGCACTGATATATAGGGAGAGCAACAGATCAGTTCTTAATTGAATTGAATTGAATTGAATTGAATTGAATTGAATTGAATTGAATTGAATTGAATTGAATTGAATTGAATTGAATCAGTTTCTAGTTGGTATCACCTATATGTAATAATCTATTAAATAATAAATAAATAAATATTTTTTGTTAGTTTTTCTGGCTTATTATACGTTTAATAATAATTATTGTTATTATTGATAAGTTTTGCTGCTCTTTCTACGGAAGTACAACAGGAATTAGTCAATTTAGAAGAAATGAATCTACAACAGTTTATGGATTTTGAAACATAGAAACTGTGATGGCATTTTTCATTATATGTGATATAAAATAATATGAGTAATCTGCAATCACTGAACCAGTGGCTGAATGAGTGGAATCCAGTTGTCCATCCCATGTTTTCCTCTCTGCTGGGGTGATTACTCTGCTTTACTCCAGCCCCAGCTTGGTCCCCAGGGAGACTCACTCACACTCCAACACACACATTTACACACACACACTCATGCACAGAGTGGTCCGGCATGGAGGCGCTGCCACTCACTCTTAGCAGCTAAAGTTGGAGCAGCCTGGATGGAGCGCTGCGGCGGCCTGGATGGAGAACCTGTGGACTGACAGCATCGTTCTGCTCTGACTGGAAACCTCAGCGGACGGATCCTCAGCATGGAGTTTGGAAGAGTTTGGTCCAGATATCAGAGGACGGTGCTGATCACCGTGATGATGTTCAAACTGGGTAAGTCATCAGCCTCAGTGAACAGGTCACTGTGATGAACAGCTCACTTTAATATAAACATAAAAACAACAGAGGAACTTTTCCTGTTTTAATTTCATCCACATCTGTAGCTCTAACCTTTGTTTGTGTGTGAAGCACGTGTGCAACATGCACTTGTGCTTTGTAGAATCATTCACTAATAACTTAATAACAATTCATAATTAGTTTCCAGTTAATAACTTTTTAATCTGACTCTAAATATGATGAAAACATACAATGTTCAATTTGTAGACTTTCAATTTATATACTCCAGTTAGTCGCTGGGGCAACCAAGAGGGTCTTACATGACATGAAGTATCATAACTATAAATAAACAATGAAATAAATATTTCCCTATCATTAGTTCTTTCATCCTAGGGAATTATTAGGAAATTATAAACCCATACAATGTTTTTTTAAATTATTAGAACAGCACCAAAGGTTACTATTAATTGCAAAGAATCGAAATCCATCTTCAAACAGTAGCTTCAGCGTCAGTGTCAGTGACTTGAACCAGGTGATGTGATTTATAGTGAATCCTGTTGATTTCTAGGTTTCCATGAGTAGAGCTCTAAATGTCTGAAGTGTTGACTCCTCTTCTCAGACTATAACAGATAATGAACTAATTTAACAGGATCTAAGTAGCTCGTTTGACTCATGACTCACTCATGTGTGATGAATGTGTAGCCGGTGCAGCACCAGTCTCGGGGGTGTGTCTGAGTTGGGGGGGGGGGGTCGACCCAGTCACGTTATGAAACTCTGTTGACCCAGTTTTCCCGCGACCTTCGTTTATGTGAAGCATCCGAGGCTCATTTAAAAGGTGGCGGGCCGGCAGCAGGGATTGGCTGTGGGTGGCATTGTTAAGGATCACCATGGTAACGAGCCGAGCGTCCAGCTGCACTGCTGCACAGCTTTTTTTGTCTCATCTTTGAAAGCGAGGAATGATGGGTCTTAAGGAGCATGACAAGAGACCTGGCACACTGAGCTCTCGAGGATTTAAAGAAACAGACGGCAGCCGAAAACACCAACAGGAAGCAGGGCACATGTATGATGAAGAGGAGGATGACAGGGTTGGCCTGTTCAGAGTGGGGAAGGACCCACAAATGCAGGGATTTTAGCTTTAATGATATTATATGAAAGTGGAAAAAATACCAGAGGAACCATCTTCCCTCTACTTCAGGGGCCTCTTGAGGGACGCCATCTCCAGATGATACACACAGGCGAGACAAGTGCATGTGAGGCATTCAGTGTAAAACTGTGACTAATGCAAGGAGAATTTGTTCTAATAGGTGCTGGAAACTGGTGACCCAAAGACTGAGAAGTATGGGGCAGACAGTGAGTGTTTGTAAAAAGACCTGCCAACTGATGATTCTTCTTCAATGACTCATTAATACCAGAAAGAAACACACTGATTTTGGAGTTGACTGTAACTGTAATGTCAAGTTTTACAATTCTGGTGTCTCAACTAAAAAGAAAAACAGAAAAGTCTAGATGAAGAAGTGCTTTTACCTTAAAAAGCACATATCCTGTCAATAGTTTGCCCCCAAACGATACATTGTGTTAGAGGTGATGCAGCTCAGCCAGGAGACAAAAGGATGGTTGTCTCAGACTCAGTGTGTAACTGTGACTGATTCAGGGAGGATATGTGCTTTTTTTTTTGATAAAGCAAAGCAACAAACTGCTGTCGAGCCTTTAGGGCACAGCACTGAAGCCAGGCAGTGCTGCCAGTCTCTTGTCGTGAATCAATAAAATTCCTCTGAGCTCAACTTGCATGTTAGCCAGGGGCTTCCCTTTCTCTGTGATTCAGCGTTGCTGCTTCCTCTGCCCTGCAGCGTGACTCTGCTGACTTTGTGTTGCTGTTGCCGTGACACGAGGTAAACACGGTCTCTCTGCCCCTGCCTTTCACACCTGCAAAGACAGAAACAAATTACAACCTTTTATAAAAAAAAAAAACTGTGAGTCATCTTAGTAAAGTGGATCCCATCAGTATTATAAATGCAGCAGCCATTAACTTCATATTTCTGCATTATTCCCTAAGGGAGGTTCATTCATTCATGTTTAGGTGGGAGAAAGTTTGCTCGTGGTGCCTTACATAAAATCATCACCAAAACAAATTCCTTGTATGTGGAAACATACTTGGCAATAAAACGGATTCTGATTCTGATTCTGATTCTGAAAAAAAGGTTTTCAGACATTTAGATAGATATTAAGAAAAGGCTGGGGTTATGCTACTAATATGCTATATAAAATTAGTCTAACAGGGAGAAACTGCATTTGTTGGGGACTATTTTTAGCTGCAGAACTTGAATATTAAGCATGATGACTTCTGTTTGAACTATTTCATAAAGTGATAACAATTCTTCAGAACTGAGAACATCATTTGCCACAGTCACAACTGAATGTAACAAATAATAATAATGTTGAAAGTGTTTGTTAATGCTCCGCTCCTCCTACTGTCTGTACTACTTTAATTACAGTAATATTGATATTAACTTTACATATACAGCAGTTTACAATGAGCTTATAAACATAAAAACAGGTCAAAAGAGAAGAGTCAAAATGTCAATTAGCTATAAAACAGAAAAAATAAAAGTTGATTAAAACCAAGAACAAAAGCATCAAAGACAGAAATTAAAAGCAGCTTTATAGTAAGTGTTGAGCAGTGATTCAAACTGGGACAGAGATTCAGCGCCTGATCTCCTCTAGCAGAGCAAACCAAAGTCTGGAGGTGCTAACAGCAAACACACAGTCGCCATACCCGAGGATCTCAGGCAGTGTGTTTGGTTATAAGGGGAAAGCAGTTCAGAGATATGAGAAGGAGGAGCCTTAACAGCAATTTAAAGAGTTTTAAAATCGATCTGCAGGGACCCAGCCCTCACCTGTCCAGTTTTGGCAGAGCCAGGCTGAGGTCCCTGGACAGCGTCAGCGGTTTGATCAGTCAGCAGCTCTGCTCAGTGTTATTGTTGGCTTGAGATGCTGGTACCACTCAGTGCCAGGACTCAACCCTGTCCTGCAATAATGTATGAGGTGTTCTGAGGCAGGGGGATGGGCTGTGTGTAGGAGGAGCGGTTATCAGCTCCCTGGAATGTGTGAGGGGTTGATTGGGTTTGGATGGAGGGGTGAAGAGTGAGGAGACCCGTGCTGTCCTAGTCATCCCACAGGGTTCAGGAGATTACAGGTGGCGGAGGTTAAAGTGCATGAAGCTTTACGGGTCAGTCCTGGGGAGGATCCAGGTTCTCCCTGACGAGGGAGGTGAAAGAGTAAAACTGATTCCAGTACAAGTGACAACCAACAGAGGGGGGTGGAAGAGGGAGATGTATGAAGATGATGTAAGACAGAGGCAATGACACATCTGAGGAAGACATCACAGCTTGGGCTCAGATAAGGAGAAAGAAACATGCAAACACACCAGCTTTACCATCAAATTAACACATTCTGTAACATCCAGCTGCCCTGGGAAACACAGCAAAATGATAGATTTATTGTATTTACATTAAGCCTTTAGGTAGTCTTTCTCTCCTGATATAAACTTCATGGTTCTTAGAAAAAATGACCCCTCATGTGATAGTGATACTGTCTCTGTCTATAAGAGATGGACAATCTAGTTACCTTTGGAACTTTCAATCATAATAGATTAATAAATAGAGATGTTATATCTATCTATCTATCTATCTATCTATCTATCTATCTATCTATCTATCTATATATATATATATATATATATATATAATTACATTCACCTACATTTGAATTTCAATGAGCTCCCTGTTCCTGCACAGCAAATGCTCCCCCATTTTAATCCAGACTAAAATATTATCTCCTTCTTCTTGTCCCTTTGTGAATGAATCGTAACAACTGTGGTGATCAACTGACTTTTGATCCGGCGCCATCATCAGGTCAAAACTTCAATTTGTCCAGTTACTTTGGTTTGTGATGAAATACCTGAAAGACTAATGATGTTCCTCCAGACATCATCCTCCAATGTACTTTGTCTTTAGTGCTGATTAACAGATGTGAGCTTGGGCTGTGTCCGAAATCGCTCACCAAATAATTATTATGAAAAGCAGTGTACACCCAGTGGTGACTGACAAGCAACATACACCATCATGTGTTGTGTTTAACTAGCTGAGTGGTGTCTGCTGTTGTTTCTTATTGTGAGCTCCTCTACGTGGCTCCCTGGATAGTGAGAAGGGAGCAGAGAATGATGGTGAGGTTACCAAAAACTTTGAGCGTGAGTTAGCATGCTAATGTTAGTAATCATGACAGAAACACTTTTGCCAGCTAAATCAGAGCACATTCACATTTACATCAGTAAATGGAACCACAAAAGAAACACCTTTTAAGATTAATTTTACTTCATAATAATAAAATTTATTATGTTCAATCAATTCATGGTTTTATTCAACTAAAAAACCTAAACTTCGTTAGAAAAATAAAATCCAAAAACAATTCAAACAAAAGCTAAAAAGCTTGAGGAAGTAATTCCAGTCATTATAAATTCATTCACTCAGGTCTTGTTGTCACTGCAACTTCTAAAAGTGTAAACTCCAGCTTAGGTCACACACACTATAGTGGTACTTGTTATCAGCTTTCAAATTAAAACAGAGGAAGCACAAACAACACCAGCTTTTCTCAGGATTCATCAGTTATGGAAAGTGTTGTGGTGGTGGAGGTGAGAGAGCGATGTGGAGAGGAAGATAATGGGTGTGACAGCAGGCACATGTGAAAGAAACTGGGGGTGTTAAAGTGGATGCAGTGGAAAACGAAGAATGTAGATGTTGCAGGGAAAATATAAACTCATTGTTCCTGGGATGTTGTTGTTGTTGAACTGATTCATTGCCGATTGCAGATTGTCTGCTGTTGTGTTGGATGAGACTATCCAAATCACCACACAGTAGTGTGAGTGTGGGTGTTTGTGAAGGAAATCACACACCTTGTCTGGGGACAGAAGAGAAAAAGGAGTCCGAACTGGTCTTGTTGTCATGTGATTCCTCCACCTTGGGGCCTGTAGAGAAGAATTTTATATCCAGACTGTGTAACTTTTGAAAGGAAAAATAACACAATCTTCCTCTTACATTCTGAATTTGGCAGCTGTACACAGACCATTAGCTTATGGTGGCTAATGTTAAAGCTGCAGTGTGTTCATTTAAAAAAAAAATTTTTTGAATTGCTCCAAAACATATCTCAATGTTGAGATGTGCCTCTGTGACCCAGGCTCAATGAACAGCCTGGCAGCAGTGCAGAGATATTCCCTCCTAAAATTTCTGAGCAATCCTCTTCTAACCAATCAGAGAAGGCCAATGGCGGGGGTGGGTGCTAACAGCTGTCAGTCAATACATGGATGCTCTTCTGGTCTACCACTCCTCCGGCACTGCGGCTTCGAGCTGGTAATTAGCTGCTGGAAGACGTCAGCATGGCTGACTCACAGGCTGGAAAGCTCCTGCTTCCTGCATCAGCTGAGACAATGAGCACAACGACGATGCAGGTGAAGGGGTGAGAGGGAGGGGTAAGAGCTTACAGGTCTCCAGCTCGAGCTAGTTTGATTTCAGGATCTTGCTGCACATCGCACTGGCCCAGGAAGCATCTTCGTTTCCTGTCTGCATCTACTTGCTCTCAGTCAAGTCACCTGATGATGATGTGTTACTTCCTAGGGCTAGGCTAACCCTAAGAAACAAGAAACAAGACTGGAAGTCTTTATTACACTTCATTCCATTCAGCTACATATATGATTAGCATTAGCATCAACAGTAGTAGTAGTCAACTTCAGGAGGTTCTCTCTCTGAATGCCTTAAACAGGTGCCTTGCGTGGATTTAGATGTTAAGTGCTACTGGAAAGTCCGTTAAGGTACGATTTTGTTCTTTATGGACTATGAATAGCCAAAAGCAATTCTGTAGCTAACCAGCCATCATATATCTTGTATACAAGGTCAACACTCTGGGGCACAAAATTCCTTAAGTATGAGACTTAAGGTTAGGCTGAGGGAGTTACTTAAGGCTGTTGCACAGAATCTCTTTAAAGGTTTCTTTAGTTAAGGAAAAAAGCTAAGGCATTTACAGCCGTAAAATGTAAAATCCTGCTGTTTCCATGGAGACTGTTTGTTTGCTGCCATTAGCAGTTGTGATATCTGTTTTCACTTTTTGGAAGCCATTAACATTAAAGTAGTGCACTGCTACCTCATCCTCCTGTTGTTCTGATGGGAGCTTCATATTGTCACCAGACAGTCAGAGTGTTTAAGCTCAGTGAGTGACCCAGCTGATCTGTGGACATAAAACACCCTGACTACACCTGACCACAAAGATCATGTGACATAAAACTGTAGAGCGATCATTATGCTGTGGAAAGTCCAGTGATCCAACTCCAGGCAGTCGGTCAAATCATGAACTGACTGCAGGTCAGATCTGTAAAATCAGTTCCTCATGGTTATGGGTTTCTCCCTCTCTTCTTGGGAAAATTTTCTTCATTTATCACCATAAACTTAGTCATGTTGAGTCAGAGTCAGAGGAAGCTGTATTTTTCTTAACTTTAGTCTCTAAGGTCTTTTGTCCAATGGTTTAACTGACTTTAAATGAGTTGAGTAACATATCACAACATGAGATAAGAAACACTTTATTTGTCCCTATAGGGAAATTCACGAGTATAAGACTGAGATAAGGAGAAAACCTTCGATACTTAAGTGAACAGTTTAAAGAAACCTCAAGGACTAGACTTAAGGTCTTTTGTGCAACTGTGTCTCTTTTAAGAAAAGCTTAACTCAGACTTAAAGGAAAATCTTAATTTAAAGTTTTTTGTGCAACCACCTCCTGGAACTGGGCTAGCTCAAGAAGAAAGTTCATAGTTTCCAGTAGTACTTTGTATTTCTTGTATACAAGTGGAAGGTGGTTACATAAGAATGGAATTAGGAATCATCCTCCTGTAATTAACATCCGCAACAAGCAGATAGGTCAGTAGGTGTTAGTGGAGTGTCACAGATGGACAGATGTACGGACATCAGTCTCTTTAAGTCCTGCCTCAGCTCTGGCATAACATAAAAGCATTTCTATGGTTTTGCACAAGTGAAGCTGAAGGAAATTATTGCATTTTTGAAGCGCTTAATGTCACTACTGATGTGCTTGTTACAGCCTACACCATGTACAAACAGTAGTGAGTGACATGTTCATACACAACACTGACAGCTGCCAGCTCAGTCATGTGATAAGTTTACTTGTAACACCATCTGCTGTGATCCTAAGTCCAGAGGAAAGAGGGGCTTGTTACTCTTCATCACCCGATTTGGTTTTAAGCACCTATAAAGAGTCATGGTTAACCCACTGTATAAGCCCCATGCTAATACAGCCAAACCTCACAGGGGAGGAACACTACACAGTTCTACAACAGCTCATAGAGATGCTCATTCTCAGTTGTGTATCTTTCAGGCTTTTAGTAAATTTTTTAATTATGCACCATTATCTTTATTCTTAGAGACATATTGAATCAACAGAACTGAAGTTGTCAGTTTGTCTGTTTTATTGGAAGTTAGCTCTCTTAGCTCATACCAAGGTCATGTTTCAGGGGTGTGATGTTTGATAACTTAGAATTTCATTTCTGTTGATAAAGTTTAAGTTTCTATTTATGGCACCCTGGTCTGTTCAGTCATGGTTGTTTATGCTAATGTCAATTGTCAGTAATAACCAGTCAATAGTTAGTACCAAAACTTACATATATAAGAAAAAATAGCCTTTACTTAAACCAGTACTGACTGTGTTTTTGGCCACCAGAGGCCAGCACAAGATGTTGTAAATACAACATTGACAAGTGACCACCTAAGGTTATTTTACGGACAATGTATTAACCAACAGTTGCAACAGTTGTATTTATTGATTTATTGTCTTTATTTAACCAGAGAAACACTGAGAACAACTTCTCTGTTACAACACTGACCTGGCCAAGATGGCACAGGCAAATGCTACAGAAACAAATAAAGACAGGATTTCAAAATGACAATAAAACTAGAATGGAATATATAAATGGTATATCTGGGTGGCACTGAATCAGCTTCTGCACTTTCACAACCAAGCACAGTTGCTAGCACCTCTTTTTCTGGCTTTACACCCCTCTCTGAGAGTATGGTATCCAAACTGTTGACATGTACCAATCACCAAAACAAATTCCGTGTATGTGGAAACATACTTGGCAATAAAACTGATTCTGATTCTGATTCTGATGTAGCCGTCCTACTACATGCTCGTTGGACCCTATACCAACAAACCTCCTCCAAACCATTAGCCCAACCATCACGCCAGCTATCACACATGTGACAAATGAATCACTGACCTCTGGCACTTTTCCCACTGCATTCAAAGCAGCTCGGGTAACACCTCTACTCAAGAAACCCTCTCTCAACCCTGCTGAGGTCGAGAATTATCGCCCTGTCTCGCTTCTTCCATTCCTATCCAAAACTATTGAATGGGCAGTGGCTAAACAACTCTCAGAATTCCTCCTACAGAACAATCTTCTTGATCCAAATCAATCTGGTTTCAAGAGCGGTCATTCAACTGAAACTACCCTGTTGTCTGTGACAGAAGCCTTAAAAGAAGCAAGAGCAGCTGCAAAGTCCTCTGTCCTCATTCTACTTGACTTATCAGCTGCCTTTGACACAGTTAACCATCGCATCCTCCTCTCTACTCTCTCTAACATGGGCATCTCTGGCTTGGCTTTTTCCTGGTTTGAATCCTACCTGACAGGGCGCTCATTCAGCGTATCCTGGCTTGGACAGTCGTCCACCTCGCATCACCTCACCACAGGGGTCCCCCAGGGCTCAGTGCTGGGCCCCCTACTATTTGCTATCTACACCACCTCCCTGGGTCCGATCATTCGCTCACATGGCTTTTCCTATCACTGCTACGCAGACGACACTCAGCTGTATCTGTCATTTCCTCCTGATGACCCCTCAATCTCTGCACGGGTCTCTGATTGCTTCTCAGACATCGCCACATGGATGAAGGCACATCACCTCCAGCTGAATCTTTTAAAAACTGAACTGCTGGTTCTCCCAGCTAAACCTAAAATACACCATGACATCAACATCAAAATTGATTCCCTATGGCTCACCCCCACCAGGGTGGTGAGAAACTTAGGGTTTATGATTGATGACCAACTAACCTTCTCCAATCATGTCACCTCAGTTGCCCGGTCATGCCGCTATGCACTTTACAACATCAGAAAAATCAGACCTTACCTAACTCAACATACTACTCAGCTCCTGACACAAGCTGTGGTCATCTCAAAACTAGGCTACTGTAACGAACGACGCCTGGCTCTGCCACCCATTCGTTCAAGGCAATCCAAACTCTTCTCTCACGTTGTCCCCCGTTGGTGGAACGCACTACCACTTCCTACCAGAGCTGGGGCGTCCCTCTCTACCTTTAAAAAACTCCTGAAGACCCAGCTCTTCAGAGAGTACCTTCTCTCCTAGCACTACAGGACAAATCTACACTTAAAGAATCGTCACTAGCACTTATTGCTGCGCTAACACTTCTTATCGCACTTAACCTTGATTGTTCCCCTTTCTGTAAGTCGCTTTTGATAAAAGTGTCTGCTAAATGACTAAATGAAATGAAATAAATGAAATAAAATGTAAAATAGAATATTTTTTCACTCCAATAAACACACAGCAACATTAACATTCATTCTAATCATGTTTCTGGCCACCTGACAAAATGAAATCTAATTTTCACTATGTTCAGCTCTGTTTTTGGTCTCCACCACGAAGAACTACTGGGCAGGTAGAATATAGTGGGTTCATCAGAGTTTAAAAAAAAAGTTACAGGAAATGAAGAATTAGGAACGATTGAATCAGAGCACTGAGAGCACAACCAAACAATATAAGTACAAGACATGAAACCAAAGCAGTAGTCTCAGAATCAGGACTGATTTCCTGTAGGTCTATCACTATGACTGATGCTGTTCGCATTATTCAAAAGTACTTTTGTCCTTTGTTAATATCAAAATATTCAGTGGTGCAACTGAAGAGTCCCATGGTGTATAAAGGTAGATGCCCATGTGTTTTTTGGTTATAAAGCAGGTCTAGGTTCTATATTAATACTGTGAAAGTATCAAAGCCTCAGTCCACAGAGAAATGCACACAGCCTGTATTCAGACACTGAGCCTTAAAACCAGCCGTCAGGACTTCTGGAACTTTGTGATGTCACAACAAAGCAGTCACTGCTCTCAGCCACGACCCAAGCCCCACCCACCTGGACCCACCATCCAACCTTGCAGGATTTGGTTTTTCTGAGTGTTTACCTGTAAAAAAGCCAATCAGAAGAGAGGATCCAAGACTCCAAGACTGGCTCACTGACCTGTTGTTACTAGAGCTTAATAGAGAAGCCTGAGAGAGGAGATGTAATACACTGAGATGGTTTTTGGTTCTTAAAACCACAAATATATCTTCTGATGGATCTCAACACTTCAGATAAAACACAGAACAAGTGTAAAATATGGACCTTTAAGACTCCTCCGTCCGTTTTATTATTATACACAAGATGTTTTAAATGATCTGTATGATGCAGGTAAATACACATCAGAAACATGTACTTGCACTTGGCTATTTGTTGGTCATAAGGAAAAAAGCACACATCTAAAAGAACTTAGAAGTCAATTACCCATAAATCTTATAAGGTAAAGGTGAGGTAAACTCTGATTCTCTGTAAGGATATTTATATCAGACCAGTGCTCACTTTTATATGTTGAAGAGATTAATTTGTATTTGAATATATGATTTCATTTGTCACTTATCAGCTCAGTGGAAACAGTAAATGCACCTTTAACAAGAATTTAATATGAACAAAGAACATGACGTTTCAATGTCTGACTTAGTAGCAGTAGGGAACTAATTTTTGGATCCAAGCTTATAAGAAAGACATTTTAACGTTGCCTCTTGCATCTTGCAGGACTTCTGTGCATAGTGGCAGCAGACAGCTGTCTCTCATCTCCCTGTAACAATGGTGCCACATGTCTGGACCACCTGGGCGACTATGTGTGCCTGTGCCCCAAAGGACCAGTGTGGTACATGGGCAAAAACTGTGATGAGCTGTATGATGCCTGTATCATGGCACCTTGTAGCAACTGCACCAGCAAACCTGGGACTGATGAGTTCACCTGCCAATGCCCGGACGGCTTCATGGGGCTCAACTGCACCCAGGACGTAGATGAATGTCACAGCAACCCATGCAATGGTACCAAGTCCCACTGTGTCAACGGAATCAACAGGTACTCCTGCCACTGTCCCATCGGACTAGGAGGTGAGGACTGTCAGGATAACGTGACCACTTGTTCAGAGGACACGTGCCGGAACGGTGGCACCTGTGTGGACATCCCTGACTCTGGGCACCAGTGCCAGTGTGCCTCCGGGTACCAGGGGACAAACTGTGAGGAAAACATCGATGAATGCCAGTCTGAGCCCTGTCAGAACGGAGCCATCTGTCAAGACGGGGTCAACGCCTACCAGTGTTTCTGTGTGCCAGGATTTCAAGGCTACCACTGTGACTTGGACATCAATGAGTGTGCCTCCCGACCCTGTCAGAACAATGGCACATGTCTGGATGAAGTGGATCACTACACATGTGCCTGTGCTCCAGGCTTCAAAGGTAAAACACTGTAAGACACATCTTAGCTGATAAGTTGACACTTTATTATTTTCAATTTCACTACGTAGTACACTATTTTATTCATTTCAGGCTGGAAAAAAAAGGACTGTCGTTTTCATACAGTGATATTGAGAGTTTTAAAATGTTGACAGTTCACGTAAAAAAGAGAAAAGAGAACACATTTAGCTCAATGGTTGATCTGTCCCTGTCTAAAGTCTGCATCTGGTCAAATATTCCTCCAACACAATAAAGTTGTTCAGTCACATTCTTACTTGAGTTAAAGTACTGGAGTACTTGATTTTAGAAATAGGTCCGTATTCAAAAGTACATTTTATGTCAACACATTGTTGTATTGTTCTGCATTTACAGAACCTGATGACTCCAAAACAACCTACTGACCGACTGTACAACCTGTGGAATAAAAAGACTGTAGCATATGATACAAAGATAATAATGACCATAAAAACACAATTGAATTAACAATTTTGTCATTTTTGTTATTCTTTTATTTGGTAGTGATGGAGTTGAATAGTAATAAAGACAGCAAACATTTACAAATTTTGTTTTGGGTCTTTTCTCCCGTGATGAACACAGTGTAGGGTCCATCACGTTTCCAGAATAAAAGAAACTGCATTCCTCTGATTAAAAGCTCTGCTTCAAAGTAAGAGATCTCACTCATATGATTGGTATTGGTGGCAAAAAAACATCCCTAGTTAGAACAGTTTTAGCAATGAGCTAATTTCCATCTTCAGCACCTGGAATTATTCAGTATCAATGTTTTTGTGTGGTGATAAGTTTGGTCATGTGGTTTAGTACTCCATTAGTACTTCATGGGGACACATACAAACTGCAAAGACTGAGCCACAGCTCAGTTTGGCCCCAAGGCCCTCTTTCAAACTGTAGGGCCCCTCTCCAGGGGGTACAGAAGAGTTATTGCAGTGCAGACAGAGGCAGGCCTCTCCTCCTGTGAACAGAGAGTATAGACAGTATGTTTGTTCATTTTTACTGTGGTATAGAGTAAGACTATACCACAGTATAGCTTTTACACCACGTCTCCTTTCCTTCATGAGAAGAGGTTGCACGTCTCTGTGTGTTAAGATAATTAGGTGTTGCCTCACACCTTGGCCCGCTGCCATTCTTACCTCTCTCCTCATCAGGGATTAACTGCGAGGTGGAGATCGACGAGTGCGAGGTGCAGCCCTGTCAGAACGGTGCCACCTGCCGGGACTACGTCGCCTCGTACAGGTGTGAGTGCGTGCTCGGCTTCCAGGGCCAAGACTGCGAGGTCAATATCGATGAATGTGCCAGCGTGCCCTGTCTGAACGAGGGCAGGTGCAGAGACGGGGTCAACAGGTGGGATTACACACCTGCGTGTTTACATTGTCAGCACACACACAACTTTAGTGTAGTTACAATGATTTGGGTTGTTTTTTCAACAGTTACACATACTGATACATACACACAGTGTATGGACTGTGGTGTAGCTGAAGTACTTTTAGAAGGAAGGACGTTTAGACCTGCACAGCTGAGGTTGTCAGATGTGTCATCTGACACTTTGTATTAGACAGGAGCTAAAGAAAAAATGCAAAAGTTGCAAATGCCAATTTCCATCCTAAATTAGCAGACTGAAGTTAAATTATTTCCTCTTAGAAATATCTGGGGTTCATATTGATACAAAACTAATCTTGTCAGAAAATGATTAAGCCTTTTTTGGCATGATTTCTACGTCCTCTTTGTTCCCTTTTTTTAAATCTTCTTTTAAGTCTTGTGTCCATTGCCCTGTTTTCTGCCCTGTACTGTATGGGCATCCCAATGACAGAAACAGGATTAAAGACTTATGAAGGT
Source organism: Trachinotus anak (assembly GCF_046630095.1). Taxonomy (NCBI): domain Eukaryota; kingdom Metazoa; phylum Chordata; class Actinopteri; order Carangiformes; family Carangidae; genus Trachinotus; species Trachinotus anak. The sequence goes on along the minus strand of NW_027273859.1, from coordinate 2,067,250 downwards.
TGGTTTGACTCCAGATTCATGAGATAAGGTATTGAAGGTGTTATAGTCCGGCTCGAGACTAAAGCAAAGGGTTTTCTACAGTGGCCCAGAGAGCTCAACACATTGCAACTTAAGAAAACACATACAAAAAGACAAAACACAAACACATTCAGAAAACAGCTTCATTGGTTTGTAGGGATGTATGATAATACATCCATGTGCACTTGTTGTTCAGTGTTTTCAACTTCAAAAGTCACAAAGAATTGAAAAACAAGAGTGTCCCAGTGTGTTGCACTTGCAGTGTGTTGAGCCAAAAGAATTTTATTTAACAGAAATTAGTTTTTGTGGTCAGAAAACGAGCTGGGTGACCAGTTTCTCTGTGAAACATATGGTCATTTGATATCAGTCCTTTTCTGAGATGTTTTCCTGACATGTTTTTGAGGATTTAGGGAGGAGTTTTATTGCTCTTGTTTTTAGGCAGACAGACGATCTGAAATGCTTTCCTCAGATCACACAACTAATATAAGAATTGGTGCTAATTAGTGCAAACTGCTGTACCAGTCTATAACTCTGTTTATATGTTTATATGTCCCCCTCGTGTTGAGCCTGGTAAGGCCGATGTGTCATCCAGCAGTGTGTTGTGCCAGCCTGACACATTAAAGTTGACCAGGGATAAGAATTAATCCAGTGTCAGTCACAGTGATGAGTCACTAAAGGGCTGGAGGTGCTGATAATACCTGGTGCAGCAGTAAAACCGATTGGAACAGCAGGGTGTCGGGAAGGTGGGGGAATGAGGACCGTTTTCATGTTTGATTGTGTTGAAGTTTTATGATTTTGTTTCTTTTCTTTTAACCATGTTAGTCACAATCTTTGCAGCGAATGCCACAATATTCTACTTGTCTAATTATATTTCTTTTAATATATGTTTCAAAAGATTGTATTTTTATTATCTTTGAATATTAACAGTGAATTTGTAAGCTATAAAACACACATTAGTTCAATTTAACAAGTTAATAAGTTTTGTTACTAATTGGTCTGGTATGACCAGTAGCTTATGGTGGCTATTGCTAGGCTAAGTATAATGCTAAGTATGTTATATATGGGTCCTCTCTCCTTTTACTACAATATGTTTTTACAGTAGATAAACAATAAAAAAATGTAAAAATTAAATGTATGACGTAATCTGCCATATTTCACCAGGAGACATGTTTGTTCCAGTCGTCTCCTGCTCACGCTGCCTTATGATATATTTTAGAATCAACAGAGTTTAGAGTAAGTTGAGAAGTGAAGGGAAATTCAGTGTGTCATCATCCTGTAACTCCCACAGCATCCACTGTTCAGCAGAAGCTGTAATATAAGCTTCTTTTAAATCTGAGTTGACTATACATGGTTTATCCTCATCTCTCTCCCTCCACTACAAAATGAGCCACTGATTTAGAAAATGTGTGAATTTAAAATGTGGCCTTGTGTAGTTTCCTATGTGACAGTGTGTTGACAATCACAGAATGAGACAGACTCATTTGCACCTCTGCTCTTTCCCAGCTATGAGTGTGACTGTGAGGGGACAGGCTTCGTAGGTGACCACTGTGAGGAAGATATTCCTGAATGTGCTTCTGACCCCTGCAAACATGGAGCCACCTGCCTGGAGGGAATCAACCAGTACAAGTGCCTCTGCTGGCCAGGTACAGGGTTAGGTACTTCAACACTAGACCTGATGTAACCCGACTCTTAAACATCACTGAACTGACTGAACTACACACATGACCCCTCCCACCACCACAACAGTCGACATAACCCCAGTGTGAACAGGTCTGTGATGAGCTCACCATGGATCGAGGGTTGTGCTTGTTGATGTTTAAAGAACTAGAGCAGGGCCTGTTCAGTGTGTGCCTGTCCTGGCCTCCTTGCAGGGGGATGAGGGCGAGAGGAATGTCCTCCGGAGGCTGGAGGAGTCCCACACATAAATCAAACTCCACAAAAGAGTTCATCTGAGTTTGGGTGGGGGGGGGGGGGGGATGCTCACATATCTGTCCCTGTAATCATTCCTTCTCCCTGTACTAACTGATTGAGTCCCATGTGCCCGACTCCTAGCACCTGTAACATTAGCTCTTATGTTTCAGGCACCCTCATCTTATCAATATGTACCTAAATATTTCTGTATTTTCACAAATGAGAAGGAGGCATTTGTATAGACTGTAGAACTAAAGTACATTGGATAAAAGTAAAATAAAATGGTGATTGTATACTCTTGGAAATTACGCATGGGCTTCAAAAAAGTAGAAAACTTTGTCACTAGAGACTTGTTACAGGCGTCTTAAAAGTTAAAGCTAAATCTAGTTAAAAAAGGTCAAGTTAGCAAGATACATTCTCAGTGCAAGAAGCTAAAATGAGGCTTCAATAGTCCCAGTCAAATAAAATGACCAACAAGTTACATCCTGTGTGTGTGTGTGTGTGTTGGTGTGAATGTTAGGAATGGAGGAAAGGAATGATTCCACTGACTGATAACTATTTTAACATACTATACAAACATGTATTAATCACTTTTTTAAGCAATGAGTGGGAATGTGACGACATCAGGGGAAAACTAGGGTCACCAGCAGCTGATAATCATATTACACTTCATAAATTCTACTTCAAACAATAGTCTCTCGTAGCCAGAACACACACATCTCCACTGTTCGTTTAAGTGCTGTTCTTCAGTTACGTCATCTATCAACATGATGCCAGTCAATCATTGACTACTATATGGACCACCCAAAAAAATTATTCTGATTCAATATAATAACAACAATAATGCTTTTATACTACTACTGTAGTCCGAGCATCACATCGCTGTTGTGGCCAGGATGCTCACTCTTAAGACAGACTTGAAAAAAGTCAAACCCTATCTTTTAAACATGTCTTTGTGTGTGTGTGTGTGTGTGTGTGTGTGTCCAGGTTATGAGGGAGATAACTGTGAGGTGGATGTAGATGAGTGTGAGCAGCATCCCTGTGAGAACGGTGGCGAGTGTTTCCAGCGATCAGATGCCCTGAACTACGGGATGCTGCCCGAACTCACCACAGCCAGTTTCACATACGATGGAGCTGCTGGCTTCATCTGCCGCTGTCTGCCCGGGTTCACTGGTAAGCCAGTTCACAGCAGAGGCCCTTCAGGTTCTCATTGTGAAGCGAGGAGGACATAGATATGACTCTGATCAGTCTCCTCCTCTTGCAGGAGATAACTGCTCAGTCAATGTGGACGAGTGTGAGTCTGCTCCCTGCCAGCATGGAGGAAGCTGCCAGGATCTGGTCAACTCTTATCAGTGTGTGTGTCCGAATGGCTTCACAGGTAGGAGGAACCTCTTATCTGCTCCCCTTCTCTTATCTCCTAACAAAACATCCTCCCTCACCGGCAGCCCTCAGGGTGGTGTCTGTCCCCGTCACTCTTCATCCTCTGCACCACTGACTGTAAATATTACAACTCCTCCGACCTGAATATGAACCTCATATGTCATTTTTCCCTACCCTCTGAAACAACCTATCTCCTGGACATACTACTGGATGTTTGTCATGGTTACATTAATAAACATGTGTTCAGGTTATGGAGCTGTCACAGTTTAGGGGAAGATGGCTTGGGTATCTATGTGAGGACCTATGTGCTCCCTGTTAACAGTGTGGTCAGTAGGGTTGTATGGCGGTGTGATGTAGCCCCAGATTGTGCCTCTTGTGTGTTAGCACATAGTCAGGTCACAGAGGTGACCACTGTTTTTTGATAATGATGATTTGATGATGATTTGTATGATTAATTGCTATGTTTGGAAACACTCAGGTCATTAAAACACTTCATTTAATTTCATTTTCACACAAACATGCACATTAGGTTAACTGGTGACTCTCTATGTCAGCCCTGTGATAGACTGGCAAACTGTCCAGGGTGTACCCCGCCCCCAGCTGGGATTGGCTCCAGCCCCCCCCCAACCCGGTTCGGCTATATATATATATCTATATACATATAGATATATATATATATATATATATCTATATGTACTGGGCAAAATGTAGCACAGCGAGGCACAATGTAAGAAAGCAGAAACTATACAAAGTATTTGTTTTACTAATGACTAAGAAAGTAAATGGATTCATTAAGTAATTTTACAGATTCTTTTTCTTGGTTTGTTGGTACAGCACAGCAGGAACTAACTGGGCGCCGTGGCAACAGGTGGCCGGTAACATTATTAACCAGCAATGTTTCTCTAATGTGAGGATAGACATGTAAAACAGGACTGTTGGTTAGACACCAAAGGATATATGAAAATATTCACTTGTGATAAACATTTTTCCTTTTTTTTTCATTTTATAAACAAAGCAACCAGGCAACAACTGCTAGAAGATTTGATAAAGAAAATAAATTCCATGCACTATAAATATGCTAAATTCAAACTCAAGATGCTTAGGATCTACTTTTCCTCCCTTTATTTTATCTCATTGAATTAGTCACAAACCAAATCTGTTTCATATACAAAGAAAAACAATTAGTCATAATAATTATTGTACTGGGACTTTACTATTACCTTTCATTTGTTATGTTTGTCTCACTGCTAAAAGGTCGTCCCTCTGTGGGGTGATAAAGATCTGATCTGAACTGATCTGAACTGAACTGAACTGAACTGAACTGAATGTCCTCAGTGTCTCAGTAGTGACCCTCACACCAGGTCTCAGAATCTCCTTGGCCAAACAATAAAGGGTTAATCTTCCTCCTGCTGATCAATCCTTGTGGCCTCACAAAGTATTAATTCCTCATTAGAGGAGATTTGTCTCCTCATCACTCAAAACAGGAGGAACTGCACCAAAAGCTGAACCCTTGAAATGTAAGATGTGGAGTTAGGAATGAGGAATTCAACCAAAGCTTTTGTCAACACCACGAGAAGTGAATAGTGAAAAGTGAACAGGTCCTGTTTTTAGCCACGAGATGTTCAGGCCACAACAGAGCATAGGATAGCAGGGGATGAGGGGGCATATGGCAAGGAAAACAAGAAAGCCAATAAAAGGTGCCATATGTCAGGCATCCATCCTGGGCATTAAACGGGGGTCTCCTGGGAAATTTGTCAAGGGGAGGGGAGATTACAGCAAAGCTTCTTAGGAGACTAATTAAAGCCTGATGAAAAAAGACAAAGATGATTCAAAACATTGTGCGTTTTTCCAAATGATGCATCTCATTCCACTGGTACTTCGTATATAAACATATCACTATTACTAATGACCAGCAGAGACGGGAAAACATATGGCATAGAACTATGACTGTATTAACAGGCTGACCTCCACATGTAGGAGGTGGTCCACACTGGTTGTTAATCCAGTGGAGATGAACCCCTCCGTCTCTTCACTGAGCTTTTGAAGCCTGATGCATTAGAAATGTCTGGTTAAGGGTTATTACAGTTACAGGTTCAATCTTACATCATTTACATATCTATAAGACAATAACATTCAACATTGTGGCTTCCTTAAGTGTGTTGTTATTTATTCAATTATAGATCACATGACAAAAATACCTGCATAAGCTATGAGTCCACCTCTGTAACTGCTGATGCATTTGCTGAAATCATTCAGAATTATGTTTGATAATGTTCTTTCAAAGGCAGTGATATCACCAGATACTGTGAGGGAGTAATGTAAGTGTTGTTGTGGAGGAAGATGATGTCCAGATGAAGCTCTCATCATGTGGATATAGGCAGAAATAATGGATACGTGTAAGAACTGTGAGACTGAAGCAAATTGAGGGATTCAAGTCATTTTTTCCCCCTTTTTTTAAATAAGCATATATAACATGATAACAAGAGCGTGTAACAAAATGATATTTCATGATTTCATAAAAATGTAAACAAGCCTTAAAGTCAAGGTAATGTCAGGTATAAGTCTGATCACAAGTCAAAGTGAAAAAGTTGGAACAGGAATCCTGTAAGACACAATCTCTGAAATACTAAAAAAGATTTTATTATTATAAGATTTTATTAAATTGGAATTTCATTCTGAAGTCTCTTTAACTTTAGTAACTCAGAAGAAAAGGGTCAGGATTAGAAGGTTAAAATTATTATTCTGAGGAGTCGCACTTTAAAAACTGATGTTACAATAAAATTGATACATTACAATATTTGTGACTTTGTGACCTATGGTTATCTTAAGTCAGAATTCAGTTTTTCCCACAAAATTTCAAGATTAAATGCACAGTATGTAACGTCTGCCACTAGGGGTCTCTCATGAAGTAGCATGGGATCATGGGAGTTGTTGTCTTCACCACTATTGGTGTCAGTTTCCCCTGGTTTGGATTCAGGAGCTGAATTATCCACAGAGGTCTCCTCCTCTCCGGAACAAACAGACCAGGGGATTACAACAGGTGGAAACAGTGAAAAAATTCATATTCATATTAAAAGTCAGTGTTTCACAGATGCAGGATGTCTCTGATTGGCTGGAGCTGAGCTGTCTAACATTTCCTCAGCTTGTTTCTCTGATAACTTGAGATCCAGATGTCCGATGACTAAAATCTTTCATCTGGTTCAGACAAAGAGCTGAACACCACCAAGGTGTAAAAAGTGGATCTTAAAGCTGTGATTTAAAACTGGATAAAAGTCAATTTGAGCTTTTGGCAGACAAACACAACATTGACACATTAGCACAGAGGATATGATGTCATTGACAGGCGACCAATGAAACAGAGCGTTGCCATTATTAAAATCACAGTTTTCTGTGGTTTGAGAATTGATGGAAACATTTGGGATAATGTAAGAACACAACTCAACAACATATACAACAGAGGTCTGGTTGTTTTCAGACATTTTAATATGGAAAATTTACAGATTATAACTTAAAATCTGAGGCTTTAATCCTATTTCTTTGTCACTAGCATTAGAACTAGAGCATATTGAAATATACCAGTGCTGAATCTAATTAAAACGTCTTACAATAAGTTCAGGTTCACATCCTGCTATAGGCAATAAATCAAATGTGAAATAATCAAGCACAGAACTGGAAGACAACAACTAACAGATATACAAACAATAATAAAAGATGAGTACTGACTGTGTGTATGTATCCAGCTGCTCTCAGGCCCTGGTCCACCTGAAGGCCTGAACCTGCAGCACCTCTTCCCTCCAGCAGCTCCTGCCACTAGTGGGCATCCACAGGCCAGCAGACAGAGCAGAGGGGACTGCAGCGCTGCATTCCTCTTGTCAAACACTGACAGGCGCCAGCTGGAGGCTGGAGGCTTACCACTCTGCTCAGGCTGGGCTGCAGACAGGAGAGGAGAAGGGGTGAGAGGGAGGGAGAGAGGGAGGGAGGGAGGATGGATTCAGGGAGGGGGAAGGAGTGGGAGGTAAAGAAAAACTGGGCAGGGCTGCATTTTAATCAGTCCTGCCTGTGTGCCTGGTAGAAAGTGGAGGAGGGACAGCATTTCTGCTTTGTAAGCTGAAGAGAGAGAGAGAGAGAGAGAGAGAGAGAGAGAGAGAGAGAGAGAGAGAGAGAGAGAGCACCTGGATGTGTCACTTCTGCCACCCAGCAGTGTGAGCAGTGTGTTGGCCGTTGACTCAGTGGATCATGGAGGGACGGAGGTTGATGCTGCTGCTGCTGTGCTGCTGCTGTGGGCCCTGGTGGCTGACAGGTACAGTATGGTACAGCACTTTTTCACAACAGAAGAAGAAGAAAGTTGGTTGCTGGTGTGTCACGGTGATGTGTTGGCAGCGAGAGGATGAACAGCTTTAGGGTTCCCTGGGTGTAGAGTATTTTAAAGGACTATGTTAATGCAAGTTGACTGCTGCTGCCAGGGCTTAATGTTGAATGCAGTTTGATGAGGCGGCTCTGACCACAGAAACCAGGCTGTATGACGGTGTGTGGGTTCTCTGAATGTTACACACAGACATGAAAAAAGTCAAAACCTCTCTTTGAAACATGTATTTGTGAGTGTGTGTGTGTTTATATGTGTGTGTCTGTGTGTGTGTGTATGAGGGAGATAACTGCCAGGTGGATATACATGAGTGTGGCGTATAGAGCAATATTTCAACGACATATACTGGTTTAATTCTATTAAGGACGAATGCAAATCCAATTCACCTCTAATAATTCTAATTAAAGCCTATTTCCTCCAGTCACTTCCTGATCTGCACATGACACTGATGAGGTCATTTACTTGAGTTTGACTTTCCAGGCTCCCACTGCAGTCGCCTTGTCGTCTGATCGATTGATGTGATTAAATAATTAGATAAAAGATGATTTCCATTTTGATGTAAAGTGTGCGTTGTGGCTGAGCCACTGTTGTTGAAGTACTAACTGTGTGTGTGTCTCCTCTTGCAGGCGTACACTGTGAGGTGGATGTAAACGAGTGTGACAGCCATCCCTGCCAGAATGGCGCCACGTGCGAAGACGCCGCCAACGCCTATAGGTGTCACTGTCCAATGCCAGAGCCTGGCCAGGAGCCGTGGGGTGGGCGAGACTGTGACGTCCGTCTGGTTGGCTGCCAACAGCATCAGTGTCAACACGAAGCAGGCTGTGTCCCCATACTGACCGACGCTGAAGAGCAGAGCTACACCTGCCTGTGTCCGCCCGGCTGGACCGGAGAACGTTGCAACACCTCAACCACCTTCTCCTTTAACTCCGAGGGCTACATCCACATGCAGCTGCCTGTTTCCAAGAACAGGACTAGGCGAGAGGCTGATGACCACGACCACGGGCTCCACATGCAGCTTCGGTTCAAGAGCACTCTGCCTCACATGGTGCTGTACTACCGGGGAACCATGGAGCAGTTCATCTCCCTGGAGCTGGTTAGTGGCTCCCTCCAGGCCCGGGTGAAGGCAGGGAAGGTGCTGCAGGTCGTTTACCCTGGCCCGGTCAATGATGGAGAGTGGCACCAGGTCTCTGTGACCATGGACGAGAGACTGGTTCTGGCTGTAAAAGGACCTGGCTGTGAGGAAGGGTGTCAGGTGAAGAACGAAGGCCACAACCATCTGATCTTCCTCCAGCCCAGCTCCTCTCAACAGCTGTATGTTGGAGGGGCACCGCAAGAGCATTTAGCCCATACGTCCAGTGGGAGGGGGTTCATTGGGTGTATGGAGGACCTTTATGTTGACCATAAGCTGCTTCTGCCTCAGGACCTAATCAGAGAGGAGAACCATGGCTTGGAACTGGGATGCACTAAAAAAGACTGGTGCCAGGAGGACCCCTGCAGGCAACACGGGCAGTGTGTGGACATGTGGGTTCGTGCCAGTTGTGAGTGTCACCGGCCCTACTACGGAGAGAGCTGTGAGAGAGGTGAGAGCACACACAGCATACCTCACAGGTTGACAGGAATACACTCAACCCTTACAGCAAAACCACAACTGATGGGTCACTGGAAATGTGGGTGGAGGGTGGGGGTCTCTGTGAAACTGTTGTAATGTTTCTGAAGGCGGGATCTTGACCTTACGACCGATACTTAAGACAGCCTAAACCTTTTGTATCCCTCTCAAAGTGATGGAGCTGTTGTTTGGTGATGGTATGACAAAGCTAATTAGGTTAGCGAATAAAATTACAGTTTGGTGCAAAAAAGATCTGAAAAAGTGATCTGATAGTGGCTAAATGTGAGGTGAACTGCAGAGTTTGTCATTACTGTGGGCCTAGCTCCAAAAAAAAAAAAAAACTTTCATTATATCTTTAATTTTATTCTTCTAAAATGTGTATGTTCAAGTCCAAGCCCAGACACACAAGTGTGGTGTCTCCTCCAGAGCCACACAAGACTTTATAAACAGCTTCCCAGGTTGGGATACTAGTGATGTTTCATTAAAACTGGGAGCCCCTTTAAGGGAAATAAAATTAAGTTTAGCATATACCAGTGTGTTGGGATAAGATACTGACAACTTTGTGCTTCCCACTCCCACCCTAGAGTACCCATCCCGGACCTTCGGCCGTGAGAACACAACCAGCTACTCTGCCTACAATATCTCGGAAAGTCATGGCAACAACTTCACCATTTCCTTTATAATGCGCTCCCTCAAACACAACGGCCTGCTCCTGCAGCTCAGTCGGGACGGAGACCCCTACCTGACAATCTATCTGAAGGAGGGCACTGTTGCTATTTACAGCCCTCACACCACACTGCTGTCGGAGGCCAAGTTTGCCACTGATGGCAACAATAATTTGGTAACTGTTAAGGTACACAATGGCCATGTGGTCTTCCCCAAAGCGGGGCACCACCGTGCCTTAGGGAATGTGAGTGTAGAGGCAGGGGATGTGGCGTATGTTGGAGGGCTCCCTGTAGGCAAGAGCATGAGCCCCTGGGGTGGAAACTTCAAGGGCTGCCTGCAGGATGTCCGGCTGGACCACAAGCACCTGACCGCTGAGGACGATCCAGAGAGGGTCGAGGTTTACCAGGCAAGCACGGAGGAGAACGTGCTGCCAGGATGTCAAAGTGATGACACCTGCAAGGTAAAAGAGAAATGAACAGTCTGCTGTATGATCATCACGTTAATGCAGAACAGACAAAAATTTAAATTGAAATGACATCTATGTGAAATATAGAGAAAGGCTGAACTGAGTTTTATAATGGGACTGAATTACAATTGAGAATATTTAAATCTGACTGTTTGTAGACTACAAGATTCAAAATAATTTCTAGGGTTCCATGGTAATTCCAGACAGGATTCAGATCAGAGGTCTTCTATCCCCAAGAGCTCAGACAATGACCTTCTGGAGCTGCTGCTCAGCTGTCACTACAACCACCTCTGCTGTTTCTACTATTATGTCTACTACTGCTTCTGCTACCACTACAAGTACTACAACCACCATTACTGCTGCTGTGAAACACACATGGTTACAGTTAATGCATGTTTATGTGCAACCTGCATAAGGTTTAACAATACAAATAATTACATGTCAAGCTTGGTCTTTTGTGGTGTCGATGTCTTCCATTTTTGATACTCTACAGCAGTTGTAGTAGAACTAGGCCTTCACCCACTGAAGTCCTGGTCTGCTAGCTTAAACCTCTAGCTAGATAGCTCTGGCCTTGAGCCTTCAGAAGGCCTAGGGCAATGATTTTTGGACCTGCCCATTATAAATCAAAATGGGATGGTTAATTCACCTGCCACTGTCTAAACACCTGAGGCTGCGGCAGCTTCAGGCCTTCTGTCTTAATCTTTTCTCTGGCTAGGAAAAATCTGATATGATAACTTTATTTTCATGGTTTTAGGACAGTAACCCTTTCATGTCTGAAGCAAACTCAATAGAAAATTAGAATAATTAGAGTGAATAACTGTTAAATAAAAGAGGTTAAATATGACATTCAAAATGCTGATATGTTTGGTCTTCTAAACATATCAGCAGCAATTCAAAGAACAACCAGAACCCTCAGGGTCCTAGAAGACCCTGAGGGTTCTGGTTGTTCTTTGAATTTTTTTCCTTTATATCACCAGGAAGTCCCATTAAGATTAAAAAAAATCTCTTTGGACCTGGCCAGAATAGCAGCTTAAATTGAGCACAAAACATAAAAATACCACATATATGACATGACAGCAATTTGAGTAGTACATGTCTCATTTATCACTTTCTTTATGATGACCCTAAAGTTGTTTATGATAAGTTTGTCTAATTTTAGGTCTTTCTGCGGTTTATGTCCAAGGTGCATAATAAAAAAATGCAGTTTTCCCCAGATCTGTGAAATAACAGCATGGTCAGCAGGTCCACATGCAGCTACTGGACGCAGACACTTTGAACTGGTGGTGGTACTAGATGTAAATTTAGGGAATTAACACAGCTCTAGAATCTGTACCAAATTTCATTACAGTCCAGAGGTGGACAGAGATACTAACCAACTATTATTATTACGGCTTGCTCATTTTATGTAATGAATCAGGCTGCACCATATCCAACATGTTAGAAATGGAGAAAAGTGTCGGGCGAATATTCAGTTTTAATGAAAAGCTCCATGTTTAGCCAGTGAGTGGCTCTGACACTGAACTCATGCTAATTGTGTTAGCACCTTACAGTGCCGTCTGATAGCTGAGCGTCACTGTAATGCCTCATCCCTATTAACATTGTTCAGGTTTTGAATCCCCTTTGATCTGTGAGTTACCGCTGAGTCCTATGCAGCTTTAAACCCTGCGGTCGCATCAGGTGAAAGATTTCACAAGTGATCGTGTAATCCATCCATCTGTGTTTGTCTGTGCACAGGATGAGCCCTGTTTCAATGGTGGACGGTGTCAGGTCACCTGGAATGACTTCAGGTGTGACTGCTCCATTAACTTCTCGGGCCGGCTGTGTGAGACCCGACTGTGGTGCGTGGACAACCCTTGTTTTGATGGAGTGCGCTGTGTGGACCTGCAGGATGGTTATGAGTGTGAGTAATCCTTCAGCAGTGATTATCTCTGTTTATGGAGGCAGAGCGAGTTAACACACTGTTTATTTGTTTAGCTCTTAGTTTTTTTTAATTATACTTAAAGTCTTGAAAAGCCTCTGAAGGGTCATTGAACATTAAATGGTACGGACAACCTGCCAACCTTAGACCCTTACTGACTTCAAAGGTAAAGCTTCTTAGTTCAAGAGAGTTAAGAAACTCCATGACCTCAGACCCAAGAGTCCTGCAGGAGGCGAGAAGAAAGATACAACAAGCTTTAATATATATAAACATCATGATGAGCTTACTTTTTATTTTCATGTGACTACAGTGGGATTTGAACTCTTGACTGTGCTAGTTGTAGATTTGTTTTATGCCTTAGTAGATTAAGTACACAATAGGCTATAGGCTTTTATACATTGCTGTAGACCACCATCCAGGATTCTGTACTGCCATTGATGATGGTGGAATGCAATGTGGGATATTTTGGCTATATACCTACAATTCTACCCTTTTCTGTTGAAAATGTCATGTGTTTTGAGTTTCGATTGTTTTGGCTATGAGGAATATATTTCTAACTGACAGCTTGCTTTTCATGGAATGCATCCTGCAATGTACATCACTGGCTGGTCAAAATCCAAGATGGCAGTATTTCTGAAATGGCCTTTTAAAACAGTACTTCAGTAATGAAGTTGGTGAAAACAGATTAAAAGAATATATAAAATCAATACAGCAAAAAAAATTGTCCCTTCCCCCAAAAGGCTGGATCTGACAATTGCCATGATTCAGTATTTCATTAGATCTGTGCATGGTAATGCCCAAGTGCCGTTCTATCTCCACACCCCCACTAATGGTGGCTTTCCCTTAAAAATCTTGAGTCCCAAGCTGAGTCCAAACTGAGAAGCTATCATCAATATGATGACATCATCAGGGTTATTTTGCCTGATTGGACAGCAAAAGAAGACTTAAAGGTCCCATATTTTATAGAAGGTAGATGTCCATGTGTTGTTGATTATAAAGCAGGTCTAGGTTCTATATTAATACTGTGAAAGTATCAAAGCCTCAGTCCACAGAGAAATGCACACAGCCTGTATTCAGAAACTGAGCCTTAAAACCAGCCGTCAGGACTTCTGGAACTTTGTGATGTCACAACAAAACAGTCACTGAGAAAACAGTCAGTCAATCAGATGAGAGGCTCACAGGCTCCTCTCTGTTGTTATTAGAGCTCCAGAGAGAAGCCTGTGAGAGGAGATGTAAAACTACACTGAGATGGTTTTTGGTTCTTAAAACCACAAATATATCTTCTGATGGAGATCAACACAGGAGAAATGTAAAATATGGACCTTTAACTAATTAAGATTTGCATAGGCTTGTGACAGTGGTCAGTTGAGTAATATTTCAGTGCTGCTCACACAATCTTTTCCTCCCACAGGTTTAACTGAAGCCATTTTTCAGGACAACTCTCTCCAGTATTTTGCCAACAGCTCCCTGCTGAGCCCTGTAACCAGCATCACCATGGACATACGAACGCGGGACGAGAACGGGATCTTGCTGCGGGCCACCAGCGAAGCCAAGGTTTTCTGCCTGGGTCTGCTCAACTCCTCCCTGCTGGTCAAACTGGACAGTGGGGCCAGCGCAGAACTGCTGGCCTTCACAAGTGACAGGACCATCGCAGACGGGGTGTGGCACCACGTCCAGCTGACCATGGTCGACCCCACGCATTCAGCATCCCGCTGGTGCCTCACCGTGGATGGGCAGAGAGTGGGTCGCAGCTTCGGCGTTGGCGGCAACCTCAACTTCCTAAATGATACTAAAATCTGGCTGGCTGAGAAATACACGGGATGTCTAGGGGAGGTCAGAGTGGGCGGAGTCTACCTGCCGCTCATTAATGTACCAGATACCCCTCAGGTGAGCCGGTTCTCCAGACTGGGTGGGCATGAGCCAATCATAGGATGCCAAGGTGCACCAATCTGTGACTCCCAGCCCTGCCTCAATCAGGGTGAATGTCTGGACCAGTTTTATGAGTTCAACTGCAGCTGCAGCTCTGGATGGGAGGGGGAGCTGTGTGAGACGGAGATAAACGAGTGCTCCTCAGGTCCCTGTGTCTATGGGACGTGTAAAGACCTCCTGGCAGACTACCAGTGTGACTGCGAGCCTGGATACACAGGGAAAGAGTGTCAGGAGGAGGTGGACAACTGTCTGGAGTTCAGCTGTGTGAACGGAGGAACCTGTGTGGAAACAGTGGGAACTCACACATGTTTATGTCCTCCTGGATATGTCGGCAAGCGCTGCCAGTGAGTACACACCTTTCTGTTTCTCTGCAGACGCTTTGAGTTTTTTGGGTTGGAAAAAGGCTGAAAAGTCATGTTTTCTGTTGTTTCCCATTATTTTTTTCCCCATTAATCATTTCCCCTCTCCTCCCCTCCTGTTGCTTTCATGAGTGAAAGTTCCTTCTTTTTCTTTCTACAACTACTTTTAGGCCTGAATGATATGCAATAATAATAATAATAATAATAATAATTATATATATATATATATATATATATTTATACAATTGCCAATTGTGGGAGAATTGGCAATTGCGATATGGGTAACAATTCAGTTGGAGTGATCATTTTTGTTTTTCACAGTCACTGAAAAAAATATTTAAAAAAAAATAGCACATTTCCTTATATCCAGAGAATATAATCTGTATATTCTGTAGGCCACAATGCTTCATTTAGAGTCTGTTGTTACATGTTCTACTTTTATTAAAAAAACTGCAGCTGCCCATATTGGCCATATTGCGATTTTGATAATATTTCGATTAATTGTTCAGCCTTAACTATTTGCAGGATCATTCTACAGTCACAGGAATACTGTCAAAACAAAGTTGTTTTTTTAAATAATGAGCAGATGTACAGTGGTAGATATTAAAGGGACAATCCACTGATTTACAAAGTAAATTAATGGAGAGTTTTATTTAGCCTGTGGCTCTGGAAGGGTTTAAGAGACGTCACTTTAGCCTGTTTGGTTTGGCCTTGGAGAGTTCTCTTTATTTTTTCAAAAAAAAAATCTGTGCTATAAACTACAGGCATGGAAATTAGAAAAGGGTCTCTTAAGGTGTGGCAAAACCTAATTTTGCTCCCCATTCATGTCACTGAGGAACCAGGAAAGATGAATTTGCTTCCAGTCATGAGGTGTCCCTGCTTCACTGGTCCTGCAGTTTAATCTGACTGAACTTTGGCACACAAAGTCCTGACGCTTTCTGATGTGCAGCCAGTTTGAGAGGAGGGGTGGCATTTGACCCTTTTCTTTGAGAAAATAAAAGTTGATTACATTCTTGTTCATGCACCTCGGCTGCACCACAAAGTTATACAGTAGCAGAGGTGAAAGGATACTACCTGGCTGCAGTGAAATCAAGGAAAAAGTGTTTCAGAACATGAGTATAATTCAAAAGCATCAGAGACTACATTCTCCAGAATGATCATCAACACGTTTCTGAAACAGTTTCAACACAAAATGAACATTCTAACCTTCATGGAGGAGGATTTATTGCATGTTGTATTCGATTGCATTAGTTTTAGCTCAGTGTTCCTAATAAACTGACAACGGAGTGTAGTTTCTAATAGAGAATATGTTTGTGTGTCCAATAGGTGGCGTTTCCCTCCAGTGGCATGCGATGCAAAGACAGACTGTCTAAATGGAGGGGTTTGTATCGGGGGCAACTCTGGAGGAAACTGCACCTGCAAGCCTGGATACACTGGTGCCAGGTGAGAGCAGCACTCTGCACACTCCTCACCGCACACCTGCGGCGGGGGGGAATATGTGTCTGAACTGCGGCCAAGTGTAAAGGTCAGAGGAGCGTCTGTGTGTGAGCTGCAGCTCTGTCAGTCAGCGTTGTGTTAAAACCCTGCTGATGTGTTTCAGGTGCGAGACAGAAATAGACGAGTGCGAGTCCAGCCCTTGTCTCAACGGCGCCACCTGTCTGGACCGACTCAACCACTTCCAGTGTGTGTGTGTGCCGGGCTTCAGCGGCACGCTGTGTGAGAGCAACGTAAGTGACAGACAGGTTCTCATCACCAACACAGGCTCTGAGTTCATTCACTGGCACAGCACATGCACTCAGTCATTGGTTTAAAATCCACACTTGCAATGATTTACTTGTTTGAAGTAGTAATTCTGAGTCTGAGAGTTCATCTGAAATGAATTATCAAGTAGATTACACAGTTTCTTTTCAGTCACTCAGGTGCAAGTGTACTGCACTAAATAAGCATTTGTTAATACAACATCCCATTTCTATTCCACTTTACTTATAAATAGAATTTACAGTGCATGTTTAGATTCAGAAGCTGCCACAGAACCATGATATAGAAATAATACACAACACAGACATACATGACAACGTGTGGTTTTAAACACAAAGGATAGCAAAATAACAATACACTTTAATCTCATAGTGTTTTCCCCAGGTCCAGTGTTTTTAATAAATGTTTTACATGTATAAGTATATGAGAAAAGGATGGAAAATACAGTTTATCATACAGAAGTATTGTGTACAGTATGCATGATATACAGCAAAATGGGCAACAAAATTTAGTGAGACAAAGATGCAACACATGACTCTACAGTATCTATGGTAAACAAAAACAGCAAACACTTATATTTAGTACGATATATGTGAAAAATATTAACATTCACATGCAAGATATAATAAAGAAAATGAAATTAAAATGTTTTGAATTTACAGCATAGTGTATGTCCTGAAGTGTAGCATGTTAAGATGAAGAGTGTTTACATTAAAGGACCAGTGTGCAAGATTTAGTGGCATCTAGTGGTAAAGTTACAGATTGCAACCCATCCCCTCACCCCGACCCCTCCAAGCATGTAGGACAGGGCGGTATTCTATTAAAACTGAAAAACTGTCCAGTTAGACAGAAATTCCTCAAGTATAACAATAGTAAAAATAACAAATTATGAAATTGTATACATGATTATATGTATATTATAAAATTGTATGTATGTCTTAAGTATGGTCTTTTATCATTACAAGGAAAATAACAGCTGCAATAAGTTAATAACTACATAACAGAGAGCTTTTCAAAATGATAATAAAGTGCTTAATTTTACTAAATGAAATAACAAATGCAGCTTCACTTTCCATTTTTCGTCTTTATGGTTAACTCCAACAAAACAATCTCAACACAGGTCCTGGTAATGTAACAAAAAGTCCCTCTCTAGAGCCAGTGTTTGGTTTTCTGGGCTACTGTAGAAACTTGTTGATATGAAGGGCTCATTCCAAGCAGACGAAAAGACCACGATTCTTAGTTTCAGCTGATTATACACTAATGAAAACATATTCTATTTCTGCCCTTAAATCCTACACACCGGTCCTTTAATATACTAATTTGATTTGACTACATTTGATAAATGTTATGCATGAAATGGCAAGAGACAATCAAATAAAACAGCCCACCACTGTTTGATAAGGGACTATTTATTTTTTATGTATTTGTTTCAATGACCCCTTTCAGGCCTGTACTTAGTTTTTCGCGTTACTGTAATTGTATAACTTCTGTTAAATGTTTAATTGTGCAAACAAGCAAAACTCAGTCACTGTGACCTTTTAGAAAAGAGATGCAAAACATCTGGACTAAAATCCACACATCAACAACTTATTGAAATGTATAGCTTCAGATTTGATTGATTGGTCTAAACGACACTTGACTTTACACCCTGTGCTCTTGCAGAAAGAGGAGCATAGGGAGCGGGTTCCCTGGCTTGCGGTGACCATCCCTCTGACCACCCTGTGTGTGTTACTGGGCATCCTGGTGGTGTTCTTCCTCATCATGACGGCCCGGAAGAAGCGTCAGTCGGAGGGCACGTACAGCCCCAGCTCACAGGAGGTGGCTGGTGCCAGGCTGGAGATGGGCAGTGTCCTCAAAGTTCCCCCAGAGGAGAGGCTGATCTGAGTCCTGCAGCCCGGCCTCACAGCCCTACATCCAGTGGGTGTATCTGTCTACAGGGCCTAGAGAACGTATGCTCTGCAGTGTCACACTGCTGGGCTCTCCGGCCCTGCACAGACATGATGGAGGATAAGTGAATGACTGATTCTCTGCTTGGGAAAACTACTGACATTGAAGCCTTTGAGGTGGACAGGTAAAGGTAAAGACCAGAGGCTACTCAAGCTGCCAAGTGTGGTCAAAGGACAGTATGACCCTTGATTTCCCCTTTGTGAGGTCAAATGTTGAAGATGATATCAAGCTTGATTTGTATGGGACCAAAATCCAAAGAGGAGCACATGTACTCAAGACAAACCTGTGGGTCCTGAGACATGTAGCCTGGTCACACAGACTGAACATCACAGACACTAGATTTCTCTGACGCCCCCCATGCAGCTGTGTAGAGGCAAGTAATTTATCATTTATGGTTTAGCAAAGCAAAAACCTTATTTGAATTCAAAACCATCCTCTGCAGATTCCACTACTGACTGTTTGGGCAAGAAGGGGTGAAGAGAAATGTGCAGACGGAGAAAAATATATTTGAAACAAATTCTGTTGAATTAGATTTGAATTTGCATGGGAATAAAGTACAGAGTGTTATCAAGGGAGCTCTTTTCTCACCAGTTTATTCCTTGTAGTAGTATTTCTTACATGTACAAGAGGTTTTCTGGTTAACTGGTTAGATTGTCTGGAGACAGAAACTACTTTAAATTCAGTCTTTATTTTGTTTTATTTAGAGCTCCCTTGACAATGCAAATTCTGCATGACTTCAACTCTCCCGCCATAATGGGTTTCGCAACTTGATTTGAGATGTTAACTTTTTGGTCTGAAGGAATGTAATTTTTTTTTTCTTTGCTGAGTCTTTTTTTTTTTTTAATTAATTTGTACAATATTGTCTTGAGCACTGGTGCTTGATGATACTGTCCACGTCTGTGGGAGAAGACTGTTCTTCAGCTGAGGGCAGTACTCTTCCATCATGTGCAGGTTTTCATTCATCTCCTATGTCCGTCTTCACTGTGAATGAAAACGTGCAAAGGTGATGGAACATGTCTGCTATGTTAATAATTGCTGTATTATATTGTCAATGTGCACTGTATGGCTAACATGCTAACCAATTTACCCAGTTTTTGTTATTACTAAGTATCCTATGAGTGTTTTATCCATGTCTTTGTGTTGTGTATAATGTGTTGCAAAAGTCACTGTATTTTCTTTTTTTTTTTTTTTTTTTAATATCTTCAAGGGAAACACTATTTAAGTGTATCTTTTGGTCCTGGTCACAGCTGGTCACATCAGTATTTGTGGACTGAATAACTTCAAGTACCAGAGAAGAAAAAAAAATGTGTACTTGGTTTGGAATAATTCAACATTGTCTGGAAATACATGCATTCAGTTATTTGCAAAAGAGAGATAAGAAGATTCAAACCTATCTCCGTATGTGTAAAATATGGAAGCAAATAGAGTTAGCCTAGTTTTGCATAAAAACGAAACACAAGGGGAGATAGCCTGGTTGTGTTCAGAGTAGTGCTGGGTATGGATCAAACATCTTTGATATTGATACTGATATTGATACCTTGACCAATTCATAATGATACTTTTTTCCGATACCAATTACACCAAATCCATTTTAACACAAAGAACATTACAATATACATAATGGTACAAATTTTAGTTTTACACACTGAAACGTGTGCTTGTAAATAGACAGCCAATCACCAACATTGTTAGATCTTGGTCCAAGCATGCTGCATTCTTATTGGCTCACTAATGCTGATGAGATTTACTGATTTACTCCTTCGGTGTTGAAATTTGGTATCGACTGGCAAGGTGTTCTTCGACCCTCCATAGAATCAAATCAATTTGTTCAGCCCTAAAAGTATTGAAGTTCAATGCCCAGAGTGAAATACATGCATCTACTGTACCAACACCTCTCATGCTCATGCTGGACATGTTACGTCTCAGTTGTTTTAATCTGCACACAAGCAGGTAAAAGGTAAAAATGAACTAATGACTATTTGTAATTACAGGGGGACTTTTTCTTGGCAAACAGCATGCTTTCGAACTTTGGGCCGAGCCAGGCTAACTGCTTCCAGTCTTTACACTAAGCTAGGCTAACCATGTTTTTACTCCAGCTCTGTGCTTAACTCCATCACACAGACATGAGATTGATATTCAGCTCCTTGTCTCATTGTTGGGAAAAACCTACTTTGGATATTTGGGACATTGTTTCACAAATACTGATCAGACCGACCTTAACCTTAATAGTCATGTAAAGGGTTCTTAATCTGAGTTAAGAGTTCTTAAACTGAGAATTAGCCCTTAAAGTCTCACATCTGTACTCCAGTCCCACCACTCACTTGCCTTTCACTCTGTACTCACCAGTGCTGCCAACTTTACTAAACCAGTTAACCAGGATGTTTTTACAGTTAACTAAAGGTGCTGATGTGACACAAATTCAGACTGACACTGTAGAAGTTTGTGAAAGGGAAGTTACATGCAGTCACAGCTGAATATGAATTGTATGAACTGGTAAAGTACTGGTCAATAGCATTGAATGTAGTGTTACAAGTCACTTTAAAGGGGTAAAACAGTCGTGTGCTGCTGGGTTGGTGCCAATGGCACCAACTTTTAAAATGTACATTGACTTTATTTCATCTGATCAAGTACAACTGACCCTATGTTGCTCACATGCAGCCCAGATTAGATAAATGATGTGGCCAAAAGTATGTGGACTCCACTTTCCACATGCTGAGGTGAACGTTTTTGGGCAGTTTTTGCTTCCAGCTTGTGGGAACTGTTTGTATTTGTCCTTTCTGTTTCAGTGTGACAGTGTGCACAAAACAAGGTCCATAAAGATGCATGCACAGAACCCTGGCCTCAACCACACTGACTGTGAGCCAGACCTTATCATCCAACATCAGTGTAATCTCCTAGATTACAGCTGCGTCTCTCATTGTGCATGAGGATGAAGGACTGTTTTAACTCCCACTGGCTTCCTGTAGTGTTACACAAAGATCAGAAATCACTTAATGCTCCTTTAAAATGACTGCAGGGAATGTACAGGTATGTGCACGATGAGAGAGTATGTGCCTTCATGTTCTCCTGCATCAATGAAACCCAAGCATCCTGTCTTTGCTCAAATGTTAAAATGCTGTTCAACACATTATGGTATTATACAGATATGCAGTGTTATATGATGCTGTAACTTATACAACTGATCATACATGCAGGACACATAAATATTGCAGCTATGTACAGAATGATTTTACACTGGAGATGTTTCTACTGAACCTGTACCATGTACAGCAAACTGTAGGTCAGTGCATGAGGAGTTCTATTCCAAAATATTACATTATATTTAAGGGAACAGTAATCGTTCCCTGGAATTGTTTAGTCCCAGACTGTAAGTGATAGTAATGGGTCGACCTGAGACTTGTGCTAGAATTCATCACAAGCACATCACGACCACATAAATCAGAATGTCTTAGAATTTGCTTTGAGCTGCAAGTAATTTGGAAATGTTAAAAGCCAGGTTCCATGTTTTCTTATTTTGGAATATAATTTTTCATTTGTTACTGAGAACCCTTGTCTATAGGATTTTAGGATTTGTCTGTAAAGTAAGATGTATACTTTCAATCAAAGTGGATAGTTATGCTGTAATAATGTGTAAATAGTGGGAAACGGGGCTTTAATTGGAATCAAAATTGGTAGATATGAAATGTGTTTTTAACAATGTCCAAGGGAAAATAAAATACAAAGGAAATAAATAAGCAGGATGGATGTTTTTTCGTAAAAAATCACAAAATAAAACGAACATACTGTTAAATGAGGGGAAATATTTTAAAAAAGGGTGGTAGGAGAAAATTTATTAATTAGAGAACAATTAATGAATGAAAGATCAATAGATTGACACACATATATTAAAGAAGTTCATCATAGAAAGAATCAGTGACCCTTCAGTGCCTCCAAGTGGTGAGACTGCATTAACTCAACAGTTTTATTTGTAATCTCAGTTTGACCACACCCACAAAAGTTAGTTAGCCAATCATGGAAAAAGATGAGACATGATGTCTCAAATCAAACATATGGACAATGTTTGGAACCATCCAAGGTTGGTGAAGCCTGGATGAAAGATAAAGTCTTTAATGTCTAGCAAGAAATTAGAAATGGCGGAAAAATGTTTGTGATAAGAATGGGCATGACCAGAGCCATGGAGAAAGAGAGTTGTGTCAGCAGATGTCTAAAATACACACTTTACATCGCTCAAGGAAGGTCTGAGCGGGTCATTTGAGTCAAAATGAATTATAGAGATACACAACTAACAGGGGGCCTGTGGGCCCAGCCTGTGGGCCAGTGACCACAGATTCCCATTTAATTTTGAAAATGACTGGTCTATTTTAACCTTACCTTTGAAACTTACCTTGTTTTTTCAGTCTCTCCATCTCTGCTCTCTTTTTGCCATCATTACAAAATCCGATGGGCTGCATCATAATATAGAGTTTACAGTCCACAGAATCACAAATATAGCTCTTTACCTTTATATAGGGTAGCATTCGCACACTCCCCAATGTTATATTCATCTCTCTCTCTCTCTCTCTCTCTCTCTCTCTCTGTCAATGGCTCTGGCCTATATCATCTCTTCAGCATCATCCACAAAACCCATAAACACCAAAATGAATCTTCTGCACCTCACAGTTGCCAAGATATAAACCAGAAAAGAAAAAATGCCATATTTGTTAGCTCATTTCTCATCACATGGTGGCACTATGTGAAGCACTTAAATATGGGGAAGGTGTTCTGCCTTTAAAGTCGTCATGTTTCACAGATATCAGCAAAAGTAAAAGCACCACTTCCAACACATGCTTTACATTTTAGCTGGGGAAGCGTGTTTCTAGCTGCAAGCCTGTAGCACTAGAAATGGATGGATCAATAAGACAGTGAAGATAAATGTAGTTTGGTGTTGAAACATCCCCCACCCTCTGCCCTCCCCCCTTCCTTTGAAGCTGCAATGGTGCATTCTTTTGTGTCTCTGAGTGACTCCCATCCATGGTGGCTGCTGACTAGGTCAGTGCTTCTCTTCCTAATCATCCAGGCAAAGCAGGACAAGCGTCCTTCTCCTCCTCCTCCCCAGGGGGAGGAGGTGCCAGGAATGTTGGCATGAAACCCTGAGATCATTCTGCTACTCCAAAGCAAGTTAGAAAAGGCTTAGAAACTGTTCAAAAACATGTACATGTATGTATGTTTATGAGACACACTCAATGGAAATGTTGAAATATTGATCTATACCAAAAGTAACACAAATAATAATGTACAAATTTTACTATCAGGACAAACCACAACCACTGTGTGTGTAGCCAAAGCCTGATATATCTTATTCACTGTGCAAAAATTATTAGAGATACATTAATGAGCTACACTCTGTCGCTGGATGCAGGGTGTCCACTGGGTTTTAAAAAGTATTAAAAGGTAGTAAATAAAATTAGCAAAAATGAAGGCCATTAAAAGGTATTAAAATGTATTAAACGCCATTTTATGAGGTATTAAATTTTAGATTTTTTTTTCAGACTATGAGTTATCCATTTATGGTTAAAAGTTTATCTGCTAAAGTTCGCGTAAGTTTATTTAAATGTCTGATAACGTTATATTCAATGGTCGCTCGACGTCTCAAACATGTTGCGCCCTGAACTGGATACTGGCTGGCTTGTCAAACTCCTCAGGTTTATACCGAGGTGAAATTGGTTTTATATTCGATATTCGCTTGTTTTTTCTGTTTCTAACTTTAATAGCGTCATGAAAACTACACCAATTGTATCCAGGTTGATATTATTGTGTAATGATCAGTAAGCCAGACATTTCACAGGTCTCATCAACTCACCAACTTCAGTGGCTGCAGCGAAAACTCGAAGGAACAGCGCTGAATGTCCTTCCGAGCACTGTGCGGCAGCCGGGGCGCTTAGGGACCGTCATCAAATTGCAATATCTGATTTTTCCGTTTGGACAAATAAAAAAATAACAACAACAACAAAGAAATACTGTCATTACCACAGGGTCAAGAGTCTCATAGCATGTTATTATTCACTCATATACTCAATAGTGCCACCATTTGGTCAATTAAGCATTTTATCATTTCCCTAATATCTCATGCACAGTGAGGCGTATCAAAACAGTATTTGGTCAGTAAGTTCCTTGGATGAAGCTGATTCAAAACACAGATCTACTTGTCATCTGTTTGTAAGGTCAATATTGATCTTTTACAAGCACTTTCTCACAGGTAATCATGTGGAAATATAAAAAAAAAAAAATTAGTGAACAATGAGCACTCTTTATGAATATTTCTCGGTTCCACTTCTCATCTCTTTGTAAGGTTGGTATTTATGTTTCACAACCATTATTTCTCTGAAAATCATGTAAAAAAATATTCCAGAAAATATTTGTATCCATTGAGCACACTTTATGAATATTTCTCAGTTTTATTTTGAAATAGCTCTTTGGAATTTCAACTTACAAACACCATTCCACTTCTCATCTCTTCGTAAGGTTGGTATTTATCTTTCACAACCATTATTTCCAAGAAAAAAATGTAAAAATACCCGCAAGTATCTCCAACGATGGAGTTTTCCCCAGCCTGTTATAAAAGGTGTTACTTACACCAGCAGTTATTGCTTTTGCAATTTCCCCTCTTTTTTTGTTGCTGGCTGGCCTTGCCCTGGTCTCATCAGCTAAATGGCAAACTTTGCCACATCGAGACACATTAAATGTTAATTTTTTTGCATATATAACATAAATCACCTGTAAAAGTTTATTTAACTCATTATTGGTTACTTGAAAACCAACCTTCACAGAGGATTCATCTACCAGAAGCTCACCTGTCTTGGTTCCGTAACATAACTACCGTTCCAGACTGTTTGAGACTGCATTACTCCTGAGCGGTAAGCAATCGTGACTTAAATCAACTTTTACAGGTGATTTATGTGCCAGGTGTTCGTATGTCCTGGTTACATACAGTTATGGACTACTGTTCCATACTGTTTGAGAGTGCATTATGCTGTTAGTTTTAAATATTGTGCCTTTAAAGTCTAATTTCATGTTGGCTCAATGTCAAGTGTCCGAGCATGACATTGTTTTACTTATGTTTATATTTGAAGGGCCTGCAATGTCATCATGGGGCGTACAGGAAAAGGTGGTAGAATATCCAAGGAGAATCTGTGGATAAGGGCTGGTGGTGAACATCGAATAGTTAGGGAATTATTAGATCTGCAAATAACAAAAAAGGAAACATCTTGGAACTCTGAAATATGGCCAGAGCTTTGCATTCATTTGTTTTCCGTTAACCAAGGGAGGTTAAAGAAATGGCTATATGTTGTGTGGCTGCAAGACAGACAAGGGGTTAGGACTGCAACCAAACAATTGACGTCACAAGTTATTGTGCGAGTTGCACCACCCAAAGAACTGACGTCACAAGTTTGTTCCAGTAAATCGGTGCATACATCCACCACAGAAACAGGTACTGAAAATTTGGATGAAGAGAGGAGTGATCAGAGTGCCATGTGTGATAAGGAAAAGATAATGTTGAGGAATCAACTTTGGATACTGCAACAGATGCAGCAATTGATACATTTGCAGATACAGTCGATGAAAACTCAGATGAAGGGAAGAGTGAAGAAAGTGCTGGACACATGTCCTACACAGGTGCCTTTCAAAAGCACAAGCCTTGTTGTTGTCTTTCATTTAAATACCAGCATTGTAGAGCACCAAAAAAACGCAAGAAATCATCCCCCCTCATCACAATAAAAGCAGTGTGCACTTTTTCATCATGCAATGCAAAATATTTTTTTGCAATGGAAAACAAACCATCACAGAAGGCAAAAAAAGTCACTTTTAATGCGTCTCTATGTGGCAAAGTTTGCCATTTAGCTAATGAGAGCAGGGCAAGGCCAGCCAGCAACAAAAAAAGAGGGGAAATTGCGAAAGCAATAATTGCCGGTGTAAGTCACACCTTCTATAACAGGCTGGGGAAAACTCCATCGTTGGAGATACTTGAATCTGTCCTTCAATAGATTCGACTCTGGGCCAACCACCTCCCCCACCCCCCAGCTTCCACCAACCTCCCTCCGAATGCTGTCCCCCCCCTCTCCTGGCGCGGTGCTGTCGCTACCTGCACCCTCCTCGAACCATCCCACCCCACCCCCATCACACCTACCCACAACAAAGCCAGCCCCACCCCCCACCCCGGACCAGCTGCAGATCTGCCTCACAGCTGATCAGGTGAGAAGTCAGCTAAAGAAGACAAAGATCAGGAAGGCAGCAGGTCCAGACGGAATCAGCTCCAGACTCCTCAGGGACTGTGCAGACCAGCTCTGTCAGGTGGTCCTGCATATCTTCAACCTGAGCCTGAGCCTGGAGAGGGTTCCTGAACTGTGGAAGACTTCCTGCGTGGTTCCAGTGCCAAAGATTGCACGGCCCAGGGAGCCCAACCACTACAGACCTGTAGCCCTGACCTCCCACCTGATGAAGACCATGGAGAGGCTCATCCTGCACCACCTTCGCTCACTGGTGAGCTCAACGCTGGACCCACTGCAGTTCGCCTACCGGCCTGGCATCGGAGTGGATGACGCCGTCATCTATCTGCTGCACCGATCTCTTTCTCACCTGGAGCAAGCGGGGAGCACGGTGAGGGTCATGTTTTTTGACTTCTCCAGTGCTTTCAACACCATCCAGCCTGCACAGCTGAGAGGGAAGCTGGAGGGAGCCGGAGTGGACGAGCAGCTGACTGCGTGGACCATCAACTACCTCACCAACAGACCACAGTATGTGAGGCTTCATGACTGTGTGTCTGACGTGGTAGTCTGCAGCACGGGGGCGCCGCAGGGCACAGTTCTTTCACCCTTTCTGTTTAGTCTGTACACTTCAGACTTCGGGTACAACTCGGACCACTGCCACCTACAGAAGTTCTCAGATGATACGGCCATCATCGGATGCGTATCAGATGGGAACGACCAGGAATACAGGGGGGTCATCAACGACTTTGTCGGCTGGTGTGAGACCAATGCTCTCCTGATCAACGCCAGCAAGACAAAGGAGATGGTCGTGGATTTCAGGAGGAAGCAACCCCCCACCGCACCGGTCAGCATCCAGGGAAAAGACATTGAGACAGTGGACTCTTACAAGTACCTGGGTGTTCACTTAAACAATAAACTGGACTGGACTACAAACACAGACGTCCTCTACAAGAAGGGCCAGAGTCGATTCCATCTGTTGAGGAGACTGAGGTCCTTCGGAGTTTGCAGGACCCTGTTAAAGACCTTCTATGACTCTGTCGTAGCATCTGCCCTTTTCTACACAGTGGTCTGCTGGGGGGGTGGATGCACAGACAGGGACAGAAAAAGGATCGACAAACTGGTGCGGAGGTCTAGCTCTGTACTGGGATGTCCTCTGGAGTCTGTGGTGGTGGTGGGTGAGAGGAGGATGTTGGCAAAGCTGACATCCATCATGGACAACCCCCACCACCCTCTGCATGAGGCCGTGGGTGCGCTAAGCAGCTCCTTCAGTCAGAGACTGAAACACCCTCGCTGCAAGAAGGAGCGCTTCCGCAGATCATTCATCCCGACAGCAATTAGACTGTATAACGCATCATGAGTCACTAAGTCACTTTACCTCCACTTCGCCACTTTATGCACACACCTTGCACCTTAAGTATGCATGTGTATATGCACGTGTACAGGTGTATGTATATATATGCAGATATGTGCGGGTGTGTATGTATGTATGTATGTATATACGCATTGCTCATGGATACTTGTTTTGCTTATTTATCAGCACATTCCACAATACATCCATAATGCATACTGTGTATGCTGTACAGAGAACTCAATGAATGTATATAATATTGTCTTGTTGATAGTGTTTTGTACTTTTTGCTGCTCTTATTTCTGTGCTCTTTTTTTGTTTTGGCTGCTGTAACGCACAAATTTCCCCGTGGTGGGATCAATAAAGTCCTATCTTATCTTATCTTATCTCTTACTTGCGGGTAATCTCACCCGAACCCTCTCTCAAGATGCACTAAAGGTTGTGTCAGCTGAGATAAATCGAAGCACAAGGCTTCACGATGATATGTTGCTCGAGCTTATGTTGACGCAGAAAATATTGAGAGAGTCGGATATGGGTTATATTTTCTGCCCAGGGTATATGCAACATCTACAAGTGGATCCTTTTGGTGTCCACTTGTATACAGAGCAAGGGATTGCAATTGTTGTGGATCATCTCCGCCAGTGTTCTCTGGTGACCCTATTCCTCCATACCACAGGTGGCGTTGTGCGATGGCTCCCCAACCAACCGAAGAGGGTTCTTTATTATGCCCTCTGTCTGTCAGGTGATGGTAAAAATAAACCACCTCTGCCTGTTAGTGAAATGGTCACTAATGACCACACTGTGGCCAATCTGTCGTTTTGGCTAATGAAATATTTGTCAAAAATCACTGCCATTAAAGTAAGCCAAGTGGAAAACTGACTACAGTTGGGCCCTTATGCACGGTGTTTTGCTGGCCTTCAACAGGCAAGATATTTTGGGATACCTTGAGATGCTGTCAAAAATCATCCAAGGCTCTTTTACAAAAAAAGAGCTGAAGAGCATCACTGTGCTACACCTGTGCTCAGCACGTATCCTGAAGGCCGTCTCTGTTTCCTTTTCCAGGAAGACCAAAGATAAAGGCCTGAAGGAATTTGCAAATCATTGCGTGGCACATCTGATAAACAGCATCAGTCTGAATCCTGCAGTCCAGTTTTTTGGCCACATGAGACGGATTTTTGGAAGTAGGTTCTCCACTCAGGAAGTAGAAGAGAGCTTGGAGGTCATCAAAGGCTGCATCAAGAGCAAGATAAATCTGGATGATTCCAGCACTCAGCTAATGAAGCCACCAAAGAGAGCCAAGACTGTTCTTGCCAACTCACCATTTCGGCATTTTTTTGAAGGGGTCCTGGAAAGTGACCAGTCCAATGTGCTTGATGCGAATGGAAAGTGGGAGGAGAACCCTTACTACTGTCCTGATATCACTGATGTTTTGCTGCAGGATTACATGGGGATTTTCCCACTTTGGTCAGGCGTCATGTTGGGGGATCTATGCAGGTATGCAAGTGATGCAGATCCAACCAAAGTTGGTACATCAGACATCAAAACAAGGCTTACTAACTGCCATGTTGAGAACTGTTTTTCAATCACAAAGAACCAGATTCTACACAAGGAACGCTTCCTCAGGCCTGGCTCTTTCATTTGGAAGCTGCATACCTCTCTGCGTGGCCGCTACAAGGAACACGTCCTGCAGTATGGTCTCAATCAGGAACTGTTAGGCAAGCCATTGAAAGACAAAGAAGAGCATCTGGAGCATGCTGAGGAACAATGGGGCAAACGTAGTGTGCGTGCAGCTCCTAAAAGGACAAAATATTTCCACCCTCCCCACAAGATCCCAACTCCTATGGGAGTGAAGAGACGGATGAAGACCAATAAAAAGGTATGTGATTAAAATATATTGACAGATTCTAAAAATATAGATCATTATAAGACTTCTGCAGGTCAAATGCTGAAACTGTACAATTTCATGTTCATCTTCGCTTAATTAGGATAAACTGATTTCATAATATCTACGTTTTAAATAACACAGGTATCGGCAGCCAAAGATGGGCAGAAAGAAGGAGACCAAACAGACCAAAATTAAATACATGAATTGATTTATTGATGTTTATCAAATATAGACTTCTTAGAGAGAAATGCTGACAATACAGTATTCCTGTGTAAATGTTGCCCATGCTATTTGATTTGCTTGATTTATGTGATTTTTTTTAAAACTTATTTTTCAGAAGGTCATTATCAGATCAAAAGATGGTTCACAACAGAACACTGGAGACACTGTACAGGTACGGCATTATATATATATATATATAAAACAAGTTTTCTATTCTCTGGGGCAATTTACAACTCCCCCTAGCATTCTCACTTAATCAGACATACTTCTTAAACATAATAGATATCTGCAGCTAAAGACAACAACAGCTAAACTGGTATGTGTCTCTTTTTGGAAAACAAACAAAAAATGCCAATAAGTGTGGCAAACAAAAACAGATGAAAAATAAAATTCCTTAGTCTGTTTCATTCCTGTATGCTTGGATAACAACTTGCATGCTTGTTCTAAATTAACAGCAGGAAATTTGGCGCAGAAGGGACAGTGAAGTGGTTGTTGCTGTCATTGAATCACCTGACAAGACTAACACGTACATACTTCGTCAGACTGAAATCAATTCTCTAGCACTACACAAGTGGCTGCTGGGTGAGCTAAATATTTCTGACATAACAAACATCACCTTTGCATTTCTAAAGTTTCTGAAGTTAGCAGAGAAATCATTTATAGAATAACTTATTGTTCAGACAATCGAATGCTACCTCAGAGCCATCCTGAACACGAATGGTTTGGGGAAAAGAATATACCTCTTAAACCATTACTTAGCTGGAGTAATAGTTTTTGGAGCACGGTCTGCCATGAGTAATTACTCATTGCGCAAGGTATATATATTTAATTTGTATAATGTTTTCAATTTGTATAATGAAAACATATTACACTTAAGAAACATGAAACATTACCTTAAAAATGCTTTTATATTACTGTATAAGGTTGACTTTGACAACTACGACGGAATCATAGGGGCCATCAATGTTGGACAAAACCACTGGAAATTCCTGGTAAGTGTTATCAGAAAAATACTCTCTGCCTCAAATTAAATGATAAAGTAATAGTGAAATTGTAATGGCGTGTATCTTTTCCTTTTAGTATCTGCACAAGTCAAACAAAAATGTGTACATCATGGATCCCATGGGTCAGACTGAGGACAATGACTCAAATGAAGCTGCATCATGGTTTCGGTAGGGTGTAGGGTCTGGTAATTTTAATGGACAGTAGGTTACTATGTAACTCATCATATCAGACAACTGTGTGCACAACTGCAATATTATTTAATTAATTTTATTTTTTTATTTTGGAGCAAATGATATCATTTATGTAATAATAATAGCTAAACCCTTTTCTATGTTTTTTTTTTTTGCAAAGTATGACATTATAACAAAAAGGCTACATTTGTGTTAAATTTGTCAACAATCACTACAGCCAGTACTTCAACATGCGACAAAACCGGCATCAGAAGACTGATTGGGTGGGTGTCAAGTGGCAGCCAGCTACAATCAACCACAGCATCCAAAAAGATGGCTATAGCTGTGGTGTTTTTGTCATGAAGGTGAGCTCTTAATCCTCAGATCAATTGTGTGAATATGGGGAAAAAGTCTAAAAATGTGTTTTGTAAGTTTTTAACATGACAACGTTCACCATATCATCTAAAAAGTCACATTTTCAGTCTACTCTGTATTTCATTGACAAAACAGATTGCTGAAGATGTGGTGGAGGCTTTTCCTCTTGTCCCCCAGAACATCACAATACCCATGTCACGAAAAGGCTTAAAAGACCTGAGGATCAACATGGCCAAAACTATTCTGCAGTGCTCTGGTTTGTAGACTTCTTCTTCTTCTGATCAATTACTGCATCTAGCCACAAGAAATGTTTCAGCTTCATTTTAAGGTGGTTGTCATGGGGCCCATGTCTAATACAGTGGTGTCAAAAAAAACAGTTAGACCTGTATATTCATTTTCATGTTACTTACCAACTCCTAAATCAACCGTGGGATAATTTATAAAATTACAATATTTCAGTCTTCAGTGAAAAAGATCATTGCTCCAGTTGTGGCCAGGAGTATCCAAAAGGACAGACCCAAACCACAAAATGGGTGAGTAGTATACTTGAAAAATAGTCTAAAGCTGCACCTAAAATAGATATTTTTGGAAAAAAGATCTGTTGTTAGATATACTATTGTCAGTATAATAACAGTATATTTAAAAGACTACAATCTAATACTGGTGGATATTTGATTTTAAAAATGTATTTCAGATTGAATGCACAAAATGCAGAAGATGGTACCATCCACGTTGTGTGACAATGTCCGATGCAGAGTGGGATGAGGAAAACACTACAACATCATCAAAATGGCAGTGTGGCCTTTGTTGATTCCAAGGTTGGCCTATTATGTGTCAGAAAAAATTCAACACTGGCAATAAAACAGTTTGAAATATTCATGAATATTGTTCAGTGACTAATTAGTTTGTCAAGATTATTCATAATTCTTCAAGACGTGTTTGTTAAAGGTTTATAATGTATAAGGTAATACAATCTAAACAGTTTAGAAGTAGAATGGCGTTTGTAAGTTGAAGTTCAAAATCAAACCGAGAAATATTACTAAAGTGTGCTGGATGGATACCAATTGTTTCTGGAATATTTTTACATGATTTTCTGAGAGTAAATGGTTGTGAAACATAAATGCCAACCTTACAAAGAGATGAGAAGTGGAATGGTGTTTGTAAGTTGAAATTCCAGAGAGCTATTTCAAAATAAAACTGAGAAATATTCATAAATAATTCTCATGAATAATAATTGTTTCTGGAATATTTCCACATGATTACCTGTGAGAAAGTGCTTGTAAAAGATCAATATTGACCTTACGAACAGATGACAAGTAGATCTATGTTTTGAATCAGCTTCATCCAAGGAACTTACTGACCAAATACTGTTTTGATATGCCTCACTGTGCATGAGATATTAGGGAAATGATAAAATGCTTAATTGACCAAATGGTGGCACTATTGAGTATATGAGTGAATAATAACATGCTATGAGACTCTTGACCCTGTGGTAATGACAGTATTTCTTTGCTGTTGTTGTTATTTTTTTTAATTTGTCCAAACGGAAGTGCCACCGTCCAAACCAACGTTACGGCTACACTGCCGGCAGATCCCCGGGTGACTACGGGCGCCACACCAACGCTGTGCAGAGGTTCTGTGGTGTCTAGACCGTCTAGACACTGGTATTAAACACGTTCAAGTCCATTCACTGGTTGTAATGTCATAACCAGTTCATGTAGTGAATGCCAGTTTGTTGGAACTTTTATCCTTTTATTGAACATTTTATATAATCTATTATTTTTTTATTCAAGAAGCTAAAAAAATGTGTTCAAAATCCATGAGTCTCTAAATCTATTCTGTTGACCCATGTTCCCTATTTAAATTCTGTTGTATTGGCCCATACTGTTTAGTGTTATAAATCTCAAAATCAGTGTGAAAGTTAGAAAAGTTGCCTATTAAAACAGTTGCAACTCAATGTCATGTTGGTTTTAAAAAATATTGAGAAGGTATTAAAAAAGGTATTAAAAGGTATTAAATTTAACTTCAGGATTTCTGTATATACCCTGTGGACGACATGTTCCTTCATTATCATGAAACACACTGACTCTAGTTTATTTGACTTAATCCCTAATACACCATCCCACTGCCAGAAAAACTCGCAGCAGCACCAAATATGGATTAATCCACTGAAAATAGTCCCCAACAAATGCACCTACAGTGACTAACTGCTTAAGAAAATTACTGAGCCTTTTTTAAAAATCCACTTTTTAAAATTTATGTTACCTGTAGAAACTAGGGCTGTCCTGTAACTAGAGATTTTCCTAGTGAACCGGTAGTCGGTAGTTCAAGCCATCAGTCAAATAGTCATCACACGTTTATGATATTAATTTAATTAGTTAAATATGTATTTTAAGGACTGCATCAAAAAATAATTTGAGTCCAGGGCTGACAAATACTATTATAATGTTGAATGTTATAGATCAGAGTGTAGAGCCTACAGCTTGGTTTTCATCTCTTATTTTTTATCTCTTATTGCTGTATTCAGATGTATTTCTTTGTTTTACTCCTGTTCTTATCCGTTACCACTGAATACCTGTCTCCTATATGCATTTTAAATTCAGCTTGTGCCATTTTGGTTTTTGGTTGTCATATGTGAACAGGGTGCCTGTGCAAAAGAGAGACGCTGCTCACACTGGGCCATCCTGTATAAATAAATGAATGAATGAAACCTAAGCTGTGCCCCAATTCAGGGGCTGCATCTTTCAGGGGAGGTGGTCTACAAAGGTGTGACCCTTATTAGCTGCTGTGGACCATAAAAGCTGAACTAAAATGAAACGTCCGGCCGGACATTTTGCTCTGCGGTACCAGCTCTGCCTGCCCTTACCGTTGCTTTGCAAAGTGTAGTTCCTGTTGACAGGCAACTTTTTTTTCCACAAACAAACATGAGGTTTTAGGGCCCTTGTTTTTAACAGTTGTACTGTTAGCTGTTGAACTGAGCTGAACCCCAAAATGTACATTTAAAAGTGTGATCCTTGGGGGCACCTCGGTGGTAACCGCAGTGGCCCAGGGTTTGAATCAGACCCGCGGCCCTTTGCTGCATGTCATCTCCTCTCTCTCTCTTTCCCCAACTATCCCCAACTGTCTCTCTCTTACTCTACCTGTAAATAAAAGCATAGAAAGACCAAAAAAAATAATGAAGAAAAAAAAAAGTGTAATCCTCTGCTCTTTGCCAGCATTGTTTCATTGCTGACACACAGTGAATCTTGGATAAGGTTTGGCTTAATTTTCCTGCCCAGGGAACTGGGACGTAACTTTAGTACAGATATACTGTAGGTATTCATGCTCCCCAGAGGATCATTCCTAACTACCAAAACCAAATGTTTTTACTTGTACACAAAAACAACCAACAGGCATATTATCATGAAATTTACTGAGCACATTCTTGTTCCCCAGAGGATGAATTTTTTAAATTTTACACACCATGGCCTGTCCTCTTGCAACATCTGCAAGACAAACTTACTAATTACTATTAGTGTTTACCATCTGTTGTGTACAATAATCATCTCTTTATTGCTTTACATTTGCATTCTTTCATTAGTTATTTTTGCCTCTGTGTGAATGTGGATTGTGAATGTCTGATGTAACCAGGGTCTAAAATCAGAGCGACTTACAGTGTGCTGTCACTGTGCTGAAATGACATTTATTGACGTTGTGCTATACAAATAAACTTAATTGTAGTCTGTCTCTCCCTGGCCCTCAGAGTAGGGTGCATGGTGTGACCTCCCACCCACCCTTTGCGCATCTCCTCCTCCACCCATCTGCCCCTCGCTCTCCCTGACTGGATGGCTGGCTGGTAAGTGACAGGACTGACAGACGAGGCCTGTTCCTGGGTTAGTATCATGTCGACGGGGAGCAAAGCTTCCCAGCATTGTCAACCATCATGGTGCCAGCTCCAGGTCTAATGAGGGAGACTGCCGCCTCGGCATTGCCTCACCAGTGTCAGGAATCGGCCTACAAATCAGCAGTGCATCACGGGGCCACCGCAAATGATATGTTGACAAATGCAGATATTTCACTTTTAATTGACACTAAGAGACGGAGATGATCCGGCTGCCAGGGCTTCTGAGGAGACAAGACAAGACAAGATGGGAGAGAGAGGGGGTGGGGGGAGGTGGTGGTAGTGGTGGTGGTGGTGGTGGTGGGGGGGGGGGGGTTTAAACAGTGTTAGAGAAAAGAAGATGTTGGAATAGCCTTGGAAGACGTTTAATATTTGGGCAGGGTGTCATTTCTTCTGTGCGTTACGGTTGAGGGGAAGCAGAGAGAGGGGGGTTGAGATTAGAGGTGTGAGTCTCTGAGACTTGTCAGCGCTGACAGACGCTGTATTATATGGCAGCCTCACAGCTGACTGGCTCCTCTAAACCCTGACAACGTTGCCTATTCACTTAGCCAGGTGGGCTTTCTCTGTAAAGTCCCCTGTCTCAACGCTGCCTGACAAAGGCTGAATTAGGGACCACTTGATATTCTGCTATATGTTATTGCTTTTATTGTCTGTTTACCACTTCATTTTTTGGGATTATAACAGCCTTTCTTTACTGCTGCAGATCCCAATAAAGAATACAAATAAAAAAAGAAAATCTTTGGCACAAAGTTACAGTTGCCGTTAACTAGCTTACAGCTAGCTGCACATGCTAGCTGTGTGTTGCAGCAGATGTTTCTGATGCTAACGAGTTATTAACATTATCTGCAGTCTTTCGCAAAAAATCACCAGACACAAGTTACACAATAATAATCTCACATCATGGAAAACTGGATTGTGTGTAATAGTGTAACTAAAAATAAATGAGTCCCCACTATGTCTCTGTGTTTGCGATGAATACATTTTGTATTTACACACATTTTGAATTCACCACTTACGAAATAATATTGTAATAAACATATAATAAAACAAAAATACCAGCACACATGCCTATTATAACAGGGAGATGACCAGTTGATCCCAGCTCTGTGTGGGCGGAGAATTTATCTAATTAGTAAGTAACTGCTGTAGAATAAAGTCTCACTGTCTGTATATGTTATTTTATCATAAATCTTTTTGTTTTGCTAACATATAGGTGTAAGCTGCTGCCCATCTCACTACCACTCCTGACATGAGGTGAGGGACAGGTATGGTTTGACTGGGACATCCATTTGGCACCAACCTTGTTGCCATCTTCAGTGACATTCTTTTACAGCATTTTGCATGACACACAATGTTGTGTCAGTAGTGAGTGAGCTAATCTTCAGTAAGCAAAAATCAAATCACTAATCTGTAGATCAACCAAACATATTAACCACAAACTATGCATTGTGTGTGCACATTAAGATATGGATGTGGATAGCATCAATCCATCCATTTTCTGCTCTTCATCTGGGGTTGGGTCAGATAGCCAGCAGGCTGGGTAAAGTAGTCCAGACAAACCCCTCCCCAGCTCTGTTTTCCAGCTCCTCCTGGTGGATCCTGAGGCGTTCCCAGGTCAGAGGAGGATTGATTGCATCACAGACTAGGCTGCCTCAATCTGAAGAAAGAAATACAGCTTTCTTTTCATGGGTGCTCCAACGGTTGGCCCCTTCATGACCCAACCTGTCCCAAGATTCATTGATTCATTACACACCAGCAATGAAAATAACATGGCATCAAACAGACAGCCCGAAGATTGCACCTTTAAATGCAAGTACTGGGTTTCAGCACAGTCGAACAGCTAGTGGCAAAACTGTTAACCAAGTGCTCTAAAACATCAAGATAAAAAAAAAAAAAGAAGTTCCAATGCAACGATACAGGTGGACAGAGCTGGTGACACAAAGCAGAAATCCTCCACAGGCTGGACCGTCTCATTTCAGTACAGTGTTCACAGTCTATGACAGCTACAAATGGCTGCACCTTCGTAGACTGTGTCCTCCGAAGGATGCGTCCCTGAATTGGCGCATCTCCTTTCTTTTTTGGGTCTACCCTGAGGCCTCCACCAGTTTGACACGCCAATAATGGAAGGTCTATTTTCATAGCACTCTCCATTATTTCCATTGTTAATGATTGAGTGGCACTTACCATGCAAACAATTGAAAGGATGAGGATAAGGGTTGCATTCATAGCCCTGTTGACGTGTTAAAGAGAGTTCCTGCAGTTAGAATCTCTCCAACAAAGCAGGGGAGTTACATCCAATGTCATCTGATAGGAATTACTGGCAAAGCATGAAAACCAGACCCAGGCTGATAATCAATAAAATAAATTCTGGTTTAACCCCCTGACAAGTACCTTCTGTTTTTGTGAACAATCCTGAAAATGCCATATTCAAAATAAGATGGTAACTGTTGTTTTTTTGCTGTCTGGGTTTTTTTTTTTAGGTAAGTCTTTGGAGTCGACATGCCAAAATTAATCAAAAATCAATTTCAAAGAGACACAAACAAGTTTTTTCCTTTTCTCTTTTAATTTTTTTCATACATTTTTCAGGTCAGGTTTTTGTCAGGTTATTCCAGGGTTGATTAATTGGACAATGTGTTGACAACTACCTTATTACCAAAATGTTCACCTTTCTGTCACATTGTTTTGCAGTTTGTAGTGTAATAAATTGATTACTCCTTTGCATGTGATGAGTTTCTTTTTGGGGGGTGTTTTTTTTTTTTTTTGTCAGTATGCAGGCATTTTTCCTGACATGGGACAGTTCTGGAGGTGATTATACCTTTATGTGATATCTAGGTACAATTTCACATCAGCTTAACTCTTGAATTTGAAATTATCGGCTTTATACCATTTAACAGAGACAGCTGGCATCACACAACCAAATATGGTAATAAATATGAAATGGTACAATGACTATTTTACATGATCAATCTGAGGTCATCCCGTTCAAACTGACTGTTGAGAGTCACATCAAAAGTGACTTTCTAATGTCTCTAATTAACAGAAAGCCCCTACATCAGTTCTCAGAAGAAGGAGCAATGTCTCAGAGCTTCAGGTCAAAACTTCTCTTCCTGTGTGTTGCAGTTTGTTGTTTTGACCACCAGAGGGCAGACATAAGCTGCAGCTCTGACTGCGGCTTGAGACTGCCACGCAGAAGGAGACCATCCAAGTTTCAGTGTGTTTATTTCACATCCCTGGGCTTTGCTCATCAGATCAGTTTAAATAACAAACCCTCCCAGCCTCTATTTCTCTCTCATGAATAAAGCTGTGGCCCTTAGTGGTGCCTACACCGTCTCTTGGCAACGCTAGACTGCTCTCTGAAGCTTAATACACAGTAACTCACACAGACACGCACATGAAAACCCACAGAGACACACAGGTAATAGTTGCGGGTCACAACAGAAACATCATTAGATTTCCAGCTGTCAGCCACTCTCTTGGATTCTAAATTGGATGAGTGGATGAGAGCGATACAGTACAGTCGAATAATGACTCAATTGCATATTGTCTGATCTGTTTAAAAAAAAAAACCTGGTGTCTTCTCACCTTTAAGTGTCTGGTGGAAGTCAAGGCAGACAGACTTAAAGTACCCCAGGAATCAAGTCGAGTCTGGGCGGAATCGCTACACTTGGGGGTGGGTGGGTGGGGGAGGCGGTGGGGGTTCTCAGGGAAGTAAGAGTTTAAAACAGGAGTAAGTTTCACATGGAAGCAAGAGACAGTATTTACTCTGCTGATGAATTTGTGGTTAATTGTGAGTGTTGGTGTGTATGACTATGTGGGGGGAATGTTAATGTGCACCCTTGGGTAGGGCTGATAGAGAGGGAGACATTCCTCATTAAAGTAATTAGACCTGCAGGAGAGGATCCCCTGGCCCAGGAATAGATATGCACACCACATCCACATGCACTCACCACACACTCACCACACACTCACCCCACACACACACACACACACACACACACACTGTAAGGACCTTTCACACGCTAGACATACACACAAACACACCAATGCATGCATGCACACAGTTTCTTCCAGTACTAACACACACAAACACACACACACACACACACAACCTAATCCTTCTAAATTTAAGCATATAGCTTTGCCTTTCTCTCTTTCACATTCATTGCTCTGACATACCTGAAAACAATACAACCAGATTTTTTGGAACATAACATAATAAAGATACATTCATTGTGGCATATTGGTAAAAGTATTTTCTTTTTTATCCAAAATATCTGATCTTGCAGAATAATCTCCACCTGAGGTGACTCCAGCTTTATTAAACTGTTTATGGTTCTGTTCAGACTCTCACAGCTCTTGGTTCAGGTCAGGGAAAGATCCTGCTCTGGTTTCATACAGAAAAAAGTTATAATTGACTTCAGTCACACCATGCTCATTTACTTGTAATCCATAGGTTCTCAACCATTTACTGGTATGCCCCCCTCCCACTCAGAAGGTGAAATCATTATCAGTCATTAGGGAGATAGCGGAAGCAACTAATAAAAAAAGATCCATGTTGAATTTTAATGAAACTCTCGTTTGGTTATTCTCCAGACATAAAACATCTTCATTCAACTTAGTTTCACGCCATAATTTCCCCCTTGTCATCCACCCCCCTTACCCTGCAATGGCTCTATGCCCCGCCCCCCAGTGTGAGAACCACTGATTTAACTAAAACCACTGATATAACCTTAAAACCTAAGGTGGTTTTGCTGCCTAAGCCATAGACCGGACTCCAGATGTGAACCCTGCTCTCTGGTGTGACTGCCATGCACTGCAGCTGTCTCCTCGTGCCTCTGCTGTTAGGAAATAAATGTTTCACTTCATTCAGAAAACAGGATGATGTGTTGATGTTGACATGTCCCCAGATTTCAGTAATTAA
Source organism: Trachinotus anak (assembly GCF_046630095.1). Taxonomy (NCBI): domain Eukaryota; kingdom Metazoa; phylum Chordata; class Actinopteri; order Carangiformes; family Carangidae; genus Trachinotus; species Trachinotus anak. Next base: position 2,026,880 of record NW_027273859.1, on the reverse strand, counting down.
TTTAGTGACTACATCACTATCTCAACTCACAGAAATGATGACAAAAACTGTAAACATGAGACCTAGGTCAAATGATCCTCTCGTGACATGGCCTGAGTGAGGCTGACAAGACAAGTCCCACACTGCACAGCTTCAGTGGACTGGAAAAGCCACACAAACATTTCTAACTGGAAGATGTAACATTTTTAATATTTTTTACAGCTTTTGTAGAAATTTCAATATGAATTATGATACTCCCATTATGCCTTTATTTTATTTCCTGCTCCTCTTTAGGCCTTTCTGAAGCTGATTAAACATTATAACTATGAGTTAGGCATAAACAGATCATTTATTGGTGCATTAGCTGCTTATTTTGCTAATGTCCAAAAAATTTTATGGAAGATTTTGACATATGAGAGCAGGAAAAGCACAAGTGTGATGGTTGACTTCTATTTAACTGCTTTAGTTTTAGGGTCCTGTCAAAATGTCAGCTTGACTCACAAGTAAAATTTTTAGGAACTGGTACTTTATACTCCACTACATGTGAGAGGTAAATGTTTTACTTTCTACTCCATTGCATCATTTCATTGTAGTGACCTTTCAATTTAAGATTTTACATAAAAAAAACAAACAAAACATGATAGGCTGAAAGCAACAGTAGCCAGGTTTACATTGCAGTTTTCTGCAAAATAAAGTGATTTTTAGGAACATCAATAAAATATAATTGCAAATGGTCTGTGCAAATAACGCTGGGTTTTTTCTCACGCGATATAATTCCAGTTTATTTATGTGATGATGAATTTCCATCATCTTCCATCCGTCTGCCTCTCAGTTCAAGCTAGATCCCTGTTTGTGTTTCCGTTCCAGTTTTGCAAAATATTGCTTTATGAAATAGTCTGCAAAACCATCTCATGCGAGCATATGTATACATTTTTTGTTTTTGAGAGTTTTTTGGAAATGAATGTGTTTCCATCACTCATTTTTAAGTTCAGAATTTCTAATTGCACATTAAGCAGGTTAATGGAAACACACTTAGTGTCATTTAAATAGAACTGAGAAATATTTACCATCATTATTTACAACTGTGTGTTTCCCACTCCGGCAAGTCAAATGATCTGGTGTGAAGAACTGGCAGAACTTACCTGAAGCATTTGAAGGCTGCTATTTTATATCCTAAGCATTTTTTTTTTTTTGCAGGGATGTGATGATAGATGCCATCCCTGATATCCTGTTGCAGCATCACCCTGGCTTTGCTTCCACAGAGCAGGTTATTTCCAATATTTCAAATTCCATCCAGTAATATACATAAGCATAGAATATACACAGGCAACACTGGTTGTTTTATTATTTTTGTATTTCAGTCAATGATCCACAACCCAGGTCCCTCAACACGACAACCTAAGACGACATAACCTGTCTCAACTGTTCCAAAACCCAGTCAACTCGGACGTTAATGACGAGTCACAGTTGAAGTTTCCCTTGAGTCAGGTGGACAGTACACACCCAGCAGAGGGGTCAGCAGGTTTGGCTGGGGTGCAGAGGGCCTAGATAACATCTGGCTTTGCTCACAGCAGTGTTGTGGAGGAGCTGGGGAGGTGAACATGAAAGCCCGCTGCTGTTTGTCTGTACTTGAAACAGAGGGAATCTGGGGAGGAGGAGAACAACAGAGCTAATTAGTCAAGAGGAGCTGACAGTGCCCAGCCAAGTGGCTCAGTGCCAGTGAGGGAGGGGGATGCAGTGGTGAGGGCAGGGACGTCAGGGTTACACTCACACAGTGGCTTCAGAAAGTAGTCAGACCCCTTCACTTTTTGCACACTTTATTGTGTTGTAGATTTCATTGTTAATGCAGAAGACTGCCATTTACTTCCATTAATTTCCACTCAACTGATAATGACTAAATGAAAATGAAAACCTGGATTTGGGCAGTTTATCATATTCTTCTTTTCTTGAGCCTCTAGCTCCATCAATGGTGTGTCTGAACTGCCATCCTCAGGTCTGTCCACAAATGTTCTCTGGGGTTTAAATCTGGCCGCTCATGGACAGCCAGAGACTTCTACCGAAGCCACTCCTGCGAACTGTCATCCCAGGCTCAGGTCACGTGCACTCTGGATCAGGTTTTCTTCAAGTACCTCTCTGTATTTGGTTGCATTCATCTATCCCTCATGTCACCCACCAGCATGCTACAGCAGGCATTGTGCTGCCACCACCGTACTTCACTGTAGGGCTGGTATTAGCCAGGTGATGAGCAGTACCAAGTGTTCACCACACACAGTGTATTTGTTTCTGATGAAGGGTTCAGTTGTGTGACTCTGCCATTGTTCTTGGTCTGATCACTTTCTCGAAGTTACTCTCTGTGTGTGTCTGTAAGTTAACTTCTGAACAGGACTTGAAATGATTTTTTCAACAGTTTTTGCTGTGACCTGGATGGCAGGATCATCAGTAGAGGCTCTTTTTCCAGACCAAGACCACACCAGAGATGAACTTTTTCTGTGAGCTGCTAACCTCACTGTAACAACCCAGTGACAAAGAGTGAGCTCTACAGTGCACAAAGATATGCCGTATGTTTTTAAAGTAAAATACATTTTCAATTAAATAAAGTAAAGTAAATCTTCCACACATTGTTCTTATGTGCTCAAGATAAAAGCAGCTATAGTCCAGACCTGTGAGCCACTAACATGACAAGTGAGTCTATCACATCAGAGGCAGCGCTTAACAACCGTTCGCTGTCAACACTTGTGCTGGGTGCACACGGGTATTTGCGTGTTGCATGAGCCAGTGCAGAGAAATGGGCCGGGTCGCATTTCCAGTTCCAGTAGTCCATTGTGCTCCTTCTGTACAGCTGGTAGGCGACTGCATGCAAGTTGTGAGTGCTTGAAATGTCCCACTTATTCTCCTTCCCACCGCGACAACATGCGTGACGCTGTGCTAAGACAGGACACCTTCCTGCACAGTTAATTGCAGTATGTGTGCCCATGCATGATAGATTTGGCACACCAAACTCCATGTTGCCCTACGTGCACACTCTATTTTGCTACTTTCCACTTCCCTAACATGCATCAAAAGCGGATGCAATTGCCGCTGCTGTGTGCAAACTGGAACGTTCCTGCGAGTGGTGGACAGTCTTTTTAAGGGTGAAGTCTGCGTTAGTCCACTGGGCAGTCAGGCTCCACATGTTAACAGGGCTAGCATCACTGGTGATTTACAGGCATTGCAAATAGCAATTTTGTTGTCTGTTTCAGATACACCAAAATACTTGCATACAGCTGTCATGTTGAAGCTTGTTGCTTGCACTCATAGTACACATGTACCATTGTCATGTGGGCAACACAGTCATCCTATTGGCCAGGCACATATGCAAAGTTTTCACATCTGCAAATTAGGTTTTTCTCGGTCGATACTGATGTTGTGCCAATGACATCGTGCATCCCTAGTAATCACACATTTTATTATCAGTGCTCTTATTCTGAAGAAAGAAGTCTGGCATTTCCTTATGCTGGAAGAGAAATTTTGAAGTTTCATTGATTGATATATACTGACATGAATCTGCTGCCAAAACCTGTGTCATTTTACCATCCTGTCCTACAGTGTCAGACCTCTGACACAGGAAGCTTTCTTGTGGATTAACAAGGAAAAACATCTCTTAAGTATTTGTTCAGCTGTTCAAAGGAATTAGCACTTTCAAACTCCTTCATTAATGCTCGAAAAGCCTCACTGTTGTGTGGTATATCGAAACTTCTCAACAAAGAAGCAGTTGATTATTGCAAACTGTCCACAGTTCTCTCAAGAAACTCCTCTGCACAGGTTACACTTATCTGTCAAAGTCACATTTGAGAGGCTGCACAGTCACCTGGATCAACATGTTTTCTTGACTGGACATCCCAAAAACAACTGAGATGGGTTCATCAGTTTCAGATAAATAGTTTGATGCATCTCTCTGGTAAATGGGTTGAACAGTGAGGCAGTTTGTTGATGGTGTAGAAGGAGGAGGTTTTGTTCAACTAATAAGCAGTGAATTTCACAGAGATGCCAAATGAGGTTTCTCACCCCTGTGATCACAGAAACACGCCACATTTTGGACATTTTGCTTTACTTGATGCTTTAAACTGTGAAATCAGCTCCAGTGTTTTGGTTTTTCTGTGTGTGGAGAACAGTATGTCGCACACATACTAGAGAAGACAGAGTCGAGTCGTGCCGGACAGGACAGGTTACAGTTTGAGAAGTTTGCCCACAGCACACGTCAGACTATCATCCAAAGAAATATTATTCGTCTTCTTGGCAACCATGACATACTGCTTGGCTGTACTCTGTAGGTCACTGATACCCATCAGTGCAGACTCATTGCAAAGTGATGCAATACTAACTCCAGGCTTACAGACAGGAAAGAAATTTTCTCTGTAACAAAGTAAGGTCTTGACCTTACCCTGTAAAGTGCCTTGAGATAATGTATATTATGATTTGGCGCTATACAAATAAAATTGAATTGAATTGAATTGAAAAAGATAAATATATAAAACTACAACTCAATTCAATTCAGTTAAAAGAGGAAAATGTATTTATTGCAGATTCCAGGTATTTCACTAGATATTATATCCGTACCTTTTTTTCTGTTTAGCCCTAAAGAACCAGAACATATGAACTTTAACTTATTGAGTCTCAGTCCATAAACTAGGAAACCTCAACTCAAAGCAAATTGTTGTCTATTTAATGTGAATCCAAACATGTCTGGTAACAGTCTTTGGACTAAAAAATGTAATAGTTGGCCAGAAAGAAAAATGTATATAGGTCTTTAAATATAAAAATGCGAATGTGGGTATTTTGGTTCAGGAGGATGGAAAATCAGCAGTCCCTCATCCTCAGAAGTCCACTTCACCACTGGCAGGAGGCTGGAGGCTCCTGCCAGGTTTATTCTGTCATAGCTACAACTCATCTAAGCCCCTTTTGTGTAAGGCTCACTGTACTCCAAATACACAACACACTCTACTCACTGAAATAAGAAGTAAAGATAAACAGTTTCAACAAACATTTCTCTGGCGTTATCTCAAAATGGCCATGCTTGGTGACTAGCATGCTAATAACAATGAATTTGATTAAAGTACCCAAAACAGTACAAACTCCATGAGTTTATTTTCTGAAGGCTGCTGTACAAACTTATTTACCAAAGTCAGCTTGGCTTCCTGTCGCAACACATGGATGTCTCGATGCCACAAGATGGTCCAGTGGTTTGCACCAGAACCATGCCTGAAACTCCACTGTACAGCTCCACACAAAATCAGACTGGAGCATTTCTGTCTGAATTTAAGCATCTGTTTGGCTCATGTCAGTGCTGACTGACCATCGCCATACAGCGGTGAGCTGCAATATAATACCTTGGGTTGGCCTGGTCATGCGTCACTCAGAAAACTGACCTGTTGTTTCTAGAGCTCCAGAGAGAAGCCAGAGAGAAGAGATTTAAAACAATATTGTGATGGTTTTTGGCTCTGAAAACCACAAATATATCTTCTTATGGATATGAACACTTTAAATATAACATGGGAAATGTGTGAAATATGGGACTTTTAAGTAAATGAGAAGTAGAAGCATGTTTAATCAAGCTGAAGATGAAAGGGCCACTCTGGGCCAGCCTGTCAAATCAGCTTGACTTTGTATTACTCCTAGTTATCATTCACCTTAGGAAAATTTGCTCATGTATTGTTTTTCAGCTACACTTAAATGTCTCACACTTTCAGTAACAACACAAGGCGACTGCCCAGCTACTGTCTAGTGTCTAGGCACAGTTTACTGATGGGAACTCATCAGGGTCTCATCCTGAATGAGACATAAACAGTTAAACGCTGCACTAATCAATATTTTTATATCAACAGTGGCTGATTTTTATTATGTGTAATTTGAAAATGTCTTTCATTGTAATGCACCTACAGGAATTATTGGCCAACTCTGCAGTTTAATTTTTCACTTTTCACTTTTGGTTTTAGTTTCACTGAACTAGTTTCAGTAAAGAGGTTCCAGTAAGCTCATACTACACTACCAGCCCAGCATCAAATGGAAGACAAAGTTATCAAATGGCTGCCAAGGACAGTACATCTAGCTAAAGAGCCAGAGATTTGTCCCAGGAGTTAGTGAGTCCAAAACAGAGCTGAAAGAAGAGTGAATATTGGACTTGAAATCATGTGGACAGAAACACATCTCTAAATAAATGCTAATGCTGCTCCATGTCTGCTGGATAGGTAAATAACATTAGCCATAACAATTTTATAAGGTGATATCATTGTGATGGCCATATCCACAGCCACACAATTCAAATAGAGATTTAAGAGATTATTCGCCATTTGTACACACACATGGCCCAGCACAGGGCCAAAAATCTGAACCCATGTGGCTGCTTTTCACCAATGTCAGAAGTGCTGCCTGATCCTCACCTGCTGAGGCAGATAAAGGAGTGGGGTCTGTGCATATGAAAAGATTCATACATATTGAAACCACAGCATGTCTGATCCCGCCCTCATTCATAATCCATATTCCTTAAGAGCCCCAAGAACAAAATACCTCTTAGTGCTCAGCTTTGGCATTCATTACAATGCATTCTCCCACTGTTGCTTAGATTGGACCTCAGTGAATGTAGAAAAGGGTTTGAGGAATAAAGCAATGTGACCGAGATATAATGTGATTATACGTGCAAGGCATAATGCATTTGGCACCAGGGAAGTTTATTTCAGTGGGCAAATAGATAAGGTCAGATGACAAAGGAGAAGGATTGCAGATTGTGACTGGAGGTACCACAGTTTAGTTATCCAGCTCTGCTGCAACATGCAAAATATGGCTGATATTAATGAAGGAGGAGTTGCTCTCCCACTTGGTGTTAACAGGATATTTTATTAGCACTCAAAATGTCCATCATTTACATTTCCTTCACCAAAAAAAAACATTAAAAACATAAAAATAAATTATGTGTGTAACTACTGAATAATGTTGTGTAAGGAGAAATGCAAATAACATAAATGTAATGCAACCGCCTACCCATCCAGCTCTCAAAGACATAAGGAAATACCAGATGCCATCACCTTCTTCCTAGCACCTTCTTTCTAATGCTGCATGATTACCGACTGATAACCTTCAGCAAAAGGTTGCTAACAGTGCTAGTGTGTCCACTAGTACTGTTAGCAACCTGTTAGCAACCAGGGACTCAAGAAACTGTTAAGCACTGGACAAACATTACACGATACCATCGCATCACCATTTCACCAGAGGTGCACTGCCTGCCCTGTATAATGAATGCCATGAGGAAGCTGCAAATGATGTGTCTATAGCCAAATACTTTGCCACCTCTACAGGCATATGGACATAATACTAGTCAGACATGTCATTTATATCTTATTAATAATATATGTATCCTCCATGGAGAAGGCCCCTCTTAATACAGCAGCGATGCCTGCCGATGCTGCTGAACCAAAGACGAAGAAGAGGATGACCCTGGGAAGCTTCTTCAGGGTCACTAAGGAAGGAAGTGATGCAGGAACCACTGTGCAACAGGACCAGGCCATGGCTCTTGAGCTCCTGTTTCCAGGCAAGGACACTGGATGCTGAGGAGGACCCTCTGGAGTGGTGGAGGGAATATCAAAAGCTCTACCCACGGCTCTCCAATCTGGCAAGGGAGTATCTATGTATCCTAGCCACAAGCTCCTCTTCAGAGAGGGTCCTCAGCACGGGTGGAAATATTGTCACCTGTCTGCACTCATCTCTGAAACCAGATCATGTAAACAGGCTGGTGTTTCTAGCTAAAAAACCTTTAAGAGATGACTTCACCAAAATTATTCATAAAATAAAATTTATCATAAAATTGAGCAGCCCTACAGGGCGGCAGGGCTGCTGGATTTTGTGATGTAGGCCAACATGGAAAATGAACATTTTTGGACTGAGTTATGACTGACGGAGTATGATGAATATAGTGTACAAAAAATGTTGAATACATGTTTTGGAGTTTTCAGTATGTTGGTGTAGTGCACTACAACATCTAATTTATTTTTATATACTGAATATAGTTGTTTTCAGTCTGTTGTTGAAGTACACTAATGTTACAACATAGTGGATCTTATTTATTTTGATCCAATTTATTTTTAGTAATTTTATATTATATATTTAATTGTATATATTTCGATATTATTTATTATTTTGTTTATTTGTTTTCCCACTGAATTGTATTTAATGTCCAAGAAAGTCAAAGGTTATTATTAGAACAGGACGCTGGATCTAAAAATGGTGCCCATTCGGTCCAATATGAATTGCTGGCCTAACGCATACACCAAAAAAGTTTTCATTGAAAAGCATATTTAAGGCATGTCTTCTTTTTTTTAAATTAAAAAAACTGTGCAGTGCTATAGTTACATTTACTTTCCTATTATTACTTAGGCCTCTGTCTATTTTCCATTGCTTTCAACAGCTATATGCTACAGTCAGGACTAGATGGATGTATTACAAGGTCATGGTTGAGTCCTGAGAACTTGCAACTATTACAACCCAAACCTCCAGTGTCACAAAGCTTTTCCTACAGTGACATGTCCTGCATCCAGGCCGGAGTCAGTTATCATTTAACAGGCTGACACAGTTGAAGTCATAAAATAATGTATAAAAAATAATGTGGTTGTTGTGAACAGATGAGAGGCTGATGAACTTAAGTCAGGATGAGACCCTACTGGCACACAGATCACAGGAACTATCACATATAGGGTAAATGACTAAATTCGATAAAAAAGGCTAACAAGTGACCAATAACTGTGAGCCAAAATCACAAAATCAATGTACCTTGATGTGCGTGGAAGAAGACTCACCTTTGTGCTGTTTATTCACTTTTCCTTCTAACTTTCATCCATACGGCGCTAGCAGTAACCTAGCAAACATCCTTGTTCCCGAGACACAGCACGACCATGGACAGAGTGCACGTACACAATGGTAACGTCATTCAGAGAAAAAAGACTTTTCTGGGCTTAGAAAGATTAAAACCTCATGGATTGAAAATATGCAATAGAAAGATTAATATTTGACTGTGTGCAAAGAGGGGTGTCCTGTCAAAAGTTTTACAGGCCTCTCTTTTACTATTGCAGCTTTTCGGGCTGCAGGGGATTTTTCGCTGCAGTACAAGGCGAGGCTAAGCGGCGGTGCCATTTCTTGTAACCTCTGGGGGATATTTTTGGGGGTCCAGAATGATTTACATTATCATAATGTACTGTAGTGTGAGTGAGGGAAACTATTGTGTAGTTGCAGACTGACTGTGGCACAGCACAGTGGCAGGTGCTGAAGGTCAGCTAACTACTGCAAAGTGGCTGAATATGGAGCAGTGGTGGACAACGACAACACGGACGAAGAAGAGAATAGAAAATAACTTTACACCATGAAGTTAAAATGAAAAACGTAAGGTGGCGGCAGCTTCGACACATTTGGCCTCCAATGAATTGTTGGAAATATTTTGTGTCTGGTAGCTAGAGGGTTGTGGCCCAAAAAATTTGAGAACCACTGCTTTAGATAACTGTAGGTGGCCACTCAGAGCTGCTCTACACCACAGTTTTTTGCCCTGAAGGGGGCTGAGATACTCCAGCTGCGACACAGCCCTCTGCTCCATGTGAGCACCGTCTGTCTAACCTGCACAAAGCTGAAAGGCACTGAGGTACTTTAGTGCAATAAATAGACCACTGGTAGACACTGGACCTATCAAGCTGCAAAGTTTTTCTTTGTGTCTCAGTCTTCACTCACCTGTTGAGTGGATAACACTGAGGTGTAGCTACAGAAAGTAACTATGCACTCTTGGTGCACTTCCTAACACAGTCTCTGCATTTATTAAATAAATGTTGTTGTTAATACTTACACCAAGGTTTCCTACTGCATTGAAGTTTTAGTGATGTCCTTCACTTGTAAGTAGCTTTGGATAAAAGCGTCTGACAAATGAATAAATGTAAATATTTAAAAATTGTAAAGACATTCATGTTCCCCAGAGGATGAATCCTGATGACTCTGTGATCCTCTGACGTTCCAGCTGATATCACCATGTCTTTCTCTAATAAAACTCTTGGCATTCCCATCAGCCTCAGCTGTAGTTTGTTTCATAATAAGATGTTAGCAAGCTAACAAGGTAAGCTAAATAATAAACATTATACCTGCTAAACATGTTAGCATTTTCATAATGAGCATGCTGACATGGCTGCAGACTCTTAGCCTTGTTTTAACAGGGACAGTATCCACTTCATATATATTAGCTAAATATTCCAGTCTGTATCTTCTCCTTCAACTCTCTTTTTCTTCTCATTACTGCTGGGCTAGGGAATAACGACCATCCCGACTGCTCCTAAAGCTGGATGTAGCAGTGTGTGTTAGTGTTTGCGCGTGCACACACATTTCTTCATGTGAGTGATGGAGAGCTGATTAACAGAGTGGTGAGCTGCCGAAAAAAAAAAAAGAGCACATCCTGAAAAACATACCTCATGCAAATGTGTTTGTCACTCTGACAGTATGTCTCAATTAAGGCCTGAAAAGCCGAGCAGAGCCGGTCTGAGCTGCCAGCTTCACTGACCCCCACCCACCCCCCAACACATGCGCACACACATTATGTCCACACACTTTCCTTAAAGCGTAGTGAAGAACTGAAAAGAACAAAGACGAAAGAGGGGAAACTGAAGGGAAGGGGAGAGAGGGAACCTTCAGCGGCGTGACAGCGGGGGAAATTCTTGAGAGGAGTCTGTACAGTAAATTGACAAGCGGAGAACTACAGCGAGGCGGGATGGTAATGATAAGACTGGCTGGAGCACACACGCCACTGATGCCAAAGCTAGCCGTAATGACAACAATAATGGCAAACAATAAACACTCAGATCCGACATCCCACCGCAGCCCCCCACTCCCACCCCCACCCACACCCACACACACACACACACACACACACACACACCTGCCATGCAACCACCCCACAATCATCACTGCCAAGTTTGATGGCTACTGTGGCACAACATACACACACACACACACACACACACACACACACAGAAACTGACACACAGTTTATTACAGTATATAGGCAAACTGTGGACACACATTCACACAAACAGCTGAGCACAACAACTGCACATACAAACACACACAGCCGCACTATGAAATTAATTTCCCCCTCACAAACACACATGGACTCAGCTACTCAGACAGAACAAGCAATGACGAACACACTGTAAGAATGGCTCCGTACAACTCACACATTAAAACACACACCAAACAGGAAACACACACAAAACACAGATAAAGAGATAAATTTAGTAGCATGTGTGGCTGCACGCGCACGGTCAGACGTGCACTCTCTCCAGCCCTGCTGTAGCAGGGAGCTGATGGCGAAGAGAGGCTGATGATGGCTGATGTGGCGCTGGCTGGCTGGGTAGCCGTTTAATTAATCTCCAGACAGACAGTGGCATCAGAGAGAGAGAGAGAGAGAGAGAGAGAGAGAGTTAGAGGAGGGGAGAGAGTGCATAGGGGAAATAAAGATAGAGACAGAAGCAGCGACAGCCACAAAGAGGCTCTGTCTGTCTTTCTGTCAGCCCTCAGGACACTTGAGAAGACACACTGCAGGAGGCTCCAGAAAATCTGCGACACGCTGAATCTCTGAGGCTCGTGTCTGGTTCAGTGGAACCATCCCAAGTCTCAGTTTATAGAATATAGAGGAGGAACAGGGGGATGGGCTGAAGTTAGGAGGGCGGCTGGATGGCTGTACACTCAGTAGGGGGGTGCAGGGAGTTGTTCAAGAGGAGGCATAATCAACTTTGTTTGTTTTTTGTTTATCAAAAGAGTGATATCACCTGAAACCAATATCATGATTAATTTACCTTGGTAACAATCAATAAATATCTTTTTAAATGCACCTGTGTACAATTATTATTTATACTGATCTACAAACAGAAAAATAAATGACTGAATAATATTTGTGTAACATGTCTTTAACCTTATTAACATCCAGATGACGTTTTCTTATGTAATACAAGACATATGATGGGTGAAATAATCAGTCAACGCCATGACTGAGTGTTTCCAACAGTCAGGGATTCATACGTCACAGAACCTATGGAACCAATCCTGTCAACTTGTAGGGACAGGGGGTGGGGCTAAATACACCTGAAACCTTGCCATACAGAGTCCCAGAATTAGCATTAGCATAACTGCTAATACTGTGTAAGCCACTGCCAGTTACAAGCTAATAAACAACAAACAAATAAAAGATGCTAACTGTTCTGATAAGTCTGCTAGGCAACAATTTTGGTCACAATAACCTCCTCAAAAACCCAGACACAGACTCAGGACCTGAGCCTCATCAGAGAGTGTCTCCTCCCCTAACCATCCTGATACTCTTTGCTCTTTTACCTGTCAACCTAGCCGGAAGTGGGCGGGGCATAAGGCTTGATACAGATTTACCAATGAGGAAGTAAGAGAAGATGTGCTTACAGCTCCATTTTTTGATTTTCTTTCACTTTTTATGTGGGAATTCCATGTTAAACAAAATATCAATAATAGCAGAGGATTTATACAGAGTTTAAAACATGTATAGAGAGGAACTTTAAGTATGCGATGTATAGAATTACATAGCATATTCAATACTTAAGAACAATTTTAGCTATTGTTATGTTTATGTATAAAATGTGCTCTCTACAGTGGAGCCCCTGTTTTGCATCACCTCTCCATAAGTTTTGCATTGTCTCACAATACATTTTGAGGTCCCTCACAATAAAAGCAGCTGCAGCTCTGGTCACAGCCAGTGGCTGGGTACTATCACCACTCTGCCTCTTGAAGAGTAATGAGCAATAAATGCATCACGTAAAGTGTCACATTGTCTCTCCTTGTTGTATTATCTGCAGAACATTACAGTGCCAGTGCAGCGTCGGTGGACTAGACCAGCATACTAACTTTTCACATGGCTCAGGAGGAACACAGAAATAACCTGATTACCTACTGCTGCCACACCAACACGCTTCAGTTGAGACCAAATGGACACTGAGCTGGGCTGCATTGACAAAAATAAACAGATGATATTGTCTACATCTTATCAGAAATCAGTGGGTGCATTTCCTTGTAAAGTTAAGTATAATTGCAATCTTTAAAGTTGCTTTACATTTTTAAGATAGGAACATTTTGTTCAAAGAAGCCATATGTTTTGGCTGTGTGGAACAACTGGCAACCCACCGTGACGTCATCCATTGGTCTGTGAACTGCTGTTTTGAAGCCTTGAGTTTATAATTTGTCGGTCGCCATCTTGGCTTTTTGAAAGCAGAAGAAACCATATTTGGAGGAGAAGGTGGAGCTGAGGAGGAGTGAGTGGTGGATCTGACCTGCTCAGTCCTCTATCCTGACTGTCAGGCAGGTCGCCGTGTGTGGTACAGTCTGTCAATCACACGGTAGCCCCGCCCTAATGCAGCCCCTGCTTTATGGTCTAATTCCCTCTAATTCAAAAAATTAACATCATATTGTATCGAAGACTTGAAACTATATATTGAGACCATAAACTATCTATCTATCTATATATATATATATATATATATATATATATATATATATATATATATATATATATATAATGGTACTGTTGCTACAGCAAATATTTATTATCAGATTCATATCAACACAATCTTTCACCATCTTTCACCCAAACCTGTCCATGACCACTAAATGCAGATACATATCACTGCCTCTCATAAAAGCATCCACACACACACACACACACACACATATACACACACACAGTACCCACACATACCGTACTTAATCTACACTTAAAGTTATAATATGTAATTTTTCCACATTCAAATGTCTAAAACTGACTACACCTATGTTATATATTTTTTTGAATTATATATTTACATTATCCCAAATGTTTCCATCAATTCCCAAACCAGAGAAATAGTGATTTTAAACATGGTACCGCTCCATTTCATGTGGTTGCCTTTCAATAATGTCATATCCTTGCGTTCAATTGCTTGCCAGTAATTTAAAATTGACTTTTATCATGTTTTAAGCAACATTTTAAGATACACATTTTACAGCTTGGTTGTTTTCAACTATATATTTTAACCAGATGAAGGATTTTAGTCATGATATTTAAGTTATCAGAGAAAACAGGCAAATGGCAGCTCAGGTCCCATCCACTCATGGATGTCCATACATCAACTCTGAGATGTCCTGTGGCCACTGAAGAGTATTGGTGAATCAATTACTACAGTGAAACTGTTTTATTCGTTGTTTCTTTTAACCCTCTGGTCTGTTTGTTATGGAGAGGAGGACACCTCTGCTGATCGACTGCTGGTAAAAACCAGTAAAGAGTGACAGAGAAGGGGAATGACCTGCAGTAAATAGTCCTGGCCGGGACGTACCTGCTTGGTGGATTAGTGGCTACAGGGTGTGCCTCATCCTGAATGTCTAGTTCATAAGTTATCAAAGAAACAAAGGCAAGGAGTCTCAGTTTCCAGTCATTCCAAGACGTGGTGTTTGCAGAGAAAGTTGAGCAAATCATTGATTTTCAGAGTGATACTGCTTGATTTGGTGTTTTTACCGGTTTAAATCCCCTGGTATGTTTGATACGGAGGGGAAGATACCTCTGTAGATAATTTGACTGTTGGTAACTCGAACGTCTGGTTCATAAATTAGCAGTCAGATTAGCAGTTTTAGCTCCCAACTCTTCCCTGATGTACTGTGTCCACCGAACAGCGTCAGTGAATCACTGACTTTAAAAGATGAAACTTCTTTCAGTGCATCATCACCAGGTCTCTTTATTTTGGAGAGGAGGAGACCTCTGTGGATAATTCAGCTCTAGGTAAAAACCTCCTGAAGGACTGACACAGAAGAAATACAAACCTGGAGAAGCTAACAGCAATGGTGGTGAAGACAACATCTCCCATAATTCCACACTTTCACGCAATCCCATTTCATGACGTCACCCAATGCTGTCTTTTGTTGATGTTTTGATTGAGAGACCCCATAGTGGCAGAAGTTACATACTTGTTTAATGAAATCTTTTCTACACTTGCAGGCTACCAACAAGTTAGCCTACCTTACTGATGAAGGTTGGTACAGCCTGAAAGTACAACCTGCAGACGCTACTCAGGCTCAAAAAGGTACTACCAACTACATTTCTCCGATTAAACCCTCATCTTACAGCAAATACTCTCCTTATTCTCATGAGTATCAGTCTAAGACAAGACAGTAAAGCACAAAGGTTTAGTAGATGCAAGTACAATATGAATTTATGAGGAAGCTTTGAGATCTCCATTCAGGAAACTAAAGATGTTTATAAATAGGGTTACAATACAGAGATTTACAGTTCATAGCATTTTTTTAACTACTGTTATTGTGGAATTAAGCACATTAACCAGTTTCTTCTTACTTTATTTGCTGAACTGATCCTTTAGGTCAGGACAGAAAGGAATGAAACATTAATGACCGTGATCATATAGTTAGAGCTTGTTTGATGTTTTCCTTATCAGAATCTGTTTAGTTTAAAGTCTTCAGTGTCGTATTGATCAGTTCTATTTATCAATAAATTAATCAACCTGCATCACATCCATCATATCAGAGTCTGACTCTACATCACTGCTGGTGTAGTTTGAATTACATGTGACCTGTTTTGATTGCACTGTGCTTTGTGTGTTTGTGTTTGTGTGTGTGTCTGGACTATTATGTTACGTGTACAGGCCTGCACATGAGTGAGGGTGTGCTCACCTGTATACGATGGGTGTGTCTGCAGTCCCCTGGCATGAAGGGCCTGGTAACAGGGCTAATTGGGTGTAAAGGTGGCTGGGTGGAGGGGTGAGGGGATTTGGTGTGGTTGGGTATGTGTGTGTGTGTGTGTGTGTGTGTGTTGAGAAGCTACAGCATCTGCTGCACCTGATCTGGCTGCCTGATTAAGCTGTGTAATCTCTTGCATGAAACAACAGCTGACCAGCTCCCTGGGGTGGTGGCCACACACACACACACACACACACACCGGTGGCTGGTGGCTATGACAGCAGGCACCTTGCACTCCCCGAGGAATTTACTTTCTATCACACACCTGGTATCTACAGCTCCCCTGTCTCAAAGGTGAATTCTCACAACACAAAAACAGTTGAACAGACCGGCAGTGTGTGTGTGTGTGTGTGTGTGTTTCTTTCAGGCTCACAGCTGTGATTGTGGATATAAAATAAAAACTGATCCCTAAATTGTCTTGGAGACCTTTAATCTATATATTGAGTTTTGTACCATTTTTGGCAGCATGTAGTAACATTTGCATTAACCCACAGAAATAAATAATATGGGTTTTCATCTGTTGCAGTAATCTATCAATCTATCTAGCTATCTATATCTATATTTATATCTAGAGATTGTTTTTTAAATTTATTCATGTGTGAAATAAATCAAACCATAATCAGTGACCACATAACTGAGGTCACTGGTCACAGTTAATATATATCTAAATAATACTACTACTAATAATAATAATGAGGTATTTGCTTCTGTTGAAACATGACCCACATCTGCTCACACAGCTAAAGCATCTTCCATAAACCATTGTAATTTACATTACTTTTACTCTGAATATATCTACTCAATATTCAAATACAAATACTTTTTCTTGAACTGTTTCCATTTGATGCTTTCTTCTTCTACTATAGGATGTAGTTTTTCCTGCTGTACGTTGAACCTATGAGGAACATATAAGATATGATGCATGGTTACAGAATTACACAGAATACACACTAGTTAAAATTTGTGACAGTAAAATGCTGCTCAAGAATAAACCTGAGCTAAGTAATGACGATATCTTATATACACTGAGTTTGTGTCTTTTGAGGCTA
Organism: Trachinotus anak; assembly: GCF_046630095.1. NCBI lineage: Eukaryota > Metazoa > Chordata > Actinopteri > Carangiformes > Carangidae > Trachinotus > Trachinotus anak. The sequence goes on along the minus strand of NW_027273859.1, from coordinate 2,010,060 downwards.
AAGTTTTGCCTTTTAAATAAATACATTTTTTGTAATATTACTATGTTATTCATATATTTTATCTGAGTTTTTGCTTGTGTCATTTTGATTGTAAAGATGTTATTTTTGATGTTTTCTATTTGTCTTTTAACATTTCTGCTGGACATTCTCACTTTAACACATTATTCCTTGAATTCAGTGTTTTTGATTTGCAGATCCATTAAAAATTGAATTATATCACAGTTCAATTTTAGATACTTTCTGATGCACAATGTGAATTTTATAATGTTTTAAATGATTTTGAAATCAATTCTGGAACCTGTTTACGCAAATATTTTTTTGCTACGAGGAAACTTTGCAAGAATCTTTTAGATTTAGTGACCTTTCATATCAGAGTTGAATTGTGTAAGTTTATTGACTCCCTAAACCTCACACAGCTGATGCATTCTTCAAATAACCTGCTCCTGCTTACAGTGTTTTTTTTTTTGTTTTTTTGCCTACAGCTCTGAAGAATAATTTAATTGTTACACTGGTTTCTTTACTAAAAATTTTAAATTGCGTATTTAGAGAGCCTAGGAGGTGTGTATGTGAGTGTGTGTGTTTGCACTTCCAGTCGTATGTAACTCTGTGTGACTGTGCATGTACATTAAACCTTCCACAGAAGTCATCTGTGGAAAATGTGTATTGCGTCACGCTTCAGATTTTTGCAGATTATTTGCAGATTATGCAAACATTACTGCATGCACAACCCCACTGGAGGAATCTGGTTCAGACACACACCCACACATACACACGACTCCAATAACTTCCCTCCTCCGGCATCGTGCTGTGGGAGCTGGTCAGCGGCGTCAGTCAATTGATTGAGTGCAGAGGAGGAGCAGGAGAAGGAGGAAGGAGCCGCAGGCCATGAGCAACATAGGAGGTGAAGACCTATTGGAAATCAGTGCACCATGAGCATTTCTGCCCCATATGGGCAAAACACACGCTCAGACAGCTGCCACAGCTTTCTGCAGCCGGGCCCATCGCACGCAGAGAGAGAGAGAGGGAATGTTAACTGTGCAGTCCACACGGTCAGGAGTCTGTTTCTGCTGGCTTCTCCTTGACTCCTTCAATTACACTGCTGAAGATCAAGGAGAAAAAAACACATTCATAAAAATAACGAGAGACCATTGCAGTTACCAATACAGTACTGGAGACAATTTTCCAACCCACATCAGAGTGTATTAAATTTTTTTATGTTTATATCCAATGAATTTATCTCATTAGCTAAATATCAGTAACTATGGAGTAAAATCTGTGTAAGAAGTTTCAAACAGCAGAGAAATATCTTTATCTTAAAGACCCTCTGATGAAGTGTTTAACTTTGTAAGCATCCATATGATGTTTTCATATTATACCAGACATATGATGTGAAATAATCAGTCAACCTTGACTGAGTGTGTCCACCTTGAACTGCAGTGAACCAATGACAGTCTCATAAAAACAGATTCAGACAGCCAGGGATTCATATGTCATAGAACCTAAGGAACCAATCCTGTCAACTTGTGGGGATGAGGGGTGGGGCTAAATACACCTGAAACCTTGTCAGTACAGAGAGCCAGAGTTATCATTAGCACAACCACTAACACTGTGTCAGACAGTGCCAGTTACAAGCTAACAAACAACATAAACAATTAAAAGATGCTAACTAGTCTAACCGTTCTGATCCATCTGCTAGTCTCTGATTCTGGTCTCAGACTCCTCATCTGAGTCTGGGTCTGACTGAGGCTCAAACATGAGGCTGAGTCTCTCTGATGTTTCCTCCTCTAACATCTTCATACTCTCTGCTCTTTCACCTGGACACCTGGAGCCTGCAGGTGGTGGGTGGGGCCAAACACCTGATGCAGGTTTCTCAATCAGGAACTCAGAGTAGATGAGCTTCAGACCAGTTTTTGATATTATTTAATTTTTTATGTGGGGAAATCGTGTTAAACAAAACATTAATCATAGCAGAAGATTTTAAAAACATGTGAGCAGAGGAACTTTAAAAAGATGTATTCATGATAAAAATCTGACCTGGAATGGCAAACTGTAAATGTGAGCAGTACTGTGAATGTGTAGTAAATGATAAAAAACAGAGTCATCAGCTTCAGGAGAATTGAGTCTTTGCTGCTGCCATAGTCAGTGATTTGCATACAGGTCAGCTGATTGCTGATGTTTTGCAGACATTTGTTTGAAGTGTTTTACACATGATCCCATCAGCTGTCTTCATTTAAATTTCCACTGAAATCCTGATTGACGCAATTGTTTTGTTAGTGTGTTTTACAAAAACTTAGTTGTGCATTTCTTAAACAGCATTTCTTGGTGTAAAGACCGTCAGGTAAAATCTGGCCTGAAGAATTAGAATTAAAAAAATGATCATGGTCAAAAAAAAAAACGTCCATCACACTGGAGGTGTTTTCATCTCAAATCCAAAATTAGACTTGGCCTGATGCTGGTTAGTTCATGTCCTCACCTTCCAGTCACTGTCACACGCTGGCTGAACACCAGTTCTCATCTCGTGTGTTATCATCAAAATGCAAAGAGACCTTCAGTCGTGCTTCAGTCCCAGAGAGGAGTGACTTCTATAGATACAAGACAACAAACACACTCTCTCACTCCAAACAACATCTCCAAAGGTACAGTGCTGTGGTTAATTAGTGCCTATTTATAGACTGGGTGGTGGTGGTGGTGGTGGTGGTGGGGGGGTAACCTTATGGCAGAGAGGCTGCAGTACCTGACAGGGCCTCTGGATGCCAGTGTGGTGTCAGTAACAAAGGGCCTGGAGAGGAGAGGAGAGAGGAGAGGAGAGCAGAGGAGAGGGGAGACAGAGGGAATGGGCGATGAAAGCGATGGACAAGCTGGTTGAAGACGAGGAGGAGCTCGTGTTCAGAGGTGAAAAAGCAACTGGAATATCTTCTCTTCGTTTCTCTGTGTTGGGCTCCGGTCGCACCTCCCAGTTTCGTTGAATTCTGCGGCGTGTGTGTGTTGAGTAGTGCTTGTCGTTCTCTCTGCCTGTTTTCCAGCATGTGATGGAGGTAGACCATGGTGTGGCAGACTTGTAGGCTGCCTAATTAATGCTCCAGAGCCTAGGAGGTGTGTATGTGAGTGTGTGTGTTAGCACTTCCAGTCGTATGTAACTCTGTGTGACTGTGCATGCACGAGCAGGGGTGTGTGTGTGTGTGTGTTTATGTGTGTGCATAACCCCCCCTGAACACCACCACCACCTCCACCCCCCCACCTGCCTCCCTCCACCCCCCTAGGGCGTGAAGCAGACTGCAGGGGCTGGTGCAGGAACAGAGCTGGGATCATGGAGGCAGCACTGCAGGCATCTGCCCCCAGGAAGCAGCACCAGTCCCGCGCAGCTGGCACTGAGGCCTTCATGAGCCAGGAAATGGCACACCTCCCCGACAGACCCCCACCCTCCCCACACCCCACTTACCTCCACCCTCCCCCCAACTCTCCCCTCCTCCCTCCCTCCACAAACACACACACAAACACACACACACACACACACCCTTCACACTGTTCATCAAACAAGCAAACATCATCAATTCCTTTTGGAAAAAGAAATAATGGTGGGAGGAAATGGTGGGACTGATTGCTGGGAGGGGTTTGATTTCTTGTTTGTCTGTCACACACACTGGATCTTTCCTTAAATATTCACAGAGACAGTTTACATTACAAAAGTTTGTGTTACGTTGAGTTTGTGTTTGAGTCTTGTGACATTAATTCATGCCCATTTATCATAGACCAGAGCTGGGAAACACACAACACAGGAACTGCTTAAGAATTGTGTTCAACATATTTACATACAAAGTTCTTCAGGGAATTCAAAGATGGACAATTTGACAATTACAGTCCCCCCCCTCCCCCTTTCTCCCCCTCTGCACTGAGAGCCTTGGTGTCCCTGAAGAATACAGCATGCATGACATAAATGCATGTGTATCTATCTCCCTCTCCCTGGATTTCATGTAAATGTAGCTTGCGTGGGTTGTGACTGGGTGTTTTTGTGTGTATTTGCACGTGAAGGGCGGGATGTCCATCATTCTCTGCAGCCGCCAGACAACCAGCTGACAGAGCGACAGGCCCTCACCTTGGATTACTCCCATGCTGAGGAGGCTGCTCTGGGCCTGGCCGCCAGGGCAAGCAGGGAGCTAACAGGCCCGGGCCTCAGCCATCCTCTCTGCACCCACACACAGGCAGGACTGCGGGGTACAATTAGGCGGACAGGACGCCATACCACCGCTCACCTGTCAGCTAGACTGGCGACGTGCGTGGGGTGCAAATTGACACGAGTGCCACAACCGGGCCGACAGGAGATCCGCAGCAGGGACAAATCTCCCTAACAAACCCTTGTGTTCTGTCAGTCAGCACAGGGGCCACCTCACATTGACCCCCCGGACCAGGCATCGGGATCTGCCTGTTTTTCTGCGCTCCCCTGGCAGACGATGGCCACCGCAGGCCCTGTCACTGAGCTGAGATGACATGGTCACGTGCGGGCACAGCCAGCACCACCATCAGCTTCTCAGTCATTACCTTCCATCAGCCGACCAGAAAATAGACTGGTAGAATCTGTAGGGGAAAATGACCTAAAGGCCTGACCTGAAAATGGCACAAAAAGCTGAGAGATGGTGCTACTCACTCCCAAAATAATAGTCTGTGTCAGCGCACCTGGCCACTAGCCACTGGCCATATCAGTGGCTCCCAAACAAGACAGAGGAGCACAAAATAGACAGAGCTCCTGTCCAAAATTGCCTCTATACCCTCAGTGCTGAGGCTTAAAAGAACACAGATAATCCAAACTAGTTGTGTTTGGCTTCACAAACAAAGTTGATCATTAGAGATGGAAATAAAAGAAAACTTATTTGCGTGGTTGGCGAACAGAGAGAGAGAGAGAGAAAGAAAAAACATGACTCCTGACAAAAGATTACGGCGGGCGGGGAGCAGGAACTCAGCTAATCCAGTTGTCTGACTGCAATCTGCCATTTGGAATGTTGCAAGGGTAATGCACCGCTAAATTTACTGACGTTTGCACTAATCCATTTAATTCTCTTTTAAGGGGGAAAGTGTTCACATGAGTGAGCGGCGTGTTTTAATGTTGATGATTTAAAGATGGACAGAGTTATGGAAGCGGACAGATCCACGCATGCAGCCGGCCGGCTGGCCCGGGCAAGGCGATGGAGGATGCTGTGGGTAGTGGGGATGGGTGGGGAGGCGGGTGTAATTGGCGGAGAGGTGTGTGTGTGTATGGGGAAGGGGGCATGGGGGGTTACTTCAGGTTGCCATTCTTCCTATCTTTCTATCACTCTTTCTGTTTCCGTCTAGAAATAGAGTTGGGAGCTGAGGAGGAAGGTAGCACTCAATTAGTCTTTCCATATCCTTTAACACAAGTAATGGTTCTCTATACTGGGGACTATATGGGAGCCAAATACTGGGGCTGTATACAGGGCCGGTCCCCCTGGCGAGGCGGGCTCATCCCAGCCCATTGTTCTCTATCAGTGGACAAGGCTGATTCCTGTAATTAGCTGTCAGCGCAGAGCCCTCAGCAGCTTAGTGCTGTCCGCTCAAATCAAACTAATGAAATGCAATCCGCTCAAATGTCCTGGATGCATATCTGTAACAGGCCTGCGCACACGAGAGGGGAGGCAGGGGGAGCTGGAGCCACGGCAGGGAAACATCGCCCCTTTGCCAAACTTAGGATTCAAATCCACGCTCATTAATCTGTTAATTCAGCACATTTTTGACAGCCAATTAATGCGGCTGAGGAGTGGGTGATCTGGGCAGGACAGGAGGTGCCTGAGCACGGTAAGAGGACCAGGCATGAGGGGGTGAAGGGCTAGCAGACCCCAGCATCCCTCAACCAATTCATTCTCCACGGAGATCCTGGCAACCACCAAGCCTCGGTGTAGTGATAATGCCCTGCACAACGGAAGCACACGTATTTATTCTGTGAATCTGAGGACGAGAGAGCAGACTGCAGCCAAGCCAAGATCCTTCATGCTAAATTTGACAATTTAACGTTAGACTTGTCTCATGGTAAAAAACCTCCAGAAAACAGGAAGGTAATATGAGTCTGTTGTGTGTAAAGTCTCACACCACATTAGCATGTTTTCCACCTCTCTGCCTGTATTTGCTTTATGCTTCTCCTAATAACAAATTTGTCATTGCAAATAATTAAAGGGGCATAACAAAAAAAAAAGAAAAAAACCATTAGGGCATCATATACTTACATTTAATTAAAGATTAAACCTTTTAAAAAGAAAAAAGGAGACATGAAAACATACCAGCAATTACAGTTATATATCAACAATCACTCGTATAGTTGGAAAACATATAAACTGATTAAACAAATATTTATCTGCTGATCACTGAAAATTCAAACATTCATCATCAGGAAACATGAATAAGATTTCATGTTTTTTTTCTTTATTTCAATTGTCTTATTTTCTTATTGACGGACAGAACTGTTCCCCTGTTGCATGTTTGTCTGAAAATGTTGGATCGTGACAGATTTTGTTTAATGGTTTCAAATATGTGCCGACAGAATTGCATCATATACAGCCGATATTGCCTCAGCTTTAAGTTGTGATTCAGTTTTTTTTTGGGGGGTTGTATTTTCTATTTTTTGCAAGGGGATAATTTTCACTGCAGATGGGGTGGCAGGTCCCAACCCCCACCAATCCACCCTCACTTTCACAGTTTTACAGTTGCACAGTTAAAGTCTGAGGGCTGCAGACTCTCTAAACAGTGTCCTCTTGCCACATTTATCAGCGTGAGCGTTGAGAGGAATTTATAATACATATTGATATACTTATGGAAGTTGCCTTCAGCTATAACCATTATAATGTTATTATTATATTCCAGCAATATTCGGCTTTGTGAGCAGTGGGAAGCATGTCCCCCCCTGTGGTCGACCTCGTGCAAGTTGCCCAAAACCTCTGACAGGTGGAGGAGTTTGTATGTGGCCGAGCAGACACTGCTCCAGACAAAAAGCAAAATTTTAAACTCCTTTGCAGATTTTTGGAATGTGTAATGTTATTATTCTAATAGAAAAGTTATAACGCAGCAAAGCACCATGCTCCTGGGATAAAGAATTGACTGTGGGAACCATTTGTCTGTTTTTAAATATTGTGCTTAATTTTTGTGATTTCAGTGTGAAAAAAATAAGTGAAGTCCAACACTACATCAATGAAGCTAAATGTCAGAGAGTGTATGGATTAGTAATGAATTAACTCTAATTCTTTTGTTATGGAAGGCTCAGTGGTCAATGTGATTATTCAGTGTTATTAGCCCGAGGAATATACACAGAAATAAACAGCACACACGTGTATTCTTATTTGTGTTTTCATGCTCACACATGAGCCTCACTCTGATTCACTCGTGCTGATTCATGTTTATGAATGCCAGTGAAACGAGTGCACTCTGCAGGTTGCTGCTGTTACACTGCTCACGCTGACTGAGGCAAAATCCCTCATAGCATATTCAGTTTGTGTTCATGTCTCACTGACATTGTTGGAATCCCATTTGCTGTGCATGTTAATGTGTTTGCTGTTTCAAATTATGCTGTCACTCACTTCATTCATCTCCTGCGTCTTCTCTCCTTCTGTCCTCTCTTGCTCTCCCCTTCCTTCCCTTCCTCTCTCTCCTGTGCCGTGCAGGCTTGTGTGTGTGTGTGCAGTGTGATGTGGATGTGATGGAAGCCTGGGGGCATTAAAAGAAGCCAGGGTTTCGCCGTAGTGTTGGTGGGCTCGCGGTCTCCACTGAGCCGTGATCAGATGGGTCTGGGTCGCTCGGGGACTCGGCCTCAGGCGCTCGACAACACCGCCAGCCCCGCCATGTGTGAACACTTGTTCTCTTCAATTAAAACAGTCATCTGAATATTCAAATTACATTGCTTAATGACAGCTCTCCACCACACATGCATGAAATTGAAGTAGCGGTCAATCAGCGCCGGCAAGGAGCCTGGACGGGCTGACCCAGACAAAGAGCCACCATTCAACACTGCTCTCAAATATCTCATTAGTTTTCAGAGAAGCTGGACAAGAACTGACGTCTACTGCTGTGGTCGTATCGTGGTTATAATTTGGCTTAAAACTATGTGTAGAACCAAGTTCTGCACAGACAATGGCATTTAGTCTGTCAGGGTTACAGATGCCCACAAACACTGACCCCGCAGATTTAATTAACCACCAGAGTGAAAATGTAGTGAACTGAGCGTATATATATATTGGAACCTTTTGTTTTGTGGGATTTGCATTTCTCAGCCTGTGGCCTCTGACATTTTTCATGACAGCAGCAGTTATGGAGGTGTGAAACTGTCACGTGAATAAGACTTGAGCTTGTCTTGGATTGTTTAGTTTCTGAAAATGTATCAGACAGGAATTATGACAGATTTCAAATGTACATCAATATTTTATAATAGTTTGAAAATAGCAATATATGAGCTGTGGAAATCTACTATACCACACCAACTCCGTGTAGAACCCCAGAGCTGTTTCTTTTCTTTTCTTTTTTATTACTTTATCTCACATTTTACATTTTAATGGACTGAAGACCATGATTGGGCATACATCTTTTTAAACACTCACATTGTGTGGACTTGACTTCCTCTCACAGTGAAGACTTGATTTAAGGTTATAGTTATGGTTGATGTAAGTCTCCAGGAAATGAAGATAAGTCAGTGTAATGTCCTCTCAGGTGATGACAAAAGACTGTGTGGGTTGGGGTTGCGTGTACTTGTAAATGCTACATAGTGAGGTCCAAAAGTATTTTCCATACAAAGTGAGGACATTTTTTTACTGGTCTTCATTTTCTGACACACCTTCAAATGAATGATTTTTCAGATTTGTTTTAAGGCTCGGGTTAGGATTACATACAAGTTAAGGTTAGGGTAAAGGGCTGGGAATGCATTATGTCAATGATGGGTCCCCACAAAGATAGAAGTAGAAAAGTATGTGTGTGATAGTGTGTGTGTGTGTGTGTGCGTGTGTGTGTGTGTGTGTGTTTGTGTGTGGTTTGTATGAGTTTGTGAGTGCTCACCAGTGTTAGATACCAGCCAATTCACATCTAGTAAATACATACATAGTTATTTTTATTGTTGTGTTCTGTTTTTTTTATGTTCCATTCAAAATGAACTGCCACAATGTCCACATATTGGTAAAAAGGATGATATGATTCTAATGTAAGGAACTTACTTTATAATAATTGATCATAGATAAATGAGATGGATGTCTGCTTAGAGGAAAATAGAAATTGTTTTCCTAATATCAAATAAAAACTTTAATAATATTGAATCCAAACAACATTTAAGTTACTTTTAGAGTCATTACAGTAAAAGTAACTTGAGTGCTGTGGTGGCTGCTTGTGTTAGCACTCTTATGCACATGCAGTGAACATTTCTATTATTCAAGGCTCATGATTTTCAGTTTCCATCAAATTCACACAAAGTAAGTTCATTGTTTCAGTGGAGCACTAATTAATTTCAACCCATTCAGTAGTTACTGTGTTTCTCTCTTCGGGACAACGCTGCTAACCACAGTTTACAGTCAACATGATCATCTGTAACGAACACAGCTCACATAAGGACAGATGAGCTGCTAATTATTAAGTAAAGTAAAAGAAAAAAGTGAATAGTTCATTAACAATTATTCTTTAATCTAATTTTCACAGTTTTGTATGCTTTAATTCATCTTCCATTTATTTTAATCTTCAAATTCTTCTTTTTTATAATAAATGAAAATACAGTGTTACAATGTTATATACACCTGAAACAAATGTTGAATTGGTCTTAAATTTGATGCTGTCTTTCTCTACACGATGACAGACGTAGGTTTAACTGGTCAAATATTTTCTGTGAACCTCAGCGTCGAGAACCTCAAGACGAGGCTGTTGGTCTGGTCTTATCTTTTTTTTTTTTGTTGCATGCCAAAATAATATGTGCAGTTCTTCTCTGTCTCATATTTATCCACACTTCAGCACATAAAAAGTCTGACTCTGCAGACTTGAACTGAATTATGATATCATTTGTCTGAAACTGGACGTGTATCATATTTTTTTCCTCTGATTTTAAACAGATATTTTACTTTTTTTTTGATTGACATCTTGATGTGATACATTTTCAAGAATATGCTAGGATAAAATAAAAATATGAAACCCTGTAGATGGTGAGTTACTGATCCAACTGTCTGCTGTGAGTCACCTGAGACTCTGTAGCTATGTCCTGTTGATTTGGGAAACAGCACAACTCTATAGTTTCATGACAGAGCCTTTAAATTATATCAAACAACTTACTCTTGTATTATTTTTCTTTCAGCTTCTGAACTTATGGCAAGATCTTTCACAAGGACATCGGAGCTCACTTGAGAGACTGCAGCTCACCTGACTGTGTCTGTATTGTTCAGGCTTTGGACATTTTCATCTCACAAAGTAGCAAACACTTGACCACTGAAATTTAAATATAAAAACTCTTGTGCTCTGTCACCGCTCATCACCAACTCCACTGCTGCTACTGCAGCTGTTCGACAATGTGTAATGCCGTTTGAAGCCAGATCATAGTCAATTATCCACCATATCGCTGTCTTTCACTCTTTATCATAATAGCCATTATAATCATTATGATCATTTTCTGCAACATTTTGCAGAAAATACACAAATCTGGCAACTCAGTTTCTGCACAGATCTTACCTGTAACACAGAGGAAAGTTTAACTTATTGTCTCTCATCTTTTGGTTTTGGTGTTGTATTTATGTACCTTGTGTTTTTATATTTTAATGTTTTTATGTGTTTACCCCACTGCTGTGTACCCAAATGATTGATTAATATGGAGAGATTGATGGGTACAACTATTGGTAAGGACAATTCAGCAACACTTTGACATTGGTAGAGTCATGGCCTGCTGTCCCTACTGTCAATACCCAAATCTACACCCATGCCTTAACAGCTAGTACATGAACGTGGGCCTGAGACAGAATTCAAGACATGAGAAACAAAACGTATACTAATAACTTTGACGATTATAAGATGAGAAAATTCAACATTATCATCCTGGGATCGAACAGTTTCATAGTTGTGGCCAGGTTGAGACCAGCGTGGTGTTGTGCTGCACACCAGGTTAGATTATGATGTTTACATATGGCCAGAAAGTGTGTTTCTAAAATAAGCTTGTGATACTTTAAGGACTGTACAACAGGGAAACACCAGTGATCCATCTGGAGCTGATGTACAATGCATCAAACTTCAATGTGATTGACAGCTACTAAACACCACAGTGAGCTCATATCAGAATTATACACAACATGATATTTATCATGAATTAATCACTCAGCCTGTCAAACATTGTACAACAATAAACCAGTAGTAAACATGAGCACACAGTCAGGCTGAGCTGCTTGAAGAAACCTTCATGTTATTAAATCCACAGCTGATCCCGAGCTGTGGACAAAAATGCGTGACTACAGCCAGGCTCCACCACCGACCACACTATATCTTTACACTACAGAAAGCCTTTAAGTCTATATACTGAAGAGTCAGAGTGTTATTCTGCCTCACAATTCTGTGAAATGGGGAAGGGCACTGTTGCTCGAGAGCCGGCATGGCGGGACGTCACGCCTCGGACTCCTGAATGCTATCTAAAATCACACACTGGAGTGGCATTATGTGGGGTCTTCTCAATGGCATTACAGTGGGATCTCTGTTTAGAGGGGCCACAGAGTGCAGACTCAGTGGCAGCACATTGACTTAGGGTTAACTCTGTGATTGTTACTGGAGTCACAGATTGAAGTCCATCCAACTGGAAAGCACGAAGCACGAGAAGCTCCGAAACCTTCATTAAAGGACAGGCTCACAATTTTCATGGGCTCTAAAGCACATAGTGCCAAGTGCATCTCGTTTTTACAATTTTCATTAATTAATTTTCTATTTTAATTGAAATAATATTGCTATTGTAATATTATTATTATAATAGCAGTGCATCAGGATGCAAGCATGCCTGGCTTTTAAGGAGTATGGGAGATCGTACTCTGATTGATTGCATATTGTGCCCAAAACTCTCCCATGAATAATTAAGAGACTAAGTACAATCATTTTGAACCATGGTTCTCTTCCTCAGCCACAGCGCAGCACAGAAACACTGACAGAGAAACACAAAGGCGGAACTTTGCACTTCAATGTCAAACTCTAAAGAATCTTCACTTGATTTGTCTGCGGCCTCAGACGAACATCAGCTAAATTTTGGAATATATTCCAAACAAGGACTGGATTTAGAGCCTCATCACTTATATTGGATCTCTTACTGGCCAGTATGAACAGAAGGAGTAATCACAGCAAGTAAAAACTGGGTTCAGGGTTCAGATGAGCATTAGAATATTGCTTTAACACAGACTTAAAGAAATTGAAGCAATCAACAGGAATTGCAACGTATAAATCTAAGTTCATGATTTTTCCTTCATCCAGCCATTTCTAGTTAGATCTGGATTGTATCTAGTTATAAAAAAGTCACTAACCGTTCTCTTTGGTTTTACATATTTCTCATGTTCAAGTCTAAAATGTGGGATGTTCACACACCCCTGACTGGAGGTGTGTGTGGGTATTATAGCTCAGGTGTTTCTTAGTGTGTGTGTGTGTGTGTGTGTGTAGCTACACTGTGCTCAGTAGTCTGAGCTCATCTGAGCATCTGGGGAATTGAAAAAGCAGTCAAGTTGTTCATTTGAACCGGGCCATATTGAGGTCTGGCCAAGCGGGCTCAGGTATGGCAGCTTTTAAATACAGCTCATTACTCATTACTGCTGAGCCTGGCCCTTTAATACATGGAGCTTGGCAGCTGGACCACCTGGCCACACATTAAACACTAAAGGCTGTTCTCCCTAATGGCCGCAGATTAGATCATTACCTTAACAAATCAGAGAGGAGTCTGCCTGGGCCAACCTGGCAGCCGGGAGGAACACAGAGAGAGGAAGAGGAAGAGACCGCAGAGTTTACACGAAGGGACACACACATGGAATATGGCTGGGTCAGTGTACAGGGTGTAATCACCTGACCAGGCAGATTCACTGAGTGAGAGACCTTATTAAGAGATCAGTGTGGTTTATTATATCTGGCTTATTTCGTTTTACACAGGTTATTGTAGGATGTGAACATCCACGTTTTCACTATGGGTTCTTCTGCATCTCTGACTCTGTCATTGATACCTTTTGATGACACCTTGTCAAACTGGGCTGATTTAAGATGTTTGTATGGTTGGACAAAACTGTACACACAGTAGTTCCTTTTAGCTACAATGGAGCCTCAATGTCTGACACAAAGTCAAAGTCTGTAGAAATGGCCATAACAACACAACTGAATCAACAAAAAGAAAAGGGACAGACATTGTTTCAAATTTCAAATGTGGACTCAAGATCAGGCCGTGGTCTCTGCTGAAGAGTCTATATCTAAAGAGGCATCGTTAGGACAGGTTCAAACATGACTGACAGTGGAGGAGTTGGCTGAACACAGTCTATCACATTTTTCAAAATAAAATAAAATTCATTACACAAACTAAAAGCTCTGCTTCAAAGTAAGAGTACTTCATAGAAATGTAGTGGAGTCTGAAGTACAATATTTGTCTTTAAGTGTAGTGGAGTAAAAGTGATAAGCTTCCAAAAAATAATACTCAAGTAAAGTACAGATACTGGAAAAATGTACTTAAGCATAGTACTCAAGTAAATGTACTTTGATGGCCCGACTCCTTAACATGTTCACCCAGATTTATATAAAGTTTGCCATTCAGGACACACCCTGTCTGTCAGAAGGCACCTGGACTGCAAACAGACATGAACAGAGAAAACAGAATATGGGGCAGAGGGAGAAATCCAGCGATGCACACTGATGCAGTACAAATAGACATGATGCTCCTCATGCAGGCTAGTCTGAGTGTGTATGTGTGTCAGTATGAGGGTTCATTCTCGTGTGTGTATGTGTGTCCTTCTGAGTCCGCTATGGATGGAGCGATGCCCGTCCCCGGTCTGCAGTCTATTCCTTCTGGGTCAAAACTAATTGGTGCGGCAACGTTGATACTCTGCTCTGATAATGACCACAAGCGCTCAGGCTAATCTTGCATGATCGACCTAGCGCTGCTGACCCACTCCCTTCTGCCATTCACTCTGCAACCCCCCACCCCCAAGCACACTTACACAGGCCAGTGCTGGGGCAAGAGATGTGGAGAGAAGTCGGGGGGGTGGGTGGGAGTGGCCAGAGCTACATGAGACTGAACGTGGGGAGATGGAAGATGTGCAGGAACGCAAAGGAAGTAAAAAATCTGCACAAATATGCAGAGAACTATTTGTGCATATGACAAAAAATGAGAACATAATAAAACTGTGCTCAGACTGAACATAAAGCAAATGTTTTCCTGCACAAATTGGACCGTGGGCTGTCGTTGCAGAGTTAGCAATAGCTAGGAACTTGCTAACACAACTTGGTATAGAGTGTATAGTATAGTATAGCTATTGCTCAATTTGAAACATGTTCAAGTTACACAGATTACACCTCAGTTTACCCCCAGAGTCACTTTGCATCTGAATGCACCTTTTTCTTTGTAATGTCACCATAAGGCTGATAATGGCTTATAGCTGAAATCCTTCGCTGATTGCCTCATATGAAATTCCATGATTATTTAACTGTGATTGCTGATGTTTTCTGTATGTTTGTTGAGTCAGCTTCGACTGTGCACCTGACACAGTGCTCAGGATTTGGAGCTGTGCGCACTTACCTGTGTTTTCTTCACAGTAAAGTTGTTGTCTACACTGTGGTGTAAACAGTGGTTGTGTGATAAAAGCAGCACAGTCCTGTCTTTGTCTGCACAGGATGTGTTCACAGACAGTCACTCATGTTCTGGCAGTGCTGGGAAAACAGATTTGAAGTCTAGAAATACTCTTTTAGTCATGTAAGGTGAAGGTGAAACACATTTGATCATGTGCAGACAGTATCTGTTTTGTGGGAGGTAGAGAATCCATTATACTACAAGTTTTGCTCACATTTTGACCCCTCAAAACTATTTCCCTTCACTATGCACCTTGGAAGTATAGGAGAAGTAAGTATATATCCAACACCAGATTCCATTTATTTCAATCTTTTTCATTTGGATAAAATCTTGCATAAGTGTCGTCATGTGTTTTGACTATAGATCTTTCTTTGTAACAATACACTGACCTTGCAAAACTCTGTTTCCTCTTTTTACATTTTCTTGACATCCTCAAGCTGGAATCTCTCATTCTCGCTGGTTGTAGAAAAGCAGTTGCTCACATGCCTTTTATTATATTTTTATTTATTCTTTATTTAATCAGAAAACTCCTGTTGAGATACAAGATCTCTTCTTCCAGGGAGACCTGGTCCAGATGGTATTCACATGGCAGTTTTGTTTGTACTTGTATATGGTGTTTTTACATTGGTTTTCATCTCCATTTGGAACCAGTGTCCTGTAAAGAGTTGAATGAAGTTGCTTGTTGTGCAGGTATGCACAAAACACTGTTGCGATTTGGGAGGTATGCAACTAACAGTTACCCATAACACCCTCCTCTGCATAGGTTCCCAGTGTCTTTGGAGAAGCATAAATCCACTGTTGTCCTCTTCATTTCCCTGTGTATCTATCAAGAACCCCCCCCCACAACTAATACAGTCATCCTGTACATCCTGACCCCCACCCCACCCCTGCACTAGCCTAACATTAGGTCCTCTCCCCTCCCAGTCACCAGCACCGCCTGGCTCACTGCTGTTTAACATGACAACAGCCCACAAAGTAAACAGGGACATTATTCCACACTTCTCTGTAGCCCAGCAGCCCCCTCCTCCTCTTCTTGCACCTCCTCCTCCTCCTCCTCCTCATTTCCCCTCTTGTTGTTTTCTCCGTCTTCTTTCACTCATGAATGTTGTACTGTGGCTAAAACGTGCGAGCAGGGCTTAGGGTGTAATCCAGTCAGATCCTGCGAATGCCTGTCGGGGGGAGATCACAGTAACTACACTCCCATGAGGAAGGGAGCAAAGAGAAATATGCAAGTATATACATTCTCTCTCTCTCTCCTTCACCACATGCCACCACAGGAAATCATATAAATGGCACCGACAGAAATGAGACTGTCGTCCTGTAACAGACAAGCCAACAGGTCGTCTGTCAACCTAACTAACCATAGTTAGGTTTTGTTGCTAGGCGACATCTAGTGGTTGTAGTAATGATGACAGGAGCAAAGGGAAAAATGCGGTGACGTAGTTTATAGAGCGACAAAGTCCACGTCAGGAGGAGGTTGGGGTGGATGGATGAATATGACACAGGAGAGCGGTGTTCGATTCCCATGTGACAGGAGCAGTTTATGTTGTTTCTATTATCCATGACCGTTCACTGTTATTATTGTAACCATGACAACAAAGATCGTCTAATGATGAGGAAGTATTTATTTTAACCCAAATCACCATCTTTTCCTAAACTTAACCAAGCCATGACTGTTTTTATAGTAACCATGGTGACAAAGGTAGGTATGCTGTTTCCGGTACAGTCCGTGTCACCATGACAACCGAGTTCTAGTACGCTTGCTGCCATAGGGGCACTATTTCAGGAGAGACTCCTACGGATCGTATCAGAGGGTTGAAAAAAACGACCTGTGTGGTTGTTCAGGTTGGAGGACTGGTTGGCAGAAAGACATTTCTTTGACTTGAAACATAAAGTTTATGACTCATCTGAGCTCGGTAAGCTACCAAGAAATTATACAGATATCTATTTTATTTTTGATGTATCAAGAGTAAGGTTTGATGTTGCATACAAGACATCAGAATGGATTCACAATTATTAAAAAAAAAAAGGAAGAAAAAAATGGGTAAAAATCCCGGGACTCGTCTTATCCAGAATAATTACTGAGGTCTTAAATTCCACTTCATAGAACATTTTATCCCCTTGTGGCATAGAGCCCACAAAGACTTGACAATATGATGGTGACTTCAGACACTTAGGGCAACTTCTACACCCACCAATGCAACTGTCTTTGCTAGTTTCAGACCAATGCAATTCTCATTTTCCCCCATTGTTTAAAAACACATACACTTGCGGTTATCTGAGGTGTGGTCAGGCGCATTCTTGGTGCATTGCTATCTTGAGGCAGCGGAAAGTGATTGACCAACAAAAACCTGGTCTTAAGCCAATGCCGCAGTGTTTCACTGTGATATTAAGGGGCATTGTCAAGAGAGTAAAATGTGCCAACATACATAGGTGCACAGAGCACACACACTCTGCCTGTAACACACAAGCAGAGAGTTCTGAAAATGCACTTAGACGTCTTGTCATATAATAATAATTGTGTTGTTACTTCACTGTAGAGCTGTGCGCAGCGTGTTGATTTGTTCAGCCCTTCCTTGCCTCTCAGGTCACACAGAGCTGCTGTGTGTGTGTGTGTGTGTGTGTGTCAGGACTGGACTTACTGGTCGGTCACAATATGCGATCAACTGAGCGCAAATAGAATCCAACTGTGTGAAACTCTGCACCGTTATAATACCAATCTGCCAAGTTGCAAGCGTGCCTGGTTTTTCAAGGGAATGTGAGATTGGTTTATTGGATGTTACGCCCAAAACACTCCCATGAATAATTAAAAGATTAAGTACAACCCTTTTGAACCATGAGCCTGGTACAGTCACTGTTTTTTTCCCGCTGTTAAAATAGCAGAAGTGACATGGACACGCCCTAAATACACTTGCGCCGCACGCTTCAGACTGTTAAAATAGAGCCTTTAGTCTGTATGTCTAAAGTCCTTGAGGGTCCATCCTGCAGGTCCAGCTGATGAACATTTGGATACAGCTGTGGACAAATGGACTGATGGGCAGACAGAAGCAGAACAGCAGATAGTGTTTCAAGATTCTCTTTCTAGCAGCCTCATACCAGCAGGTCTCCCCTTTATCTGTTCCATATGTGGCTGGTGCTTCTCCAGACTTCCGTATGTCGGGCTCTATCACAGCTATCACATTCACTTATCGACTGACTCTGACTGTGCTTCCTTCATCTCACACTTCATCTGCCTAATAATAACTTATTACTCCCACCCCAGCGAAGTGAAGACGACGGCTCAGCAGCCACCTGAAAGCATGACAACAAATGAAAACCAATCAATCAGCGGATGGGACGGTGGAGTGAGAGGGGAGGCGGAAGTGAATAATGAAAAAGGGGGGGGTCTTTTAAAGCTTTATGACATTCCTGTGTAGATGGAGGTGGGGGTCTGTTAGGGTGGAGTGGCTTCTGATGTTCCACAGTGGTCCCGGAACCGCACTTTCATTAGTGGACTGCCCCATAAAAAGGCACCCAGAGCACCTGACTGCCGGCCCAGCCAGCGCTGGCCCCCCTCTGCCTCCTTGCTTACTGCCTGCCTCCGCCATGCAGCCTGCCCTATAAAACATCTGGTGACACAAGACCTCGACTGTTTCAACTAAGTCTGCCCACCAAACTCGTAAACAGTCTCTGGTCTAATGCAAGACAGAGGTGGCGTGACACTCTGGGGCAAGACTAGACCAGATGCAGCGCTCGCATACAGGAGATGGTGTTTGGCGTCTGCAGCCCAGGAGGCATGAGGTCTGGTGTTTACTCTAACATCAGATAAATCAGCACACAAATAATACATCAAACAGACTGGGCCAAATTCATTCACCACAGTCTTATTACAGGCGACACTGAACAGCCTGCTTGATTGGTCCAGAGAGAGTCAAGACCTTTCCTGGTAACTCAGCAGGAGGTTCTGGCCCTCGATTAGCCAGCCACTCCTCCTGAAGCACACTGCCGTCCATTGTCAGGCTAAGCAGTCTCTCACATCAAACAGAATGCAATGGACAAAAAAAAATGCAACAGCTTATGAGGGAAAAAGGGCTGAACTCAAAGAGATGTCTGTCCATATTTAATTTAAGTCAGGCTGCTGTCGGGGAGGCTGGGCCAGAGCGGATCAAAGGCCAGCAGCGTGCTGCTGCAGCTCCTAACTACTTAGCACCTTTTCACTGCCTTTGATCTGATAATTAAGAGGCTACTCCAAGAGCAGGTGGCACTGATAAGTGTACAGCTAAACCAACAGCAGAGTGCAGATGCTGCCAAAGTCCCGCTGTACAACAGCAGATACACAACAGCACTCAGATAAATAAAGAGTCCCGCTCGTCCATTCGAAGTAAACCTAAAACACTAGCTAGCTACGTGTAAATAGCACAAGCCACTCCAATAAATGACAAGGCAAAGATGAAAGTCATAATAGTCTGAGCCTGATGGAGGATGTTGACTGCTGAGAGCATGGACAGGAAACAGAAAACAGGGAGAGACAGAGGGGACTGGGGGGGAATAGGAGGCGATCCTCGTCCATTACTGGATCTACTGGGCGATGAGGGCTCCAGAGATGGGATGTGAAAAGAGAGATCAGTGTTGTTTTGTTGGCCATCGAGGAACATGAAACAGAGGTGTGTGTCATTACAGACACTTTAAAGATGCCTCGGATTGAGAGACATTAAACCACAGCTCAGGGGAATGTTCCAGACCACCTACAGTACAGACCCACACAGGAACAGCGTGCTGCGAATGAATATGTGAATTACCTAGTAACACAACCTGTTCACTACCAGACCACCCCACATTACCTTCGTTTTAAATGTTTTGCTTCATCTGCACATGGACACTCCTGTTACATACAAACTTTCACACACATAATCCAGAACCCTTCTCAGAAACTCCTTATATTTCCTCACATGCTGACTGCATGCATCATCGCATAGCATTAATATGTTATGTAAAGGATAATAGCTGTAAGGAGGCAAATCTCCTCCTTGTCACCGATTACAATAATGGGACATACAAGGGTTTTACTCCACATGTACCGCCAATCACATGCCAGCAAAATTTCACATGTAACTCCATCTGTTCATCTGAGTTTAGATTTTCTCGACAACTGCTCATCTGATCGACTGACATTACTTTTCTACATGTTACCTGATGTTTTGAAAAAGGCAGAACTATACCATGAGGCCAGTCGTATGAAAATCGTATGAAAGCAAAGGTCAGAGGGCGCGAATATGAATCTGAAAGCACTCAACCATAGGCTGCACATTTGCACATGTCGATATGTTTGCTTTTCCACATTAATTGCATCATACCATTTTTAAAACTTTTTTTTTTTAGAATATTTTAAGCTTCAGCTGTAGGGTTAATATACATATAAATGGGATATGAAGGCAGTTCCTAGATGTGTATTCCATTCTATTTAAATTCCTAGGTATGTATTCAGGAAACTTTATGCCAGTTCATGTAGCCCAACATTGACACACACTCCTCTTTATGGAAAACAGTGATTATAGCCTAAACTGTATGTATAGAAAAACTGCAGCTCTTCTGTTTCTGAACATGCCAGTCTTGCCTGTTCCAATATGGCGGATATGCGTAATCAAAGCTTATCCTCTCCTTCTGTTTAATAGTGTGACAAAGAACAAGTCTCAAAAAGAAACCACATGAATAGGTTGACATTCCCAGATTTATTTTTATTGAAAAATTCTGTGACGTAGAAATTATGTGAAATGAAATGCATGAAACATTTAACACCATAGCGATGTCAGCTGTATTTATATCAGTGCAGAACCACTTAATTTAATTTAAAGTACGGATCAAAATTAATATTTGTGCCTCAATGGTCAGAAAGAGTACAACAAGATGTGATAGCAGTCATCACAGAGGATGGAGTAGCCCATGGTAATGTTTCACTCTAATCCATCCTCCATAATGAATAATGTAACACTACAAATATTTAATATGTCAGACGTCAGTCATTGATTTATAATACATAGAATCAGCTTGCAAGGCTGTTCATGTCATTAAAAATTGTTTGCTGGTAAATCCTGCTGTTCCCCATGGACAACAATGATCTGAATCACCTGCGTGGAACTAGTCAAAGCAGCATGAGTCACGTGACCTTCTCTGTTTCTGATTCCTCGTTGTTATAACCCTGTCATCTAAAGGGCTCTGTCTTTACCTACACTTTATTACCGGTATATTCATGTCGAGCAGCAACCAACTAAAATCATCCAATCACAATGCATAATTTTCAGTAGCCATAGTATAAGATATAAATATCAGACCCTTACTCGGAAGCCTCTGCTGAACACACACACTTCCTTTATTGAGTTATCCTCCTGGTAACTCTTTACTGTGTTGACTTTTACTACCAAAACATATGATCCTGTGTCTACAGTCAGCCAGTCCTGTGGAGATCAATGGCTCAGTGCCACTGGGATTATGGCTCCTGTCTGAGTCCGTCACAGGAAAGGAGAGGGAGGAACCCGATCCGCCCAGTGCCCTTTTGAAGTCGGTTTATGGGAGACAGTGTTGTGAAGCATCATGCGGAAACGAGAGGTGAGATAGAGAAGAAGATATCAGCCACAGGTAGTGGACCTGCATCCTCAGATGGCTCCCATAAATCACTGCCGTGGCCTTTCCCCTTTCAACACGGAGAGTATCTGAACTGGGGAGAGAAGCTCAGACAGTAGCATAGAGCAGGGAAACATCCTCCTCTACTTTCATAAGAAATGAGTCATTGTGAGCATTAAAGCTGCAGCAGAGCTTCCCAGACATGCATACGAATGTAATGTATATAAAAACTTTGGTGGATGACTTGAGAATATCTACTGTGTAATGAACTGTAGCCATGGAGCTGATGGTACAGTCACACATGATAGCAGCACTTGACCAGTTAAAGCTAAAAGTAGACATTAATTAGAATAAAACCAAAGTGGAAAGGATATCTCTCCTTACATCTGATCTCAGAACAGTACTCTGTACCATTAAGGATCTGATGCCAGTTTGCATTCAGCATGTAACTTACTGCTCTCATGTGGCAGCAGCAGAGTATTGTCTCTGGAGGCTAGCTTGACTACAGCTGTTGGATCTGTAGTTCCGGCAATATCCGTGGTCATGTCCCGTTGACAAAGACTGTGGCTTGTCACATGTATTAGTGGGAGCAGCATCATTTGGACATTTGAATGTTGAGAATAATCCTGGGATCTTTGACTGGTAATTAGCTATAGCCAAAGTGTAATAGGCAAGTTGTCCTTGACTCAGCTTCTGTCATCAGTTATGATATTGAAGGCATAATACACGTGTGCAGACATGTGAGGAAACTAAACTTGAGCATTAGAAAATGACTTTTCTTAAGAGGCAGCAGTAGCAAGTAGACAAACAAATTACATTGGTTTATATCTCTGTGCAAGATCTGCAGAAGGTTTTAGCAGTTTGAG
Source organism: Trachinotus anak (assembly GCF_046630095.1). Lineage (NCBI taxonomy): Eukaryota > Metazoa > Chordata > Actinopteri > Carangiformes > Carangidae > Trachinotus > Trachinotus anak. Next base: position 1,987,803 of record NW_027273859.1, on the reverse strand, counting down.
AGAGAATATTGTTCTAAAGTAGCTCATCTCCTTTCAGGTGACAGGAGCAAAGAGTTAGAGTTTAGCAGTGTAGCTGCGAACGTTGAAGTGCAATCCATGTGTACTGTAGGCTGTTTGTCAGTAAATAAACACAGTCCCATGTCTCTGTGCTTCCTAGCTACAGCTCACATGATGAACCAGGGAAGGTTAACTACACTGAGGCTGGAAAATGCAGGATTTCTATATTGTCACTGTCATTCTCAGTTAATGGCAAATATTTTGAAAATTAACCCTTTAACACCTGAGCCTCAAAATGGCCGCCCAGAGTCCTTTGCTTATTATGACCATAAAAAGGTCAGAAAATGTCCTGTGAGTTAGTGCTTTTGTCCATGTCTCCAGAATACTTGGAACTTTCAATATCTGGCAGTTATTTTCAATTTACTGCATGGTCTAACACTGCAATAAGAGTTTAAATGAAGGGACAACACACAGAGGGAATTTGATTTTAGAGTTTTAGTAAAGAAAAAAAACCGAAACTGTACATGAATAACAGGTTTTCTGAAATGTTAAAAGTATTGAACTATTTACAATATAATATGTGAACTTACAATAAACCTGTAGTGCATAACACACCATGGAAAAATACAACTATATACAGGGGTAGTTTCCCCACACAGGGCAGTTGCTCCTCTGGCTGCGGACTCAAACACCTTGGTGGTGCAGCCAGCAGCAGCTCCTCTCTGGCTGCAGACACAGGGCACATCACAGTCCTGACACTTCCAGGGAGTGCTCCTGTTAGGGAGCCTGCAGCGCCGTCGCCCCATGCGGGCTCCGTCACACTGTGTGGGGCCCATACTGAGAGGGGGTTGGACACCTGGGGTGTGTTTGGGTTGAACCTCAGTGGCTGAGGGCCTCATCATCAGGCTCTGCCTCGGACCTCCCCCTTTGATGACGCGGTGAGCGGCTCCGGTCCCAACACCGTCACCGGAGCCTCCAGCATCCCCACGGCCGCTCCCTCTGCGGCCCTGAATGTGACCCCTGAGGGACGGACAGACAGATATAACTTTATTCATCCCCGTGACTAAAAGAGTCACCACGCAATACAAGCGTCGATTTACACATACAATAACGTCAGGAAAGTAAAAACTAGATAGAAAGAAGTTAGAGAGAGCTTCATTCACTCAGACACTCAGCTCGTCTAACGTTACCTTTCTCCGCCAGAAGTTGCTCCTTCGGTCGCTCCTTCGTCCTCAAACTCATCTGTGACCGTCCACGGAGGTTTTGTTGGCGGGAAGGCCGTTTTGCTGACATTTTCCATCAGTAATGTGCTGTATTGCTCCACTCTGTGTCTCTGTATTCGGGGCACTTTCCCGGTGTCACGGCAGCAGCGGGAGTGAAATTACCATAATGACATGTATCTGCCTGTAAAGCGCAGCCTTCGCTTTCAGAGACCGTTGGAATTTTTCCGATCGCTCAAACCGTTACAGTGTTATGGTAATCCGAAGTGCGCCTGCGCAAATGTGTCGCCGACGACACGTTCGGTGTTAAAGGGTTAACCTAGGGGTGATTTTTAGATATTCCCTTCTATATATTGCACATTTTCTATGTTTAGTGTCAGTTTGTAAGAGTATCACAAATACCTCTTCAGCCAGGAGGGAGTGCATAAAGGTGAAGATGACCAGACAGAGAGCAGCAAGATGCAGGAGAGACACTTTCAGCACAGAAAAGACAGGCAGCACGTATCATGACAGGACAGGACCACAAAGAGGGAATTTGCCAAGCAACAATGAATAAACACTGAACAAATGTCTTTACCTTTCTCAGAAAAAAAATCTGAATCATAATCTTTTAGATGTCAGTCCTTGTGATTTGGCGGTACCCATAAGCAGAAATCACTTGAGCAGCTTGAGCAGACGTGCAGCTTGTATGGTGTGAGAAGTTTTGAACACAGCAGCAGGACAGAGTTCACTTGTAGCTGGATGTGTGCAGTCTGCCTTCATTTAACAGCACTGTGGCTGCTCCTTGTTGGTCCCCCGTCAAAAATGCCCAAGAAGACAATTATCATGTTGTGTCGATGCAGCTTTGACGAACGATCATGGTTGGTGCTAAACACGAGGACATTAGGTTTCCTGTGACTGCTTCACAATAAAAGCCACCCCCATTTTGCCAAGTTGAATGCTTTTAAAATGAAGTAGCAGCAGCAGGGAATGTTGGGTTAATATTAGCAGTAACTTAATCCCACTGAAAGAGAGTCAACAGCTGACAGTGTATCTCAGTGAGATAGAACAACACTGGATTACATGTTGGATCATTTCCCATGGATCCTAACTGAAATCAACATCTCATTACTGAATGTAAATCTGAGAAAATGTGGTGAAAAACTGATCACCGTGAATAGTATCAAACCCTGGGTTTGATTTCATGAAACTATTAAGGATTATAACTTTGAGGCCTCAGAGGGCTTCAAACAAAGTGACTGTCAGATTGTCTAATAGTGTCAGAAACAACTTTCTACATTGACAGAGTAAAGGCAGCTCTGTCCACAGATGTCTGGTGGTGTGGCAGTAAGATTTAGACTCAGTCCTCACACAGCTACTCCCATCACTTTTCATGCGAATAATGGAGAATGACACCATGAATGTGTCTGAATAGAGACTGTCCTAAACTGTGTCATTGTGTCAAGACTACAAAGACACACACACGCAGAAAAACCCCAGAATTCTTAGCGAGAGCAAGGAGGGAGTGGGAAGTAACAAAGAGGAGGTAATGGCAGCAGGGTTTTTGTCCTGCCACTGGGTGAGGTTCTTCGGACCAAGTATAAACCAAACATCAATCTGAAAAATGAAGTCAACAGTGAAGAGCTAAAAGCTGCAGTTCCTCTAATGACCACTCGAGTCTGGCTCCAACAGTGAGTCAGTCCCCATTGACTCCCATGTTCAAATGTCCAACTTTACAGCAGAAATAAACATGTTTACAGCCTGGTACAAAAACTGTTCTGGTCTCTGGAGCTAATTTCCTCCTTCACGACAACTGTACGGCTGAATTTTATAGAACTCACCTGTTTACATTTTATTAAGGCTTAAAGTTTTGCTCAATTGAGGAGGTGAGTACACACTTGCCACAAACCAGCATGCACCAAGGTCTCTGCTCCACACGCCCCACGCCCATTTCTGGATTTCAGAATCGCTCTTCAGACACCTGTCGGTGATGTCATGGAGGTGACATCCGTCTTTATGTACAGTCCATGGGATAAACAGAGGTGGTCAGTTCATACTTTGTGAGAACCAGTTTTTTGAAGCATTGATATTTTATTGTTAGAAAACAGTAAGCCATTACTACCCTCTGACATGAAACATGAAAAATTATCTCCTGCAATTTATAAATGTAGAATATGAAAAAGCATTTATTTCTCCAAACAAGCTTTAATTATCCCTCAAATCATAAGATTTTTTTAATTCATTTTTTTTTCTTTAAGCTCATTGTGTGGCTGTTGTCATATCAGAAATAGGTCAGAGTTGTGTTTATGAGAAACCAAATGATGAATTCCTTCCACACTCTGCAAATGAAGCTCCACAAACAGAAATCCACATCCTTGCCCCAACAGCTCGCAGCACATGGATGAATAAAGGTTTGGGGCAAAAGAGGAAGGAGAAGGAGAGAAAAATAATTGGACTCCCTCCCCCCTCACAATCTTTGGACACAGACATAATTAACACTGGCCTAGTCAGGGGGCCTGGAGATAAAATCTGCTGTTTGGACAAAAAAATGACCAGTAACATATTGTCTCCTTTATATACATGCATGCAAATAGCGCTGGTGGCTCTGTCCAATGTAATGAAGCCCTGTAACAAAAGCTGGCAAAGTCATTCATTCATAAAATCCCAATGTGTGACTATTACTCTAATTACAGAGCACGTCGGCCCCAATTAGCCCACTGCTTTTCTTCTGTTTCATTCTTGATTAACGGAGCCCTGGTAATTACAGATTTCATGAGAGGGGGGTTTTAAGGCATTAGCCAGCCCACACAGCAAGCTGTTAACTCCATCCGTGTCCTTCCACGCCGCAGAACCTTCCTGTACACCACCAATCCATCCTTACATTATCAAGCTTGGCTTTCTTCGTAAAGGTGTTGTCTTTGTCTTCTGCACCCACTTTCACCACAGCATGAGTTGGCCGAGGAGCCATTATGCTTCATAATGAAGAGGAAAAGGAAAGGGTGGAGAAATAAATCGGGAAAAATAAAGAGAAAGAAAGTCATGGTGACAGGAGCAGGGCTGAGGCTGTGGCCAGCACAGGCAGCAGTGCCATGTGTTAATTACACATGTAAAGCCTATTATATCCAGAGAGGACACCTGCTGGCAGGGGAAATGAGGCCAGCACCAACGCCTGCTGCATAGAGTCAAGCGAGTCCTCTCTCTGCTGGGGAGATGATAGGGCCTTTTCATATGGCGCCTGGATTGGAGGGTGCACTTAACATTCAAATCATTCTCCAGGGAGCCATCGCAGGTTGAAATTGAAATGTTCCAGGTTGAAGGGTCATCACTTAGAGCACTCAGCAGTCAGGTCAGGTTGGCGGTATAAGGTGTTGCAGGTGAAGAGAGACTGAGATCAAGTGGTGTCCCATGAAGTGTGCTCACACACACATACACAAGTCTGACATGCACAGACTCATGGATTTGTATTATCCTAGAAAATATTCTCTGATCAACCTAAACCTCACTGAACCTCATGCAAAAGTGAACTGCAACCCCCCACCCCATCCAGCTCAAATCATAACCTAACTTGAACCATAACGCGCACACACACAGCCACACACACACCCTCTACAATAACTCACCTTAGGCCCACACCTTTATTCCACAAGCTCTAGCACAAGTGCTGCTGCGTGGTCTTACAGTGACCAGGTGTTCACTGTAAAACTATATCTGTAAAAGTAGCATGTCCCAGTTTTCAATGAAATTAATACACAATTAAATTAATAGCAAAAATATGACACTTGCTTTCAGGGCTTACATAGTCATTTCTCATGTTTGGCCCATTCATTATTATCTAACCTAACATAAAAACAAACAAATGCAATTGGTTCATATGTGTGTCAATCAGCATGTCATTGTCAAGGTTGTTGCTAGCCTTGGAGTCACAGGCACTCATTGTAAGCTATTACGCTAGCGGCTCTTTCTGACAGAATCTGTAAACATGCTAACAGTTTGCTGTCATGCCAAATAGAGCTGCAGGACATTGACTCCTTCCTTAGGTACCTGGCAACAAAAAATGCTGCATTCATGGCGTCTGAGGTGTTGAAAGGTGTGCTCGGTAGGTGTGCTAAGCACTGAAGTAACTATCCCCCATCCTGATGAAAACACCTGTGGTGTGCACAAAAATGCATACGTATGCACGTGCATGAACATGCGGTACACAGAGACCTCCTTCAGTACCTTTGAAATAAAAAAAATATATATAGCACAGAAATATAAATTCTTTTTTACTTTTATCATTTATATCCAAAATGTTTTTTATTGCATCATATATTGAACCTACTGTACATGTAGGCCTAGCTCAATGTTCTTAATTTCCAGCTCTTGTTAGCTAACCAAAACACTTTTCTAAACTAGTTTTTTTCTGTCTTTGCACAAGTTTGTGATTTTAGATTTTAACATGTGAATTAATTTTTTGTGAGTATTTTTATTGTCAAAGAATAGCACATTTGAACTTTTAGCTTGGCTAGAGTACCCCCTGTAATGGCAGTAGAATATGAACAAACATCAAGCTTTGCAACTGTGTTTGTAGCATTTTTTCTAGCACATTTTGAAAAAAATAAATAAAATATATATATATATATATATATATATATATATATATATATATATATATATATATATATATATATATTATTAGGTGATATGTGAAGAAACATCAATGATCAAAATTTATGATCATTGATTTAGGATGTGTTATAAATTTATTGATTTTTTAAACTTGATTTGAAATATCTGCTGCAATGATTCAAGTGGAGTCAATTGGAGTTCATTAAATAGCAGTCAGTTCAACCTCGTATCTTTCTTTCCCTGTCTGTGCCTACAAGCTAAAACTATCAAGACAGGTGGAAAGAATAAACTGTAGATTTACATCCTCATATTTATCTAATTTAACAGTTACCATTTTAATTAATGGAGAGACAACTCTTGATGTAAAGCAGCAAAAGCAGAAACCAAATGCACTTCCTCTCATCATGCTTCAACTCTTCCTTGTGCTCCACTTCTTACAAAGCTGTGCCACGTTACACTGAGCCCTGGATTAAACTCTGTACCAAATGAGGATTGCTCTTTGGAAGGAAATGATATGATCAACTTCACACCCATCAGGGGAGCTTGTGTACATCTTGCCTAGGGTCTCGCATCCTCATACATATTCAAATGCCTTTCACAGTTCATTATAAACTCACAAAATCTCTGCTCCTTCTTATCCTAGATGGCCATGCTACATTCATTAAAAAGGAGGAATACAAAGCCTCCTCAAATTATAACGATACAAATTCCTCAAGCAATTAGAATATAACTATTCACCGTCCTCACATCTAGGTCTGACATCAAAAAGCATCAAACGCGAGCCTGCCTAATGGATGTCTCTCTACATTGCACAATTAACACTCAAGGACAAACAATAAAGGAGTGGGAATCATAGCTGTCTGATGTTTAGTTTTTTTTTAAGGTTTTTTTTTTGTCCTTCAAGGCCATTAGATATGCAGGTCTAAAATGCAAACACCTTTCTTTCCCTCTATCAATAGTTGTCCCCTAAGACAAGATAACTGGGATACGATGGTGCAGACCTGCTGGAGCGTTTGCTGAAAATACGCAGAAACACAGTGTAGAGGAAAAGTGACTGCTGTAAGCATAGGTTAACTTTTTCATGCAACCCATAAATCAAAAACCATTCTTAAATATGATGGTGATAAATAAATATGACTTAACTATGAAAACAAGGAAATGCAGACACATTAACAAGATGAAGCAATATTTGCAATTAAAAGCATCCTTGTTTTTATCCATACCACTCATTGATTCAGTGCTTAAGTTTTGTTTGATATATGCTGAAAACTGTGCATTAAATAAAAGTGCACTGAACTTGGGAAAAGGGAGAAAAAGATTGCACATCCATATGTGCGTACATGTATCAGCTGGGGGTGTGTGAATCAGTGTATGTGTGGACGTTAGATCAAGCCAGATGATGATCTGGTTGACTGGTGTTAGCAGAGCTGATCTCACAGTTCCCAGGTTGGGGAGAGCTGAACGCCAATCGCCTCTCCTGCTGCTTCCCAGACCAAGCTGGCTGTTTCTAATGAGACAGGAGGACAGGGAGCTGTCACACTGATGGGGGCGCCTGACACATGAAAATGAGACCCCCAATCCGCATGCTGGGATAGAGAAGGGAGACTGGGAGGGACCGGGTGGGTGAAGGAGTGAAAAGGGGGAAAGGATGGGGAGGAGGAGGGCAGCCTACCAGCTGTCAGAGGACTGAGTGACAGGTCAAGGAAGGTGGCTGAGCAGCAAAACTCTTCCAAGGGCTTTTGAGTGACAAGAGACGAAAGGCACATCTCAGCATACACAGCAGTGGCTGCAAACGCTCCTGTCTGGCTCGTCTCTGCCATCTGACAAGCCTACAAGGACCAATCCTGTTCTACTCAGGGACTATTCCCCAACCAAGAGACTCAGCCGAGCATCTCTTATTGATCTACATTTAGAACTTCTGAATCGCTCATTACCTCAACCAAAATTCAAAGTGCTAGATTTACTTATCCAAAGTCCTCCCACTACCACTCAGTTTTGATTTCAGCTTGTGATGAACACAGCAACTTCAGTGACGTTTACCATCTAAAATGTTGCAAAACATATCTGGCTATTCCTCCAAGATGCCCTGCAGACATGCCTTTCTGAGTGATGACTGTGGGATTATCTCTCCATTACAATGATTCTATCTGACAAGGCGTTCTGTCACATCTCAAATGGCTGCTTCCCTTGAAGAGCCAGGTGCTCTCTCTGCGTCGCTCACATCCGCAGATTGCTGGAGATTTGAGACAGCCTCGCGTTACGTTTCATCTGCGGGGGAGAAAGCAAGCACTCGGGCTCAGCGACACTCCCATCCTTCAAGGTGTTCTTGTTCCATCTGCTGGAGGGTCCGGCGGGAATAATTCTCTCTGAGCTCCTTCCTCAGTCCCAGCGAGCAGCCTTTCATGTCAGACAGGATACCAGACAGGAATCCCAGCTACCACTCAGCTTCACTTTAAACTAGCATGTTGACAGAGAGAAAGAGGAGAGTTCTCTTATCTCTGAATGGTCTCGTTTTTTTTCTTAGACAGCCCAGACTCAGATGCCAAACTCAAAACATATGCACAGCATAGTAGAGGATGGATCAAGAGGTATGTATTGTAGCTACAGCAGTGAGAAAATAGCTGTCCTATTGGTGCACTGTAGAGCTCTGTGCTCTGACTATAGGGAAGGCACAGTTATGCTTTTTGTATCATGTTCAGTCTGTTACTCTTCTGGTCCATATGTAGATATAAAATAAATTGTACATACTTAGATTGAGTTACTGCACAAACTTAAGGTAAGTCCATCATGCCTATGCTAATTATAAGCTTAATGTGGATAAAAATAAGGTAAGCAGTTCTTTTAAAGACCATCGCCGTCAGCAACTAAATTATGAAGCCCGGCACCTACTGGTGAAAGCAGGCTCTGAACTGGTAACCTGCTTTTGACCATTTCACTCTGATCATGACAAACTATAAAAAGGTCACAATCAGTTGTTCTTGGTGCTTCGCTCTAATTAGTAAAAATTAGCATGTTAACATAGCGAAGCAAGATGGTAACTATGGAAAACACTGATGATGCATTCAGGGCATTAGAGGGCATTAGCTAGAGGTGTCTCTAAAGGTTCAAGGGCATACCAGCCTGCGTAGCCAAATCCGCATCTAAAAATTGTCTTCTGCCTCCGAATAAATTAAAGGTGGGAGTGGCAATGTAAACTTATTACAAAAAAGCGTGGCTTGGATCTGCTTAGTGGGATCGAAGAAGTCGACTGACTCACCAGAACCCCACTGCTACTGGAGAGTCGTGTAAGTAAAGGCACCCCCCAACAGGGGTGCTCCACCCAGGTGCTTTGGCTCATCATCTGGGTGTACAGTAGGAGAACAAGTGTTGATCATGGAGACTTAAGATGGTTGCATTTTTGCTCTCGCGAGAGTTGGAAGCAAAGCATAAGAAGTTGGTGGAGGCTGTGAGCAGCCAGTCCTCTCTCGGCGCCCTTCATGCAGGCGATTGTCTGTCACAAAGGCCTGAGAGACAAGAGAATCCAGTTTAGTGGGGTCGTCATGAGGAGCCAATTTATCCTTTAAGTGCTCATTTAAATCTCTTCACAAACACCCTTGTCATTCCACTGTGAATCTGCTGCCGATGTCCACAAATCTACATAATAATCTGCAACACTTCTGGATCCCTGTCACAGATAATAGCCAGTTAGAGATATTTCCATATGGTCAGGATGGTCAATCACAGCTTTCGTCTTGGAAAGAACCTCATCATATGAAATTGTCCCAACAGTTCAACTCCCATAGCATAATGTACCTTGGACTAGTCAGAATGGAAGGTTTTCTGCCGCTGTCATAAAACTATGGTACCTTGAAGAAGGAAACCCACAGCACTTCTCTAAATCAGGGGCCTGTGGTGTAAGACCCTCCACTTGACTGGGGAGTGCACAGCAGGGCTGGAGGAAGCTGCTGGGCAGGCTGAGCAAAGAGGGTAAGCAAAGAAGTTAGCAGGGAGACAACTGGATATTGTTGGAGAGGATTCTCCCCTGAATCCTCGCTCTCGTGGTGACACGGGAGGATTTCTTGACTGGAGACAGTTCTTTGCAAGTTGATGGTTTCCTGGTCTGAGTACACAGGGTCCATATGATCGCCAGATTGTTCTGTTAAGATCAGCGTTATAATTTAGAGAGATGCAAAGTTAAAGTTCAAACAAGTATAAGTTATTGTTAAAAGTCTTTGAAGCAGGTCCGGTGAGAGGAGCGGGACAGGCAGGAGTTCAGGTGTCTGAGCCAGGACAGACAAACCTTAAATCTTCACCAGACTCAACTGACAGATGAGGGAGTGGGCGAGGCAGGCAATCCAGGAGGACAGGAGCGATGGACCTGAAGCAGAGGGAGACAGGGTATCAGCCAGGATCACACAATATCAAGAGACTAATATTTAGCAATACATAGCATCTGTACCACTTGGAGAATGGAATGATTTGGCTAAGAGTGGGATGAGTGAGTGGGGTTTAAATACTGCAGGCCTCTGGTGAGTTGATGAGAAGATGAGCAACAGGTGAATCAGCAGGAGGAGAAACTACATGCCACACCCAGACAGGTACACGCTGAGAGAGAGAGAGAGAGAGAGAGAGAGACTAACAGCACAAACAAGAGACACAATGGAGGGAAAAACAGAAACACAAGGAATGAGGGAGACAGACTGGACCATAACAACTCTTAGAAGCAAGTGCAGTACATTACAACTTTTTTTCAAAGTTATATTGAAAGTCAATGGAGGAAGACAGATAATATAATATTATGAATAATATAATATAAATTAACCTGGTTGTTACATCAGTCATTTCTCTATTACTGAGGAGGCAAACTAGTGTGACTGCATAAAAACTGTGAACACCAAATATTCTCCACAGATTTTAAACTATGCATTCTGTAACAAGTCTAAATGCTGTGTGCTGTATGCAGATGCATGGATGGGTTGTTTCAGGGGCTCAGACATGAGTCTGTCATGTGTCAAGAGCAGGTTCTGTTGTTAGATTACAGGATGTCTATCCAGTGACTAAGAGCACAGATCAATACGCATTAGCTGGTTAAGAGAGACAACAAGGGGTATGTTTTATGCACTGCATGGCAACATTATTAAAAAAAGGGACAGCTTGTGCTTTTCCACTGGACCATGTGAAACTGTACCTGCTCGCAAGATGTGTTTTATTTATCGATGTGTGAGTGAGTCTTGAAAGTCTGACACAACATTTTACCCCGGTGTCTTTTATATGCGGAGATGTCTGAACACGAGCTTCTGAAAATAACAACAACGAAGTGAATGGCATGGATTTTCCATCACAATAGAACAGAAATGGACAAAATGTGAAGAGTGTGTGAACAGCGGCGGGGAGGGAGGGGGCAGGTGGGGGGCGGGGGGGAGCTATGGTGAATGCAGGAAATGAGTGCAGATGACAAAAATGGTGCAGGAAAAAAAATGAACATGTTAGAGGAACATGAACAAAGACAGTCAGTTACAGGGGCCCATGAAAGGCTGAGGCTGAATTGGCTGGAGCAGGAATCAATACAGGTGCTTCAGCTGAGGCATGGCTAAAGAGATGGCTGGACTGCAGAGAGCACATTGATGTTCAAGGTTGTTAAAACACTGTAGAGATGGTGAGCAGTAAAGGCTATCTGTCAATGAAATGTGTGTGTGTGTGTGTGTGTGTGTGTGTGTGCGTGTGTTTGAGTCTGTGTGCGGTGGGAAGGGAGAGGTGGCCTACAAGGCCTCACCTCTCCAGTGGAGTGCTAAATCAGCCATCAGCCATGTGACAGGCTCAGTGCACCCCTGCTCTGCCCAATGAGACATGACCCTCTCGGCCTCCTCCCGCCCCCCTCCTTGACAGAGCTTTGATATCCCTCCTCGCTTCACTGACCAACCAATGGGAGGGGGTGCACCCGCAGCATTCCTCCAAACCAGCCAAATGGAGCAGCTGAATATATCCCATCATGCAACAAAAGCCCAGAGGAGCAGCATTGGCCTTAGGAAGGGAAGAGATGGGGGGTGGGGTAGGGAGGTGTGATGTTCACTCCGCCCCCTCGGCCTCGGCCTGATAGAGCTGGGTCATCAGCCGAAACCACCGCTGACCCGGTGGGAGCAAACAACTGCTTCCTGTCTGCTGGGATTAGTGTGGGCAGCAGTGAGGATAAGCTGACTGCACTATGGGGCCACGGCACACTGACCCGGCCACAGCCCACTACCTGCTTTAGAGTCCGACTACAACCCCAACATGCGTGTCAACAACAGCAACTCAGAGCAAGATGCTCCATCAACACAGACACTGGACAGCTACAGATCACGTTCATCCAAGAAAGGCCAGAAATATTGGAAAGGATAACATTTCAACTTGTTTTTAGTTAAAGTGGAGGCTGTGTGGTCTACTGGTGTAGTTACAGTTTATAATCCCAGATGAAGCTCAGATACTAAAAATAGGGTATATTCACAGGAAAGCATGTTTCATATATCGGGGACAACGTGTCGGGTGGCAATGTCCAATGAAACTGTTTGAAGCTGGTCTTACAACGATATTTTAGACTGGTCTGTTGTGTTAGGGTAGTCTAATGCAAGTTAGACAGTTTCACAAAACTAGGTTAGCTGTGGACTAAATAATAAAAAAAAGGAAAATATGGCCTATAACTTAAACAGCAGGGAGGACACTGTCAGTCATTTTAGATTCCTACCACATTAAGGAGTCACAGCTCCTCAGCTGAGGTGCAGGTCTGCACTGTGTTGAGATTTTATACCACTGGAGGTTTTTTGTAATCGTTACACTTTTTCACAGTGAAATCTTATTGTAAATGGTGAATTTTTCCAGAATGCGAACATTTCTTTTGTTCCTGTTTGTGCCAGTAGAATGTAAAAAAATAAAGTTTTTATCTGTCAGTATCTTCACTGGCCCTCTCTGTGTGCCTGTCATTCAGGGGGCACATCAGAGTGTGCTGTGTGCAAGTTGTGGGACTTTGTCACCAACAGGACGAACCCATCAAACATGCAAAATAACAGTATTTACACAAGGAAATAGACACTACAAACTCACATGACACCGACCAGTCTGCTGTAATGGAGCTAATACAGCTAGGTAGCGTAACGTATTAACTGTAAACAACATGCATTATGAAATCTCAACATTAATGTATTAGTTTACACTGAAAACAATAAAATAGCGCAGAAGCATTTTTTCACACAACTTACCCTCAGCAATGCGAACAGCACTGTGAGAGGCAGCCGGGAGGGGGCTACGGAAACACTGAAGGTACAGAAAAGGCGAATGCGCAGCAATGTATTCCCACAGGTAACAAATAATTAAAAACAGTAAATAAGAATAAATCATAAAAAAGAAATTCACAAGCACTCAACAGAATCAATTAATAACAAGTACAATTTACAAACACAAATTGTAATAAGAATTACTTGCTTACAGCTCACCCAGATTATAACTGTTTGGTTACTGGTTGCATTGAAGTAAAATTTGATCTGTGCTCTACAATTTATTGATGAAGTTACAGAAGTGTTTGGTCAAACCTGAGAGGAAGGAGAGATGTAAAACCTTGCTTTAATTACCTCACAGAGACTGGCACTAAATGCACTGCTTACAGTTAAACATGTGATCTTTGCAGCTCATAATTATCTGAACTTGAAAGGTACATGGAAAAAAAACAAAAGCTGACAGTGTAAGAGTTCGTAAACTCCCAGAATTTTCTAAATGATTTGGCAGGTTTTAGGAGGCAATGTTAGTTAGGATGGCACTTGCAATGTCAGCAATGTCAGCTCCATGTGACAGAGCTGACTGAGCTGGCAGCGTAGACGGTGTTGGCGATTGCAGTATCTATGGCATCAGCATCAGAGTGAAGCCACCTGGGTGTAACTCTCTGGAGGCTCAGGAGCAGGCTGCATATGTACTGTCTCCAACACCTAATGCCACAGGGTGCACAGAGCGCGAACACTGCCTCCGCCTCGGCACAGTCCTCTGGGATGCCGACTTATTGTTGCACTCAAATGCACTGAGCTTGCATCACTTTAGAACTGAAGTAAACCAAAACCCAGTGTCAGAAAGAGACAGGGATTAAGGAATTTACTCCCCGCAGCCAGGTGGGGATGAGACTTTTTAGAGGATTAAAAACTCGAATTAAAAGTGCAGTGGAAGATCAAAATCTGCCTTTGTGCGAGTTGGACCCCATCTCAGACAAGTTACGTTGCATAAGTAGAAATCATTTCATGGACAGTCACAATGTTTAATCCCTGTGGATGAGAAAAGTTATTCACCCTAAAATGCAGGTGTGTTCTGTCGCCTGGACCTCCAGGATGAATCCCAGCTGAGGAAGTAAAAAGCTCCTCAACAAACAGGCTTGTGAGTGCCCTTGAGCAAAGCACTGAATCTCCAGCTGCCCCGTGTGAAATGTGGTGATTGACTGGCCAGCTCTGATGTCTGAATATGAAACATCAACATTTTACATCAACGCTGAATCAAATGACTGTGTAAAAGATGTTGCTCATAGTAACAGAAAACTATGAACCAGCTCTTCACGTCCCCTCAGCTCTACTCAGCATTGTGGTGTTTTATTAGCTAATTGTTTTGCCCGTCACACCCCCCACTCTCAGCACTGTAGGCAGTGACTATGACCTACCGGTGGAGATTCAAACATGGCTAAAAGGACGGTGAATATTGAACTTAAAAGAGCTATTTGTACATTTTGCTGTTACTACATAGCTAATGTTAGCATTAACAGCTATTTACCTACCAGTCTAGAAGAAACATTTCGAGTTCAGCATCAAATTTTGTTCCTTCACTCACCAACAGCTGTCTGAGGTCAACGATCTCTGTCAGAGATGGCTGAAGCTCTTGTCATGTGACAATCATCACCACCAGCAAGACACCAAAAAAAACCTTACAAATAGCTCCTTGTCAGGTGGAGGCAAATGTTCCAAACGAATGCTAATGTTGCTTCGTGTCTGCTGGATGTGTGAATAGGTAACATACAATAGGCAACGTACAACAACGTAACATTATATGGTATTATTGTGTTACAGCTTGTATCACTGCCCTCAAGTATTCATAATTTTGCTACTTTAAAATCACTCTCAGAAATCTTTGGATTTGTGATCCAATAGTCGGAACAACATGGATCTTGCTCAGATGTCATGATCAGAGCTGTGTGTTGTGTACTAGGGCTGGGCGATATGACCTGTAAATAATATCACACTATTTTTATGTCACATTATCTTGATATTTTGAAATCTGTAAAGAACTTCATAAATGCTTGATTTAACCCTTTGATGATTACAATCACTGGAATCTGTCCCTTGATGAGGGGTTACTGCCGCAACCAGTCTCCAGCCTGTTTCTCCCCTCATCTCCCCGTAGACTGACTTCCTCATACTCACCCACCAGATGTCTTCAGACTTTCCTCCCTGTTCCACCTCACCTGTCTGCTCCGCCCATCCACACACCTGTTGTCATTCTTCACTCCCACATGATGCATAACAATAAACATAGTAAGAAGAAAAAATATAAAGAAAGATAAAGCAAAGCACAAACTGCAGATCAGATAACTTCAGTATAAATATAATTTTTTTACAATAAAATATTTTCAATAAAAAAGTGAAAAAATATCTCTTCACAGTATCTCTTCAAACCAGGCACTTGCACACAAAGGCCTTTAACAGCTGTTAAATAAAATGATGTAGGCCTACATACTGTAGCCTCGTTCTGTAGAGCTCAAGCTCTACAAAGACCCTTATCTCAAAGCAACAAAACAAAGAAGACAGTCATTTTGTCCTGGGTTTTCTGCTTTGGCATTTCATTTGGTGTGGGTGGAGATGTGCTACATGTTTTGGAGTGGGTGGCATTTCAAATGATGACACAAATTAGTGGTGCTGCTACCTGGTATGCAGATGACTGTTGTTTGCTCAAGGTCTTCCTTGTGATACCAAAACCACTGCCAGACAATGGATCTGCCTCTATCCTCTCCCACCTGTTCTGAATTCAACACATATAAACTCACTTGGCGCTTCACTTCTTCCACCCTCTCCAGGTCTGAGACCATCCCACTGTTGTCATTTACTACAACCAACAAAAAACAAGCTGCAAAACACATATCTGACATATCACCATCCCATATTACATATTACAGGGGTAACTTTGGCCCGGGGCCAATGTTTTTTTTTTTTTTTAATCTATCAAATGGTGGGCCAGAGCATAATCAAAGGCTAATTAAAGAAATTGATTGATTGATAAAAATGCAACTGGAATTTGCTCTCATGAGTCATCTCCCCCATGTATGACTGTTTGGTTAAGATGTGGGTCAAGTACTACACACCTCTGCTTTTAAATGATGGCTCACTCTACCCCCACACCCCTCCACCTTCCTTCTGCCTAGGCCCTAAAAACCATTTCCACCTCTGACCAACTGAGATGAATTTCTTTTTCCTCTTCTTTACTGTTTTTCATTTTCATTGTTTCTTGCTCCCCTTTTAGTCAAAAGGGGCATATATGTATCATTGTCCTGTCTATAAAATAATAGATGGTAATAATCCTTTTAGCCACTGCATGTCAATAGCACCTGCTTAAATGGCGCTAATTGGATGAATTTCTGTGTCAGTGCAAATAAAGGCTAATTGCCACTTCCACTCCAGGCCACCAAGAAATCACCACCAACTGGAAATGGAGAAAACGGCCTCTGTCTACGCCATGAGGCTGTGCCACAACATATAAGTGCTTTCATTCCTATTCATGGCGCACTCGCACGTCTTAAACAGCTCATTTGAATTGGTTCGCTGCCAAGCGAGTCTCTCTCCCTCTTAAAAAACAAACATGATGACAATATTGCGAGTCAAGCTGTTGTTTGTTACTGGGCAGTGAGATGACGGCGGCTCTGTGACTCCCGCATCACAAACCAGTGTGTAGTGACCTGACCTGCCGCTGAGGGAGCGTGTGAGGATGCTGGGAGATGGGGAAGGAGACATCAAACCCAGGCAGATGGGATGAAACAATGGCAAAATGCAGCGCGTCTGTGACAGGATGCACCAACTGATCAAGGCAACAGCAACTTACTGGCAATGAGAGGAGATCTTACAAACACCAAATGTTACCAAATAACAGAGCTTTGCTTTTAAAATTACTATAATTTGTCTTCTGACAGGATCTATATGAGTGGGTTCTTTGTCTTATTATCTCCTCTGTGGATGTACCAACAGTGACTGTCTTTTATTTCCCCAAGTATTGTTCTTTATTAAGTGGAACACAGAACATTACTCAGTGACATGTCAACTCCTGCAATTTACTATGTAGGATATGTTGTCTACATCCACTTAGCTAATTAAGACAGTCACAGCAGTGTATATTTCAGGGCAGATCAAACAGGACTGTGTTGATATGGGAAACAGAGGAAGACTAGCCTCCACCAACTCTGTTATATCATAATCCCTGTTCCTTCAGCCTGATTAAAACATTTCAACAAGAGCCTGAGCTGCCTACTGTGGTAGCGCCTTAGAGAGACTTGGTGTAGAAATATCACAGCTCCCTCATTAGTGAGAGGGGATTTCATTTGGAATATCTCACCAAGCACTTTGAGAGAAGCGGCTGTATTTACATTTAAAAGATCCAAAGTGGCTGTCTGAAGCTAGCTACCTCTTTCCTTAATTGCTGGCTTCAGTTGTCCATGAATACATCCACTTTATTACTGGTTCTCATTACTGGACGGCACCGAGGAAAGTCTCTGTCTCCGTCTCCATCTCTCTCCCTCTCCAGCAGGGCAGGACCACATCAGAGGTCTCCCAGTGGCCAAAAGACACAAACAATCGAGAGGGATTAGACTGTAATCCTGTTTTTACTTTCATCTGCCACATATTCAAAGGAGAAGCTCTGTGAAGCATGGAATTTTTGAAGGATGTGCTTCATGGAAAAATAAGGGGAGGCACTGTAAACAATGCGACGGGATGGGGATTACAAGTTTTAAATGACAAGAAGAAAATGAGCTTGACAAAAGATTTAGACTTAGTCCACACTGAATAAATCTCCGCTCGCCAGTGGATTTAGAGACACTGAGAGACACTGTTGAAAGTGAACAAAGAGAGGTCACTTTGCTGCATCTGTTTTTACTAAAGGTATGCACTGTCAAGTTCAAGATGGCTGGGTGATATGAACCATAAATAATACTGCCATATTTATGAGCTATATCGCAATACACTATACATATTTTGAAATCTTGTGAATTAACCCTTTGATGCATAAAATCACACCAGAATGATGATTCTAGCTCCTGCATTGAATTACTGTTTATTCATCATTGGTTTCTATTAAAAATCGCATCAAAGTCAAATTTGACCCTTAACAAAAGACATTTAACCCTGAGGCCTGAAACGCACTGGCTGCGTGGCGTGTGCAGAACATCTTGGGTTTCATTTTGGTGCCCATGTTAACAGGTTAGATGTTCGACGAGCACGTGACGTTCTCAGCAAAAACAGACAGGGAAAACATCTATTGATAGTATCTGTATCTGTGATGAAGTTGCTTTTCTGTCTCTCATGGATCTGAGCTTGATGTATTGAACTTCTGAAGATGTGGCCACTTTGGGTCTGCCTGGATACAACTGATCCAGAAACCTTTAGTCCAGCCATGATCCGACTCTGAGAGAGCTCTTCTTTTCTCAGAATAAAAATTGGACTTCAGACACTCTCACTTAATTCTGATGCAATTTTTCCACCATCACAATGCTACTTATTGAGCAATGATCTGCTGGAAACAGGTGACCACTGGCTGCAGGTTAAGTTACCTGAATGAGCCTCTGATGAGTGGCTCAGATCCACCTGAGTGTCGTCTGAACACCTGCTTCAGTGGAAGGAAATCTGAGCTTCTCTACTAAGTAGTTTAGTTGGGCCTAAATTTGCTTAAATTTGATTGCTGACTTACAGTCAGTGAAGAATCTTAAATCTTTCTTCTTCATTTTAAATGAAATGACTAATTTTGTTGTTAAATGTTTCGGAATCTGGTCTCAGACTTTTGGACCCCACCGTGTGTCTCTCTAAGTAACTGTGGCTACTTCTGTCCCACAGAGAAGCGTGTGCAGCTTATGGTTTTCAGTATTATTTCCATCAATCCTCACCAGCTTTCTTCTGATGATGCCGTTTATTAAAACACAGAATCTAATTTGGGAGGTTAGTTGTGATCAAGGCCATTGTCCTATGTAATTAAACCCAAACTCATTGAATATGGTTATTTTGTCAATCACCGCACAACCAGTCTTTCCCATCTCCACGATCCCATATGACAGGAACAAAGCATTAATCATTCAGCTGCAGGCTACATCTGTTTTTAGCTTGTATTTGGCGAATCTGTTTTATTAAAGTCATGTTGAATTACTAACAAGCAGTTTCTGATTGCAAAATAAATCTGGCCGATACCTGGGCCACATGCTTGTTTTCTTCTGGCTCAGTATATTCCCAGTTCCACTGCCCAAATCTGGCCCATATACAACATGACTGTCAGATGCTACTTCCACATCTGGACCCTGGTGTATGTTGGTCCAGAAGTTTCAGTTTGTGATCTGTATTGTTTATTTCATTCTGAAAAATGGACGTTAATGAATTTGATGATTAAAGGGAAAATCTGAGGTTGTTTTATATGATTTCTCGTTTGTGGACTTTTTATCCTAAATGGACAAACAGGAATGGCTGCTGTCACTGATTCCAGCAGCATGTAGCCTACAGTATATGACATCTGTTGGATTTGACTGAGTTAGGATTTTTGACGCAGCTTGTATCAGCGATAGTAACAACTGCTGAAATGCAGCTGAGCTGCTGGTGTGATTGTTGTGGTGCCCTTAAGAGTTGAGTGCTGAGCAATCCAAGCTGGTGTGTATCACTTCTCCACTGGCTGCAGGTCCCAAAGGGGAGACTGAGTCTGCTATATCAACACAGGAATGACCTTGTTTCCCTAAGCCCCCCCCCCTCACCACATCAAGCAAACAGATTACAGCCTGGATAGCCCACACCTGACCTGTATCACTCAACACAAGCAACACATGCACACACAAAGGCCTAAACCTAAGTTTTGCATTGTGACATGTTCAACAAGTTCTGTAGTGATATGATGAATTTCCACTAGATTTGGGACAAAGGACAGAAATTCTAGTTTTAAAGAGATTTCTGAAATTTGTGACAACACACAAAACACAACAAACCAAATAGCAACAGAAATTTAACAAATTTCCACTTTAGGAACAAAAAAAATTCTCATTACCTCAAAGTTGTAATGAATGGTGCTGCTCATTTAAAAACTGAAAACATATCACAAGCGAGTGAGGAAAATGAATTAAAATAAAATGTGAAAGATTGAGTTACATCTGGCAGATGTGTGCAGAAATTACATCTATATCATTTATCACATTCTTTAGAGCGCGGCGCAGGCTGTGTTGTCTAGCTGTCAACACCTTGATTGGCCTGAAGCCCTGGGATTACACAGGAGCTGAAGACTGTCTGTCAGAACACAATACATGTTTTCACTTCTACTCTATGACACCTTGACAGGATATGTGGCTGCATTAGCAGTTGTTTAGCTGTTTAATTTGTTAGGTATTTCACTTATAGGGTTGTTAATATCTACCAGGACTGCACCTGTCTTCTCTACTATCTGTCTGTCAGGTGGACAGACCCTTCAGGAGACCTCGGAAACTGCGAGACCTTTTTCTACTTGCAGAAATGTAATGAAATGTAATGGTTCTCAACAGGTTCTAAGTACATTGTGCTCAGGAGGTGATGCTATAATCAAAGCTCCAGGGACTTTCCAGGGTAAACATCAGTTCTGTCGATTGACACTTCCTCTGTTGACCTTCCTACCACCACTTACTTCACTCATCCACCAAACCAACCCCGAAGCTTAGCGAAGGATCAGTCAGGAAGACTATCTCCTTGCCCTCTAAGTCACAACCAACCTGAACAACCACGCAGGTCGGTTTTTTCTCAACCCCTTGATATGACCCGAAGTGTCTCTTGAAATAGTGCCCCTCTGGCAGGCGTACCTGACCTTGGTTGTCATGGTTACAAAAATTAACACGGGGACTGTACCAAGAGCAGCGTACCTACCTTCATGGCCATGGTTACCATAATGACAGTCATGGCTTGGTTAGGCTTAGGAAAAGATAGAATAAGTACTTCCTCAACATTAGATCTCTGTTGTCATGGTTACAATAATACCAACGTGGTAAACTTTGTCAAAAGGTCACAGATAATAGAAACAATATAAACTGCTACTGTCACATGGGAATCAAACACCGCTTTCCTGTGTCACATTGTGAATTTCTAGGAGTCAGGGTTGAAAGAAAAAACCAAACACAAAAGCCTCACACACATTTTTAAGAATTCAGATATACAGGTTACAGGTACATTCTTGCAGTAAAAATAGGTTTCTGATGCCAAACCATCAATATCATGTTTTTTAATTTAAATTTTAAGGGAGTTCGGGACATATTTTTGCCCCTCATATTCTCCTCCTTTGGTCCAACTTTCTCCATAAACTTCCTTTCCTTTCCTTTCTGTTCTTCTCCTTTCCTGACAAATGGGATAGATCTTGCCTTGGGCCCAGCCATCATCCAGATCCCCTTTGAGGAGCACAGATGGAACTGAGGCCTTAAAACTTTATGGCGAGCGCCTTGGTACCACATGCTATTTCAGTAGCGGTGCTGCTAGCAGGCCCGCTGACACGCATATGTTTAATTTGTAACCAAACACTTCCTCCTCCCCTCAGTTTCCTCAGAACTCTGGGACACATCTTGTTTTCTCAGGTCAGAGGTTAAACAAAGGAAACACAGAGCTGGCTCGTTGAAGGGCCGGTGCCGGGAGGGCGTCAGGGTCAACTCCACCTTCGAAGTAGGGCCAAAATAGACTGTGGGACACATCAAGGTTAAAGGTTTAGCTGTGATTTCTGGCAGTGGGTCTAGGCCACTGTGAAGAACTAAGCCATGGAGCTGGAATCAGAGCCGTCTGCATTTCATATAATGGCATCTGAACATAAAATGCTAGATCCTCTTACACAAGAAGCCCTCCTGGTTGTTGGCCATGACATCTTTACTGCCCCTTGGCCATAAACTCCCTGAGAGGCGGGCCTAAACACAGTTACACGCCCCACTAGCTCTCCACCTCTTTGCAGTGGTGTATAAACATATAAGTTTATTTAGTGTGAATGTCCTGTGGTGCTCACTGCTCATCCCCTTCATACAGCCCAGATCATCACGAGCAAAGCAGAACTTCAAGACTGGATTCATTCACTATTCACTGGCTGTTAAAAAAAAAATTCCACAATTCACAAAGTGAGGGGATGGGAACTGCTCATTCAAAAAACTGTACAGCTGACACTGATCTTTCTTGGGTCCTCAGCAGCACACCTGCAAAGTCTGAAGTCAATCTGATGAGTGGATGTCAAGAAAATTACTTTTAATAATTATGTAGTAATGTAGATAATCCAGAACTGTGCAATTTTATTTATTTACCATGCACGGTACTTAATTGATAGTATTAGTTGTGCTATTCTGATGGTGGCAGGAGAGTTATAGTAAGGGGGATTACCAAAAATATATGATTCCTGCAGGCATGAAGCTGGCCACCGCCGTCATTAGATGTTAGTATTTGATTGAATGTAGGTTGTGACGTCAGGTGACCAAAATTCAATGTCAGGACAACGTTTGATGTTAACAGTAATTTCACATAGAATGCTGATGACAGCTGATGTTGATGTTTTTTTAGTTTTAAGTTGTGTTGTTCAGTAACTTAACTTCAGCGTCTTCCAAATGTCTCATGTCAAGGTATTCGTGAGCAAAACCCAACCTCTACTAAACATCAGCTGAACATCACAATGTCAGTCAGCTAATGTTGGGTTTTGACGTCAACACGATTTTCATTTCAAACCAAACTTTAACATCAGTCTGACTTTAGAGTGGTGAGAGTCAAACTCTTTCTGATGTTATATTAACATCCGGTACCAGGAGGGATGATTCATCCCCTGTACACCATGAATTGTTTTGGCCAGTCTTAAGTATTTTGTGGAGGATGATCTGTTTGAACTTGCAAAATGAACATCAGAAACTGAAAAGGCGTCCTCAGTAAATGTCGTGGAATTGAATGGCATTGATTAGATGTTGAAAACAACCAGCCCTCCAACCTAGACAACCAACAAACCTCTAATATGACCCACAGGAGTGTCTCCTGAAATATCACCCCTATAATGGCAGTTGTACTGGACTATGGTTGTCATGGTAACAAAAATAAACATGCTGACTTTACGGAGAGAGTGGCATACCTACCCTCTTCACCATGGTTACTATAATAATGGTTGTGGCTTGGTTAGGTTTAGGAAAAGATGGTGATTTGGGTTAGAATAAGTACTTCCTTAACATTAGATGATCTTTGTTGTAATGGTTACAATAATAACGACGAACAGTCATGGATAATAGAAACAACATAAGCTGCTACTTTCAGGTGGGAATCGAACACCGCTGTCCTGTGGGACTGGTCGCTCGTGGACTTTGTCACTCTATAAACTACGTCACTGCACTTTTCCCTTTGCTCCTGTCATCATTACTACCGCCACTAGATGTCGCCTAGCAACAAAACCTAACTATGGGTCATAGTAACCTGCTGACAGATGACCATTTTTTTTTATAGGAGGACAGTCTCTTTGAAAAATGTCACACCAACAAAAAGTCTGTCTGTCCTTGTTAACTGAACCCATTGCCCCCTTCAGACTACCAACAGGCACATTTTGAACCACACTTATATAGAACTTTCCTGGTCTTATAGACTACTCACAGCGCTTTACACTACAAGCCTCACTCACCCACTCACACAAATTCTTACAGTGTTTTTTTCTATGCATTCAGAGCTTTTGTATAACACACACTGATGATGCATCAGGGGCTGTTCGGGGTTCAGTATGTTGCACAATGACACTTTGACATGTGGACTGGAGGAGCCGGGGATCGAACCACCGAGCTTCCAATTAGTGGACAACCCACTCTGCCTCCTGAGCCACAGCCACACAAAAACCAGTCCCACTGATTATCCACAAAGACCCAATACTGTTGATTTTCTAAATGTTATATTTAAATGCTTGCCACAGAAAAAATATGTTTCTGGTCATTTGTTGTAACTGACCCTTTACACATCAACGCAAGCCTGTTGCAACAATGATTGGATTGAACTGGCAGAATAAGCCTGTTAAACACTGACTGATTTTGTCTAGACACAAAGTAGAGGAAGCAGCTAGGAGAGAAAGCAAATCTTTATATCACACAAAGAGCTGCAGCCAGAATCCCTCTCCACTCCATCTGCTCAGCACAGAGAGCTGCCAACCGCAGCTCAGCAAAACCACACACACACATCCACTCGTTGCATGCAAATCCATACTAACACACACTTTCAACACCACACACTGTATATGTTTGTTACCTGGTGACATCGTCTGAGTTGTCTGAAATACATATCAGTAACAGGGATTAAAGTTTGCTATGTTATGATCGAAATCAAATGATGTGGCTGCAATCTGAGCAGTGGGCAGTCCACACACTGAAGCCAGCAGAGTCAGGCTCTGTGCAATAAATAGAGGTCTGGGCTGCCTTTATAACTCCTGTCTAATTTAGAGGCGTCTTTATGGGTCATTGTTCACCATATGGGGCGCGTTAAAGCCCGGGACAGCAGGTAAATCACAGGCCCTGTGTCTCGCACACGCTACAACCAGCAGACCAGAGGAGGATCTGGCCGCAAGCCTGCGCGTGCGTGCGTGTGTGAGAGAGAGAAACAGAGAGAGAGGGGGGCTAAGGGCTGTATGTGTAACTGTGTGTTTGTTGGTTGTGACAGAGTATTAGATTTTGATATGGAGGCTGGTTGGGGAACTAGTATTTATTAAGCTCTTTATTCTGTTTTATTTTGACTTGAGTTTATGAGAGGGTAGCGTTCTGGTTTATAGAGTCTTGTATTCCAAATGTCCCTATTGACACTTGTACCCCTTTTCCAGCAAAATGTCTTAAATGCAGCTAACCTGCTAAAATAGGTGACTGACTGCCAGCTGAGTTTGCCTTTCTGTTCAGAGAGGATACACACACAACTGCAGGGAGCAATATCATCATGTGCATTTACAGAACGCACGCACACAGACACAGGGGAGAAAGAGTGAACTGTTAGCTGCCGTGCAGACTCTCATCCCTGGGTCGGTGCTCCTGTAAGGGCCGGAGCCTCTGTGTTAGATGATTTTGTGTGTTTTTGAAACTTATTTTGGGCTGCGCTCACTCCTTCATCTCAGAGTGCAGTGTAGCCGCAGTGTCTGTGGTTTAACAGCACTGTCCTGGGCAGGGGATGGGTTTGTTTTCAGTATTTGTGCTCTGAAAGACGTCACAACATGGAAAAGGGAAGAAAATTAGCGTGTTCACCTGGGTGTTGTGTTAACATTGCTGCCGATCGGAGCTGGAGCCAATTAATGCTGCAGTCACTTGATGTGAGTGTGAATGCAGATTGTTCCCTTTTCCATTGCCGACAAAAGCCCAATGTTAGCGGGTCTTAAAGGGTTTTTTGACCAGTGGAAATGGGGCTTACTATGGGTCCAAATTCAGATATGAGTATAAAATCATTTTAAAATAAACTAGTGCGGTGAATGTCGGTAACCTGATCGGAGTAAGGGGTTCTGTGAACTCACAAGGCAACATGCTATGACGTCACTGATCATTAGAGTTTATGTGACATCATTATTTATGGCAGTCATCTGTGTTTGTTTTTTCTTCACATTTTATCCAAAACACCATATACCCACAGCCTGCATCTGTTAGACCAGGTCCTCAGCAATACACACAGGAGGTTTGAAGTTGATCAGGTAAGTGGTTTTCGAGAAAATCCATTTCTTAGTTGGATAATCATGAGCACACAGACGTTGAACATGAAACATTTACCTAGATTCTTTCATCCGAAGCGACTTACAACAGTATAGCGTCTGTGCAGTAGGAGACCTTGGTGTAAGGTTGAAGAACTGCATCTATTCAGTAAGTGCAAGGAAGTATAGGAGGAAATTAACATAGATTTATGGTCATTCTAAATTTAAAATGTTGGATTGGAAATAACCCAGCTTGGGGTGTTTTGGGTCAAATGTATGGACAAACCCAGCCATAAAATTTTGACACAGTGTGTTGCTTTGTAAAAACAAACCAACAACAGGAGCTGATTATTCAACTCAGTTTTGGGGTAATGTTAATTTTCTGCTCAGTTTAAATAACCAAATACACTTTGGCCCATTGATAACAAATCACATATTTTTTTTCATGGCTGGTGACCACCTTCTAGAAAACCAACAGTTTTCTAGAAGATGGAAAAACAATTCCATCTTCTAGAAAACTGTTGGTTTCCAATCATCTCCATGAAATACATCACAACATGATAATCAATCTGCACAGTTTCAAAACTGGCCTGCCAACCATTCAGGTAAAGGCTTGTTTAATGATTGATTGTATTATTTCACAATGTACTGGTTCATTTAGCTGCATGTTCTGCATAAATACCGTGTGTTGTGTTAAATTAAGTTTTATTCTGTAATTTTATTTTTTGTTTTATCCATTTGTAATTCCATATACACTTTCTGTGGATGAAGGGTTCAGGTTAAAATGACTCAAACACACACAGCCTTTGGCCCACATCAGATTAGGGAAGCTGTAGCTGTTGTGCACACCTCCCCTCCATCTGCTCCCTCCCTCCCTCCTCCTCCCGTTGCCGGGCTGCTCACCAGCAGGGGGGCCTGTAATCCCAGCAGCACCATTGTGTGGACTGGCAGGTATTTCCCCTGCCGCTGAGCAGCGGACTCAGCTGACTGGTGGTGCTGTGGGAGCAGGAGGAGTCCTCCTCCTCAAAGCCTAACCTCCTTACTTCCTGTCTGTCAAACTGGCTCTTCTTGAATAATAAAGACAAAGCTTTTTGTCACACTGATCTGGTTCCACGCTATTCCACGGACTCGTGTTTCAAACTCAGAGCGTATGTTTATGTGAGTTTAGATGTTTGGCTGTTGAATTCCCAGCCTTCTATCAGACACAGATTATCACTTAGTCTCCAGCAGCTTTCCATTCAGACCAGTGGAGGGGTACACTTATTTAATCTTGACTGATCTGGCCTAACCAGTGAGTGGTTAATGTCCTCTGTGTGTGTGTGTGTGTGTGTGTGTGTGTGTGTAGTGGAGGCCTCGTCTGATTCCCACAGCTGCACCTTTTAGAGAAGAAGTTTCCAAAGTGAGGCTGGGGGCCCCCCTAAAGTCCTTGAGTGGGTTCCAGCAGGTCCTCAGCAGTTTCACTGTCTAATTTTTGGACTTTTCTCACTAGAAGAACAACAGCATTGCTCATCAACAGCCTGTGTTTGCATTCTCTCCTGTGAGACTGATGATTGTCCTTTCCTTGTTTCTAGTTCCACTGTTTTAACTGTGCAACATGTCATAAAGGAAATGATCTGCCTACAGATTGTGTCATTAAAAGGTGCTATATTTACATATTTAATTTTAAAAATTCAATCGCTGCTCACCAGCCTGTTGTTAACAGCTAGCCTGCTAAGTGGCGTAGCCACACATGTAGCTGCCATCCAGGACGGTGGAGTTACAGTCTGTTCATGGAACCAGCTAGCTGGTTAGCTTTTGTGACACAATTTGTAAACAGAAGACAGCATTGTGGGCGAGGAGTAGGACCAACATCCAAAATAAAGTGGCAGAAAGATACAAATCACAACTTCCAGTCAGGACATTCAGAATAAAATCAGAGCAGAAAAAGGATGCAGAGGTTTGTGAGTTGGGCCTTTAGCCTTGAGTTGATGTGACAGGGTGTAGGACTGATCATGTGATCACATGACTGTGATTAAATCTGTGGGGATCATGGATTGTGATTCTATCCAAAAAGAATGTCATATGATGTTTTGCCCGGATCGCCCACCGTTAAGTCAGCGCACCCATAATGTCACTAACAACAACTACAACTACAGCAGGTACAGTGGGTTAGTTCAAGCAGGAAGCTGATCCTTAAACTGTGATGGATGATTACAACAGACAGTCTGACCAATGGTTTTTACTGTTTTCTCTTCCTAATGAGTTTGGCCCTGTTGCTTCATTTGTGATGTCACACAGACAGACGCAGTCAAAATGCTGTAGCTGAGATATGTAAATTCAGTGGTGGTTCAGTTCTTCTGAAGTTGATACACAGAGGTGCAGGTGTTTTGATGGGCATTATATAAGACCAATGTGTTGCCAGTACCAGAGGTCAGGGCGGATGACTGTGACTTTGATACAGTTCACATCTCATCTCCCATTAACAGTCACTGTTAGTTTAATTTAACCGTTACCGTGAGCTTCCCCTAATTTTAGTTGTTTAAACATCCATCACCATATCTGTGGTAATCTGAGTATGTCATGGGACATTTTGGGAGACACTGAGAAAGAAGTGTTTTGTTGATGCCAATGACAGAATGAACCAAAAAGACGTTTTACTCTCACCTCTGTTACATAAAACACTGGTCAGTTATCTTACCAGCCTGTTCTGTATTTGTGCATCCAAACATCTAAACTCAGAGAGGTTCTCAGTAGCTACAGTAAATATTGTGGACTTTCCAAACAGTGGCACTCCACTGTAGTGGCCTGTTAGAAGTTCTGTCCTGCTGCCTGTGGCCTTTGCAGCCCTAGTGGGGCACATTTGTCTCCCCTGCACCACTGCCCTGCCAGTTGGCAAGCCTAAGCCAGGAAACTGTCAGTGTCGATTGAGCTGAGTGGAGGAGGTCCTGCTAAAGGAGCCTTGCTAGTTCCAGGGCCCACCTCTGTTTCCAAAGCATGGGAATAAAGAGCTCTGCATTCCACAGGTCTGAGCTGCCAGCTTTCCCCCTGCTCACAGTTCACAGGGAGCCCTGAATAAGATTAACAAAAGCGTTCTGTTGGACCCCTCTTGGCCGGCTTCCACGTCAACAGCTCGCAGGGTCAGGGGTCACACTAACTACATTCATTCCCAGCAGACCCCTTGCTCCAAACACAGGCTGCCAGTTGCACAAACTCTCAGCTTTTTCTCTAATCCCCTGAGATATGTCTGATCTCTCCACATGTTTCTGCTCAATTAAAGCAATATCACACCTTGCAAATGGAGAGAACGGAGAGAAAGAGAGGGAGGCAGGAGCGAGTGCAACCGCAAGATGAGCTGGAGGAGAGACAGAAAGTGAGAAAAGCAAGCAAATGGAACATGAAGAGTGAAAGAGAAGGAGGATAATGGCATTATTAATCTGCTGGTGAGTCTGTGCACTTGATTAAACACCAGAGGCAAAAGCTCAAAAGTTGATGAAAGACACATGACTTGCATGGAGGTAAAGGCAATGCATACATGTAGCACATAGTGTGTAAGTGTACACTCACACACACACACACACACACACACACACACACACCTGCTCAAATCTACGGCTGGACTACGAGGTGAGAGGTGAGATGTGTATTTCCTCAGGATCACTTCAGCATCTGTGATTAACATTCAACAAGATCAGATTTGATGGAAGTCAATGGCTTTCGTTCATTTCTGCACAATATAGGATGAAGTTACAGACGCATAAAAATTGTGCACCCATCACAGTGAACATCATTTAACCCATGTTACTTTGTAACTATAGTAATTCACTGCAGACATCTAAAATCAATCTGCATTTGAATTAAAATACAAGGAAATAAAATATCACTGAGCGGTGTTCGCAGGGATTTACAACATAACTTAAACCTAACCTAATATTTTTATATCACCAGTGGGTCATAGGAGTGTGGTTATGTGGGAGGTGTC
Source organism: Trachinotus anak (assembly GCF_046630095.1). Taxonomy (NCBI): domain Eukaryota; kingdom Metazoa; phylum Chordata; class Actinopteri; order Carangiformes; family Carangidae; genus Trachinotus; species Trachinotus anak. The sequence goes on along the minus strand of NW_027273859.1, from coordinate 1,958,175 downwards.
AGGCATAGTTGGGGGTTAAGGTGGGATTTGGGCACCCTGAGATTCTCATGTATTTATAACGCAGACTTTTTATGAGCCCTGGAGAAGCGGGGCGTCGCTTCGTCTGCAACAATGAAGTTAAAGAACCATCTCCCTGTGTGATGGTCTGTGGGGAGGGGTTTCGCTCCTCCCTGTGTGTGTGCTCGTCTGTCACACTCTCTTTTTAGACTCTGATTTATTTACTTATTAATCCACCCTTGCCTATCGTGATGTAGCCAAAGCAGCTCTCTGCTGCTGTACAGAGTGTTTCTGCATCTTTCAGTCAGCTGTTTTGGCTTTACAGCCGCAGCTTCACTGCTCTCTCCTCAGTTTCATTTCCATCTGCAGCAGGAAGCTGTTTTCAGAAATAAAAATTTAAAAAACCTCTTGTAAGATCTCTAAACTCTACTGTGTCAGATATAAACCAGTAACCTTTGTGAGAAGGTTGTCTTTTTTAGCTCTATAATTCATTAGGGAAAGTTTCACCTCTGACCTTTTAAAAGAGCTGAAAAACATCTGGATCCAAATCCATTTATTAACAACATAACATTTACAGCTGGCTACTTGATGGATTACTGTACAAGCCTTTTATTAATGACTTATCAACATGTTTCACTGCAGACAACACCAAATCTATGACCCTGTGACAAACCTAAAGTTGTCCTTACAAATGGCCTATAACAGATGAAGTGATTTATTAAGCATTAATGCTAACTTTTTATTAGGGCAGTTGTGCGGTAATGACCTGAAGGAAGTAACCTTCATATTGCAATCCTGTCTATTAGAAATTAAATTTCTATACATTAAAGTACAACAGTAAATCAGTTTTATAGGGAACATATTTGCTGGATGATCTGCCTCCAACCATGTCCTTGTGGATGTGTCATCAATAACTGTGCAGCTTCATTCATTAAAACAAACATTGCCTCTGAAGGTACGTTTGTTTAGTTGCTGTCATGGCGCTTCTAATTTAATCATCTATGTTTTTTTCTGACAGTCCCACGTGGTTGCTATGGTTACAGGAATATTATTACAGTCTGCCTTCACCTTTGAACTTTTCGTCTTTTGCTCATGATGCTTTGGTGACACAGTAAAGGGAGTATCTTTTTCTTATGTCACTGGATGAGAGTGTGAGCTTTATACCTAAAGGCCAAACTGAGAGGACACTGCCCGTAGACTCTGCGTCACTAAACATGGAGTCTCTGCCTGCAACATGAAAAAGTTACTTTCTATTCCTGCTCTCTGAGGCGTCTGCTCTGTCTGTCTGTCTGCATCTGAAACCAGTTAGCCAAAACAGCAGCGGTAAACCAAACTGGACAGACGGGAAGCTGAGGCGGGACAGACAGGGTGAGAGAAAGGAGATATATAGAAACGGGGATGAGGGTGAGGCTGGTGAGGAGGTGGGGATGGTTGATGGGGGTTGTTCACAGAGAGGATCATACATTACTTTTTTCTCCCCCAGTATTTCTTGTCCTTGATCTGCCTGCTTTTCTTTAAGCTGGATCCAGAGCCCTGCCCCCCTGCAGAGTCTTTAGCCCAGAGGAGGGGAGGCCTCGGCCAGCTGCAGGCTTCACTGGATGGGGGGGGGGGTTAGGGTGGAGGGTGGTGGAAGCAGAGGCACAGAGAGAGAAAGAAGCCAAGAGAGGTAGCCGATGACAGCGTGAGTGCAGCAGAGGATATTGCACTCAAAGACACAACACGGGGGACTCGGAGAGATTGAGTTTCAAAAGAGAGAAAGAGTGGGAGAGTTCCCGGCCCAGTCCACTTCCGCAGCCCAGATCCTACTACAATGGGTCCAGCCACAAGACTGACACAGTAGTACACTGAACGACAAGTCTGCTGAACCTCAGTATCACACCATCATTCTCTGTTAAGACACCATTTATAAAATAGGTTGTTAAAAAATAAATAATTAAACTAGTTAATAAATAATTTGAGGAGGATTTAGCATTACACATGTAGCCATAGAATCATAGATACATGTATGTATATCCTCCAATGTTTAGTTCTTCACTGAAGACATTTTATTAGTAATAAAACTCTCTTTATTGTCAATATGTTAGGAAGTAAGAGTGAAGGTTTTCTTGACCTTGAGTGAATAGTGATCATTTCATTATTATCATAATCTTTCATGTCTAATCACTAAACTGAATTTTTTTCCAGTTATAGAGTTGGTTCAGATTCTCTTCACATCAACATGTTCAGTCGGCCTGTTAGCTCTTCTGGGGGCTCAGAGAAAGCGTGATGTGGTCTGCTCAGAACACCGCCCCCCTGTCATCAACAGAGGGCGCTAGGACTCAATATGTGGAATCACTTTAATTGAGCCAGAAAAGCCTGTTTTGGGTAGATTAATATTTAATGTGAAAAGGTCTATCAGAAATAGAGTGTCTGACAAAATTACATGACAAAATATCTGAATTTAATCCAGTGGACGTGTGAATTTCCACATATGTGACATCCAGACGCCAGCATCATGTCTTCACGGGTTCACTTAAGGTGGTGTGAGGGTGATCCAGTTGCTCATATACAGCCAAATAAAAAAAGAAAAAAAAAAGAAAAAAAAAACAAGATCACAGACATCCTCTCTCTTGTGCAAACACTCAGTGAACCAGCAGCATTACCATAAGGCGCAGCTCCAACATGTGTAACCAAACAGTCAAATCCCAGAGATGGTGTTTTATGATCTGTTTGATAACTTATGTGTAACAGCACTCCCTGTTCATTTATAAATCCCTGCTAATCCCCGAGAGGTAGTGACAGCTGATTTAGAGACGCTTGGGGCTCCATCAGTGAAGATAAACTGAGGTACTTTCTAGCGACGAGGTCTGCTGAGGGCCTGCAGAGTCTAAATCACTCTTTAAAGAGACAGGGAGCCACTGTGTCACAAGGGGCCACAGGTGTTGCGGGGTCACTGGCCGGGCCTGCACCACAATAGCTTCATGTACTAAGAGCTGTCCACGCTGCAGTGTTGGCGGTGGGTGGACAGAGAGTTCCTCCGAAAAGTTTCCAGCAGGAAAGAACGGGAGATAAGTCACACATCTAATGGGAGCCATAAATCCCCGTATTAATTTCCCTATGCCGCATACAAGGGCACGGCCCGCAGAAATAAGAGACAGATGAGGGCAGGGAAGAGAAGAAACATCAATTAAAAGGTAGGGGATGAGTGGAGGGGGAGGGGGAGGTGTGTGTGGGTAAAAGAAGACAACAGAACAAGAAGCAAAGATCTGGGTTCATAGCGAGACATGATCCAGACAATCAAAAAAAAAAAAAGGGAAGGGGGGGCACCACAAAGGGAGAGAGGGTAGAGGGGAATAAGGGGTGACGGCAAGCCCTGGTACAGGGGTGAGACAGGAGGTGAGAGGGGCCTAGTGGCGGGGCCCAGGCCTGGGTGGTGTGGCGCTAACAGGCCCCTGGGGACCCGGCGCTGTAGGACCATATGGGGAGCAGTGAAAGGGAGAGGAGCAGCGGGAGCCCCAGGCTGACAAGCCACCACTGCCCCTGCTTCAGCTGTTCCCCGGGAGCCCTGGGGACCTGGGGATTAGACGCACACAACAAAGACAACACATACAGGAAACCATACACACAGTGTACACACACACACACGGGATGGACGTTGCGGAAGGAGTCCTTTTACTTATAGTACAACAAAGGCAGGTACACACTGGCACACACACACACACACACAAACACACACACACACACACACACACACACAAACTTACTGCAGTGCCAAAATAAAGCAGAAAACCCAGTGTCCACTTATGATCTGCAACAAAGACAACACTGAATAACACTGAATAAGTCATTACCTGTGTCTGTGTGTGTCTGTGTGTGTGTGTGTGTGTGTGTGTGTGTGTGTGTGTGTGTGTGTGTGTGTGTGTAATGACTTATAGGATTACTCTGGTTATGGATATCATCATCATGATATCTGCAGTTTAACTTATAAGATATGGGAACACTTGACATCACAAACAGGAGTCATGACAACTGTCAGGCAGGTTGTTAACAAACCAACAGTTCATCCTGTTTTTCTCAACCCCTTTATTTTGGAGGTCAAACTGAAAGTGACTGCACCTGCGATGAGAGGAAGCAGGAGGTTGGTCTTTCTAACAGACCGTGTGGGTGATCATTTTACAGTCTGCCTCTGTTTTCTTTTCAGGTTTGGGAAACTGGTTGGTCTGTTTCAAACTTCCTCTCACTTCTCGCAGTGACGTTGCCACATTGAAAATTTTGGGTATTATCCTGATGCAGTAGTACATACTGTATATCATAATATAATGTTATTATTAAGTTGCCGATACGATGGCCATGAGTATAAAAATAAAAATAACCAAATTGTAATAAATGAGAATGATCCTGACATATGAATGGATTAGAATACACAGAGTGTCAGTTCAAGAGGGATTTGATCATATTGTTCAGGATTTGCTTATTTTTACATATTTTTTTATTATTTGTCAGGGACCATGTACAATATTACACATAAATGTCACTGTTAGTATTGTACAAAAGTTATCTTAAAGTGTCTGGGACCGATATTTTACAGTAAGAATATGACAATGTGAAAGGTGTCACCACTCGTAGTGATGCACCTTAAGAAAATGATCAGCTGCCTCTGCAGCTCCTCTCTTCACAGAGATTTACAGAACAAGTTTTAGTCCATTGTTGAACTGTCTGTCTGCCAACTCTTGCTGCTCTCTTAGTGTTGTTTTTAACTGCAGATTTTTTAGAGAAAAAGCTCTAAAAAGCCACTGTACACCACTTGCTTAGCACAAAACAGCAGACAGACACAGCTAGACAGCAGCTGGTGGACATAGTGAAGCATTTAGCAGCTAGAGAGACAAATATTTTTTCTAAGTGAGAGTAAATACTGGGCTCGGATCAGATCAACACAAACACAATATCAGCTGAAAACTAATGTTGCAACCCTTTGGATGTCTAAGTAAGCTAATTTTTGCAACTTCACCACATCAACTTAAAGGACCAATGTGTAAAGTTTCTTGGCATCTAATGGTGAGGTTGCAGGTTGCAAATGAACACCTCTCCCCTCACCCCTCTGTCTTCACGTGGGTAAAAGAACCTGTGGTGGTCTTCAGCTAACAAAACAAGGCTGAACACCCTCCCCAGAGCCAGTGTTTGTTTTGTCCATTCTGGGCCACTGTAGAAACATTGTGGTGTAACACAACAGGCTCCATGAAAGAGGACCAGCTCCCTGTGTAGATATGAAGGGCTCATTCTAAGCTAACGGAAACACGATTCTTAGTTTCAGGTGATCATACACTAATGAAAACATAATTATGAAAATTATATTAAACAGATCCCCTTAAATCCTACACACTGGTGCTTTAAAAAGTGATAAGATGTCAGAGTTGGCTTCACAGTTTGTTTCTGCTGCTAATAAGAGGTCAATAAAACAAATAAAACAAAAAACACAATTTTACACTATAATACATCACAAACACAATGTCAACAGAAAGTGTATGGTAGACAAATTCAAAGCGAGGATATTTGTGTCCTTGATGTGCATATATTTGATTGGATTGTACAAAAGATTTAGCCTGGGTGCGACACTGACCCAGCATCAGGAAGTGACAAGACGGGCCGGAGCTAGCTGGTTAGCATGCTAACTTCAGTAGAAGAAAAGAAGTGATAGAAATAGAAGCAAAACAAAGGGGTTGCTTTCCACCTCTGGAGACAGCTCTTGGTGAGTAAAGGAATAAAGTTTGATGCTAAACTCACAATGTTTCTTCTAGTCTGGTAAGTAAACAGCTTTTAATGCTAATGTTGGCTATGTAACCATAGTAAAGCTTATAAATAGCTCCTTTAATAGCCCAAACACACACTTTTCAAAGTTTTTGCCAAATGACATCCAACCTCCGACCCTGCATTAACTGTCCTGCTGTCCCTGTATCTGTCAAATATAGCTATTTTGAGTATTAATTTATTTAAATCTCACTCTTCCTGTAGAGCACCAATGGGCGTAGCTTAGGTCTAACAATCCATGAGTCCATTAGTTGATTTCATAAAGGATAAATTGTGCCTAAGCACAGTGTATGATTTCCTATGGTGTGAAACAACCACAGTAAAGATACTTTTTAAGTCACCTGCCATGTTGCTGTCAAGCCACTAAACTTTCAACTTAATCTGCTCTTCCATAAAACTGCACCCTGTGATCAAGCTGGTGAAAGTTACCTACCTCAATCATGTGTGCGCGTGTGTGTGTGTGGGACCAAATCGGAAGCTTCACACCACTGCTAAATCTACCCCATGGCAGCGAGTACCTGCTGCCTGCTATCTCAGTCCCTCCTGTAGCCTGAGGCCATGAAAGCAGCCTTGGCTAACATTAGGCTGCGTTTCCAAGGGCTCAGTGAAACAGAGTACCACCTGTCCTCCTCTAATAACACAAAAAGTAGCTTTTCCCTCCTCTCTGTCTTCCATCTTTACAAAGACAATGAACCACTGCCTCTTTTATAGCATGCATTGAGGTTGGGCTGATGGGCAAAGCCTCCTTCAGGCTCAGGAAGAGGAGGAGGAGGAAGAAGGGGGATGAAGAAGTCAGCTGCAGCACCTGCAGTGTCACTGCCTGGCCTGTCTGTCAATCAACCAACCAACCAACCAACCAGCCTCCAATCCACCCCAGTCTTTGTGCTGCCTGTCTGCTGGTGAGTCTCAAGTCTTCTCCCAATTCCCGCAGTTCAGCTCGGGATGACAAACAGCTAATTAATTTCCCTGATGCTGGGAGAAGCAAGACTTGAGCCGGGGAGGAAGACTGCCTTTAGCAAAAAAGAAGAGGAGAGATTAATTCATGAAGCTGCTTTTTTTTTTCTTCTCCTGGTATTATTTGTATGAGTTGTGGTTGTGGACTCCAGTATAAGCTGTTCTGTCCTCTCTCCCTTCATTTACACACACAAACAAACACACACACACACACACACACACACACACGCCTCTAATTCGCATTCACCTCCTCCTTGTCTGCATCTTCCTCAACTTTAGCCTTTGGCACTCTCCCTCTCCAATGACCTCATACATCAATATAAAACAAAATGCATACATTGCACTCATTAAAATTCATGTTAAATCTACTATATTCATAAGAATTAAGGAGTAAAATAACATGATGATAAAGCAGGAACGTGGCTTTAGCCTTTATTAGCCACAGAATGAACTCTGCTTTACCTGTTGAATTAATGCAGAACAAAAAAATAACAGTTTAGCCTTGTAGAAGTCGTCAGACTGAAAGAGTATTTATATGCATCGTTCTCATTATGCCACTGCTCAGCAGCTTTATGGTCAGTGCATCACAGCTCTGCCTGCTCCACCGCTTTACTCGAATTATGATGTATTGAATTCTTCCACAGATATTTGAGTACATCTTTGTTTCCAGTCTGCCACATGAAACAGGACATTATTAGTTTAATACTGAACGATGAACACAAAGGTTACTTTAGGGAAATGACCGGCGCTTTACTTTTAACCAGCGCTTTCATCATGAAACGATCTGAAGACAATAATCGTTCATCATCATTGAGATGATGCTGCTGCTGCTGGTGCTGCTTTGTGGACCCAGTGGCAGCAGTATCCTTCAGGCTGGAGCAGAGGTGTTGGAGGCCGTGTTCCGAGAGAGGATGAAATCTGAACGTTAGACTCACATGTGATACAGATTTGATGTCTTATAATCTGCTGCAAGGCTGCAAAGAGGCACTTTCTTTTTATTCCAGTTTGAACCACATATACTGTACGCACAAAACCAGATCCAGAGGCAGCCGGAATTCTCACTGTTGACAAAGTGAATCTCACCTGAAGCAACATGGAGCCGGGGCCACAGCTGCCACTGAGGACACTGAAGTCATGACACTGCAAGTTTTCATTTTACAATTAAACGTCTGCTTCATGCTTCACAGGGCTGATTCAGATATTTCTTTAATTTCTAGACACTTTAACTGGTCATTAGTGAAGTAAATAAAATGTGTGAAACTAATACAGAAGAAATTATTTTTAGCAACTATTTAAAAGGGTGAAAGAACAGTCCCGATCAAATCTGCATATAACCACAACGTCTTCATTTTTTTGACATTGGTTATTGTATGAATTGAATGAAATAACATGTTAATTACTGAATTTTATCACCTTTGGACAGAGCTAGGGTAGCCTTTATGCTAAGCTAGGCTACTGGTCACTTTGCTGTTGTTAGCCTACATATTTACTACAGAGATATGAGAGTGGGATCAAATCTCCTCATCTAACTCTCAATAAGAAAACAAATGAGGTGCATTTCATTTCCCTAAATGTAACTGTTCCTTTAATCCTAGCCACACCTTTATCATATTCGCTGTAAGCTTGAGAACTACAGCTGCCATGTGCAGATGCTAGGATGAGAATTTTAAAAACAAACAAAAACAAGAATCTGCAAAAATTGAATGTCAGTGTTCTGCAGAATGGGCTGATACTGACACTCTGGTTGATGACCTGGATCTAGTTCATGTCCCAGAACAGATGTGAACAATCCTCCAAAATAATAGAGTATAAAAAGAAATTCAGAGGCCAAAAAAGCAGAGGAAGCTCTGACTGAAGTTTGGTGAAAATGTCAATCTGGACAGGAGATATTGTGTTTTTGAGAAGAGTGTCCCAGCTTGTGTGTGTGTGTGTGTGTGTGTGTGTGTGTGTGTGTGTCAGTCCCTGAGCGTAAGGTGAGAGGGTTGTTGTGCTCTGTGTTTTATGGCGCTCCAGCCTGCAACTGAGCCAGACTTTTAATTGCGGTAGTGGCAGTGGGAGGGGCTGTTGGGGCGGCTCGTCACCCTGCTGCCGTGAGCTGGGAGGCTGGGAGTCAGGGCAGGTCCTGATCCCCTCCCTTGGGGCCCCTGGGCCCCAGCAAACTGTCACCTCTTCCTTCTGACGCTGCACACCTGAGGCTCCCAGCGCTGATGCCCCCCCCCCGCACACACAAACGGTCCTCTTCCCCTCCAGCCCTGCTGACATTATACAGCTCAAAACGTCTGTCTCTACGTGTCCGCTGATCAATAGGCTTGACTCGGAGCGTATCGACGCTGGCATCGGCCTCATTGATCACATCCAGTCTCCATGGTTGGGTTTTCAAGGATAATTGGGCCCGGGAACCTGCCCCCTTATGAGTGACAGTGGGCTGAAATGATAATCAACTGGATCCAGTCCAAGTACAATCCCAGCAGGACTGGCTGGACTCGAGGAAGACGGCAGGGTTTCCTATTTTAAAATGATCTTTTAGTTAAGCTGCAGCCTCAACCAGCCATTCAGGAAACATAAATACTGTATCTATGGCTGTTGAAAAGCTGCTAATATCACATCATATGGCAACATAGCAAAACTGTTGTGATAAACTCCAGTCAATCTACATAACAAAATAATATCTCATGTCTGAGAACCGAGGCAGAATTTAATACTGAAGGCAGAAGTGCTGGGACACCAAAACCATCCTCCCCCTGGACACGGGGTCCCTGCTCAAATTGAGTGTCTGAGAGATGATGTAAGGCTTTAATAAAAGGCCAGGCTGCTGATATTGATATTCATTATTACGTGGCCTGAGCTAACCCCATTATGTTTCCATTAGGGTTAATGACGTACAGCTAACTTATTTGTTTTGTTTAGCCATTCTGCACATACAAAATTAAATGACACTGAATGATGACAAAAGGAGATGGAATGGTTTCACTTGATTTGTGCATATTTTCAACTCGTGACGCTGTTTCAAAGGTTTTAAGAGAAAAGAGAGTCATTTGAATATCAAAAGACGTGTGCTGAGGGTAATGAGGATGCTAAATCAATATTTCATATGGGAAGAGTGAGATTTATAGTGTAGTGTGTGTGTCAAGCAGCACTTTTTTTTTCCCCGACACAAATTCTTAGCTGCTTTCCAGCAGGTAGCCACAACAGAGGATCAGCAGCACCAGAATAGCTTTGTGAGGTTGGGATGTAGCTGGTGAACTGGGTGAATGACGGCGAGCCCAGGGCATAGGCCTACATATTCATAGAGGAGAGGACTCAACCTTCTTTTGGAGGATGAAGGCTGCTAAAAATAAGCCAGAGGAGCAGAAATCACAGAAACAGAGAGGAGGAAAGAGGAGGAGCTGCCATCAGCAGGCTGGGCTGGGTTTTGCCCCTCGCTGATTTAAGCCAGAAAGCTCCCACATCTCCACTGCTGCCCCCTCTGCCCCTGCTGCCCCATCTCTGAGTGCAACCCCCCTGTGAGACACTGTGCCCCTGTGCTTAGGCTGTCAGGCCAGCACACCAGCTCGCTACCGAGAGGCATTATGCTAATGGGAGGGCCTCCTTCCCTCTCTCCCTCTCTCTGCGGCCCTTCACCACTCGGTGGATGGGCTTGCCTTAGGGCCCTGCTGCTTGTTTTGACAGAGCATCCCCTGATAGTTGGGATTAGTCCAGCTTGTTTGGCTAAACTAGGAGAGGGGGATCTTAGGCTACTTTGAGTTTTTGGAGCTCCGCTGGAGCCAGATGCCTCCTGCTTTTATCCCCACCAGGAGAGGGCCTGCACCCCCAAGGCCTGCCTACAGCCATGGGCAGCCATAACCATCCAGGCAGTGTCAGGACCCATACAGCACACACATGCAGCACAGAGAAACACAATAACACACACACACACACACAGACACAATCCTTATACCATATCTAGAAGACAAAATATTCACAGCACATAAATAGTCAAACAAAACCCTGAGAAGAGAAGAGAGATACAACCCACCACCACCACCACCACCACGAGCCTCCTGCAATGCAACCTGGAAATAGAGTAAGAGTGGCTCCACGTTCCAAGTCAGCAACCAAAAATCCAAAACAAACATGAAACTGTCTGACTCACAATGAACAGAGTTATAATGGGTTTTTGGAGTCTGTCGTTCTGGCTGCAGCCTTCCTAGCAGGAGAGAGGATAAAACACGAGGGTCCCGGCTCTACCCAGGGAAGCCTTACATGAGGAAGTGCTGTTTTATGGCTACATTCCTGCTCTACATTAATGGAGGCGTCGGGCTCCTATCCCTTTGAGAGAGGCTTGAACCTCTCTATTAAAGTGGCTGACCTGTGGTCGGCGGTTCAAACAGCCGGTATGCACATTAACGTCACATTCCCGGCATTAGCGTCTGAAGAAGGAGACAAAGAGAATAAATAAGAGGAGGTGGAGTGATCTCCCTTTTAGCAGCCATCCCCAACAGGAGGCCTGCACTATATTTTATTCACTAATGTCAGGTGGGTTCAGGCAGACTCAGGGTCATCCTCAGACCGACCTGCTCCCCTGTTTTCATCAAGGTCAGCTAGATGAAAAATAGAGCTATCCGCTGTTAGTCAGACTACAAAACACTGCTGCTGAGTCAAAATGCGCAGAGAGGAAGATTTAAGAGGAGGATAAGAGAGGATAGGAAAGGAAAGTAAGAGGAAGAGAGCACAAAGGACAGAAATGAAAGGAAGGAAAAAGAAACTATGGTAAAAAAAAATGTAAGGAACAGGAAAGAGGAGATGATGAGAGCAAAGAGAAATAAAAGCAGAAAATCATAAATGGCATGAGGATGAGAGCAAAGTGGAAGTGGAATTAGAGATGAAGGAAAACAAAGAGAAAAGAGATGTAAAAAAAATCAAGAGAAGAAAACAGAAACAAAAGAAAAATGTGAAAAACGAGAGAAGAAGAGGAAGAATGAAGATCAGAAAATCGATAACAAGAAAAAAGAGAAGAGCAGAGGAAGAAGAGGTAGTGGAGGAGAGAAAAGAGCAAGAAGAGAGTGAGGGAAAAAGAAGAGAGGAACCAGAGAGGAGAGGAGGGTCTCAGGAGGGCCGGGTCACGGAGGCCCAGGGGTGATGTCAGCCTATTAAACTGATTTCACAGGTTCCCTTAACGAAGCCTCTGGCATGTTAAAGGGCAGGAAGCATCCTATTTCAGCCTTTTCTTCCCCTCCCCTTTAAAGCGGAGTGAGTGTGGGACTTATCGACAGCTCCTGACAAACAGGCGTGAGGGAGGGCAGCTGCTGGGGCGCTCCTCTCAGGACCCAAAACACAAGGTGGTATTCAGCGGCGGACCTGCTGATCTTCAAAACCCAGACGAGCTCCATCTCGCCACGCCGCGCCGCCCTGACAGAAACCTGATGCTGAATGTTGAGCTGCAGGCTCCAGCTGATGGAGGGTTATTCCAGGCCGATGCCACGGTTGATATTTTTGGACGCGAGCTGCCAGTTTGCACTTCACTGTTTTCAAGACCAAAAACAGTCAAACTAATTAAACGGCAAGTCAGACTGGATTCAGACGTCTGGAGCTTGGCTGACATTGTGTTTTTATTTATCTTGCACAACAATAATTTATACAATTTATAGTGCACACGACACCTTCACACCTTCATACCGAAAACCTTAAGTAACATTAACTGCTAACCTCTTTACATCCAATGAAATTTTCTAACTGATCAATGTTTGGGATGGATGGTGAGTATCATATAAAAAACGATGAAGGTCTGGTCAGGATCAGGCAGCTGAAACAAAAGGGAACGATCACGTTTGTAGTTTTTCTTGCAGCCGTTAATTACAGGTTTGTGATGGTACAATACACTACATGCCCATCCACCAACCTGTCCTTCATACCCTTATTTTCCTGCAGTGGCGCTAAATATTGGCACTGGACCAGCCCCGTAGCCAGAGAAGACTTCTTGGACAGGGATCTGCCTTCCCTAGGCAAGCCCTGTTTTTTTTTTTTTTTTTTTTTTTTTTACAAAAATGATGTGAAACAATTGAAATACTGTCAATATTTCTATTGCAGCAATTCTGGCCCAACATCGGACCCAACCCACTGGGGTAGAACATCTCACAAGCTGTAGGTCTATAGAGCAGGGCCTGTATTCACAAAGCATTATATCTTACCCGGTAATAATAGCATTAACACAACTCAGCCACCTGAAAGTTGCATTATGTTTCCTCCTCAACATACAGAGCTGATATTTTAAAACTAACCATAACAGTTAGAAAAAATAACCATTGCCTTAATATTAAGTCACCTGACATCTAATTCACTTGTATGAGCATATCAGATATGTATATATGTGTGTGTGTGTTTGTGCGCTTCTGTATGAGTGTGCGCCTTCTCCCCTCCCAAACATATACACAATCTGCTGAATCGTCCTGTCTGTTATCTGCACCTGGCACTCTGTTGTCGTGCTATCAGTCCCTGCAGCATATGCTACCAGGTGTTCTCTCCCTCCAAACGCAATCTTTCATCAAGGTAACCCGACTGCAGACAAATTAATTAGGAGAATATCAAGTCAACAGAGCCGGGCCCAGAAGTTGAAGGTGGTGTATCAAAAGCAAAGAGCCAGATTTCTTGGCTTATGTCCCTTTCTTTACTTGTCCCCCTATGAAATCTCTTCTACCCCCTCCCTCCCTACCTCGGAACTCTGGGCAGCAGATTTTCTGATTGTGAAATGTTGAATGCACTGGAAACCTATTAGTTTTCTTCATGTCAACATATTTGGTGCGCAATAAATCCCACAAGTTATATAAACTGACCCAAAAGACAAACTGAGTGGTAAAAAGGGGATTATTTCTACAGTGACTTGAATTTTGCGTTCCGGTAACACTGATTTGGAGTGAAGCAAAACAAATCAAAAACTGAATGGTTTACATCAAATATATTATTACATAAGGATAAACACCTGGAGATGTATCATCTGTCTCGTTTTAAAGAGGGTCCCAACAAAAACTCTCCCAAGAACGAACAGTAAATGACACATAACAACACAACAATGGGAAATACTAAAATATATTAAACAGTGCAGTTGATGAGAAAGAAGAGATACAACCTGAACTATGTAGTACCTGTGATCACAGTACTGATAAGCCATGCAAATTGTTTTAAGATACAGCAGTGCGACATTGTTAAATGAGTGAAAAGAAGGCAGAGGATGCTTGGGTAAATTATCAATGCTTTTTTTTTTTTTTTTTTTACCAGTTAGGGGATGACATGCAGCAAGGGGTCACAGGTCAGATTCAAACCCGGGCTGCTACATTAGCGCTAAGTTTTAATGGTAATCCACCAGGACACAGAGGCACACCTGAAATGTTTGAAGTAACCAAGTTTGAAAAACTGCAAAGCCTCTTGAATCTGTGATGTAGAATATTTTGATACAACTATAATGGTATCATCTGCATATAACTGAACATGACCATGAGAAAAGATTGATGGTAGATCATTTTTAAAAATAGAAAATAGAAGTGGTCCTTAAGTGCAGCCTTGAGGAACACCTGGGATCTGATTTACACCTATGTACAGCAACACATCATTTCCTATTGTGAAGATATGAATTAAACCACAGTGACATTTGTTGAGAAAAGCCAACAACATGAAACTTATTTAAGAATAGGTGGTGATAACTCTTAGTGTAGGTCAATACATCTTGTGAGATCACCATCATCAGATGCAGAAGAAACATGACTAGTGAACATTAAGAAAGCAGAAGCTGTGGAAATGTTAGATCTAAAACAACACTGAAATTACATTAGTATGCTGTCATTATGTAGGTATTGTGATAATTGGTTATAAATATGTCTTTTTTCAAATACTTATGCACTGGAACAAATGACTGACACAGGTCTTTAATTATTGGCATCAACTGTGTCACCACCTTTATGAGTATTTGCACGTTTTCATATAGCAGACTACTCATACGTAGTATATTTGTAATGACGAATTAAGTAATTCAGCCAGCAGATACACAAGATGCTAATCTAATCACGGATGGCATTACAGAAATTTTGTTAAAATTAAAATAGCCGCAACAAAAAAAAGTTCTGTTAACAGAACTAAAAATTAATGTAAAAGAGAAAAATTGAATACGCATGCAGTAAGTGGGGAATACCAGCAGCTCTCAGTTGACTAGCAGCACATTTATCTGATGTATGAAATATATATTTTTTAAAACTTTTCTCCAGAGTTATTCAGGGTTTTTGAAATGATCAGAAAGGAAGTCTTTGTGCATTTCACATTTCTGAGTTGAGTCTTGCTGATGTTTTTCAAATGTCTGTACATTTCCCAATCAGCTTTTCCTGAGTCTGATATAACATTTCCCATTTTTTACCCCTTTGCATAAAAAGAGATATGACTTCAGAGCTGATCCACGGTAGATGTGTTGTGTGTTTTGTGCATTAGTTGTGGTGAAATAGAGAAATCCCAAGCATTTTGACCATCAGGTATTAGCTGGAATCTTTCCCAGTTAACACCAGTCAAGTCAGATGCAATAAACTGAATCAGTCTGACAAAACAAGAACTCTTAAAACTCTGTTCAGATGTGAGACGTGTGAGATGTGAATCCAGTCCAGCAACAACATAGAAGTGGGGGTGACTCTAGTGGCTTCATTAATTAGTATTATTGGATTCAGGTTAGAAAAGACAAAGTTTTATCTTTGCAGGAGGACCTATCTAACAAATTACAAAGTCTCCTTAATAATTCAGTCAGAAGACTCAGCGGGTGCAGCTGGGGGTCTTTATACATTTTGGATATACAGTATATATGTATGTGACACTCCCCTCTGGCAGGAGGCTGCGGTCCTTCAGGACCAAAACCTCTCGCCACAAAAATAGCTTCTTCCCATCTGCTATTAGCCTCATCAACAAGGCTAGAGAGCCCCACTGTTGCTGATCAATTGCACCAATCACCAGAAAAAATTCCTTGTATGTGAAAACATACTTGGCAATAAAACTGATTCTGATTCTGATTCTGATCTGTTATATTACTCTGACGCAAACCTACTTAAACAAAAAGACACTCAAATGTTTTGGAAGAGCCCAAAGTTCGGTTCACACACATTAAAATGAGTTCACGTTTATTTCTTCAGTGTTTTTCTTCTTTTTCAGTAGAACCTCTTCCTACTCATCCGCTCCCAGCCTCCAATCACTCCCACTTCTCAAACCACATGAACTACTGTTTACTACTATAGAGAAAAAACCCTGGTGAGAATATGTTTTCTGTGTATATGCTGTGAGTTTGACTCAGATGGAGGAACTCTGTGGATGTTGACTCATGGTCTGACCCTCATGATTTCTTGTGATCCTCATTCACTCTCTGATACTTCAGAAGACAGGCCCTCAAATCAATGTGTGGTTTCAAATTCGTTGCCAGTGTGGCTGACGTTTGTACCTGTTTTTTCAGACTAAGGGGGCGAGGTCCAGGTAAGAGAACTGCACAGGCCTGAATGCTGGATCCCTACAGCGAGGGGCTCTTGGGGCTCTGTTCTGCTGTGGGGTCTACTTGTCCCCTTAGAGGGAGGGGTCACTGCAAATCAATGAGTGATCACTTTTATCCTATGATGAAACATTTCTGTTGTAGTGGGATTGGTCTCTTCCAGGATGACAAACCAACTGGTTTGATGAGGATGAAAATGATGTGAATCACTGTGACCTTCATGGTCACCACATCTCAACCCAACTGAACACCTGTGGGAGATTTGGTTTTGGAATGTCTTCAGGAAGAATGGAGTCCATCTTCCAGTAGAGTCCAGAGACATGGAGCAATGAAGCTGTTCTGGCAGCACATGGTGGAAAAACACCTGACTGAGACACTTTATGTTACTTTTTCCTGTAATTTATCACCCGTCTTTATTTATTTTCCATCAAACTATCAGACCTTGTAGTGTGCTTTGTAGACCACCATCCACCTCAACTACCTGACTCCTTTGCCGTTAATAAATTTATCTTCATTCATTCGAAAAACATGTTGCCTCTGAACATGATCCAGCCTGAGATTGCTTCCTACAAAATATATTTGCTGTTGCAGTTTAATTGTATAGAAATGTTGCCTCAACTTTGTGGCAACATTTCTCTTGTTTCTTATGTTCTCTTGTTCAAGTTTTAAACATAATAACAGTGACTGATACTGTAAAGCCTCTTCAGGACTACTTCCCTGTCATTTGTGCACTGTAAGCTTGCATATTTGCATCAGTGCTTGAACTGCAGCCATGTTGAACGAATCAAGTCAAGGTAGAGTTGTTGTTTTTGAAATAAGAGAACAACAATCTATTTATTGTTGATGTACACATGACGTAAAAGTGATGGCAACTTAACATATCAGTCTCATGTTTGAGTGAAGGTCACAAAAACCTGCAGAACATAGTCCTGAAGAGAGCAGTGAGAGTGAATCAAAACAGTACAGTTGTCATTGTAAAACCAAAACACGCCAGCTGAAAGTCACTAAAATGCCCTGAGAAAGCTGAAAGGGACTTTTCAGAGTTGGTGATAATTCTCTGTGAGTTTGTCACCATTACCCATAGTCCTCTAAACCACTGTTTTAAAGATATGGATTAGCTGTCATAGGTCAGTCTTTCATCTTGATGTTCCAATAAAACAGGAAGCACCAAACCGAGGTGATATTGAGCGTGAAGGTGACTCCAGGGAGGAGCCATTTAGTCTGAGGCCAACATTAAATACATGAAGGAGGCAAGGGTAAATGGACAGAAGGAAAATAATTTCAAAATAAAACAGGAAATCATACAAATCATACTATTGTTTTAGGGGCAAATCAAGACAATTACAGTTTTGAGTTACTAACTTTATATAATAATAATAGCTATCATCATCATCATCATAATAATAATGTAGAATTTCAAAGAGCAAAAATAAATTCATATATATACATCCTTTGGAGATATGAAGATATACGTTTATAACATATATGAAATACCTATAGTAAAATTTGTATTTGTACATATTTTAAAATATCTACACAGTGAATTTTTGTATGGTGCAACATGTTGCGTTCATATAGATGAACATTTTAATTTATATACGCAAGTTTATTAAAACAACATACACATCAAAATTATATATACTTATATATGTTTTTGGTATTAATGTATGTCTTTGCATTCTTCAAAAGTGGCCCCACTTTGGAACCCCCTGTATATAATGTTAACATATACTGACAGGCTTTGGGATGGATGTATATTTATGCAACATATGTCTACAATATAAGCATATATACATAAACAGACATATTTCCATGGGCTAGACATATATGTAGAATATATGAAATTGTTCCAATTTCTAATAGGTTTCATGCATAATTTTTACAAGTATCTTTTTATTTTATTTGTACATATATTTCATATATGGAAATTAATATATGTGCACAAAATAGATTTGGGTTGGAGCATTATGGGAAATAATCTCAAAGGAATCTAGTTTTGCAAATAGTGACTGTGCAAGTTCCTGAGTTTTTACAAAATCTTATAGTATAATGAAATACTACAAACTCTGACTTGTCTTTAGATGTGAGAGGGTGTCAGACTTTAGTTGTTTAAAAGTCTTTGCAAGGTCTTGTAGTGGAAATGGTCAAAACATTTAGTGTTTTCTTTGTTGAACTGAACGAGGTCAAATACATGCTAAATTACTCATTGTTTTGGGTTCATTGTGTGTTACCAATATGTGTTGGTGTGTTTTCATCATGTATAAACCTTGAGTGAGTGAAGGTATATGATTTCCATTCATTTTCTACAACTTAAACTTCACTGTAAGAGGTGAGTTTATGGTGTAGTGTTAGCAGACACAGGCTAATGGCTAGCTAACCTTCCCTAGCTGATCTTTCTCCTCAGTAAATACACTAGAAATATTAGAAACTTTTCATATGTGCACTTGCATTATTAGAAAATTGATACTGACGTGTGTGAGATCTCAGTGAACAAAGGAACACGGGCATGCTGTTGCTAAATTGGCATAAAATTTTGTGAAGTTTGGATGAGAAAGTTGTGATAGGTTAGAACAAACTCCAGTCACCCCTCTCAGAAAACAGCTAACATGCAGTATTACATCCTGGTCGCCAATATAATCACAACATCCCTGCTTCATTTCCAGTGTTTCCGAAGCTTTTCTATGTTTTCATGATATCAACTGTCCAGGTGAAATCACCAAGAAAGAAAACACAGCTAATTTGTATCTTAAATGAATCTTAGATACTACTTCATATAGTAGAGAGGATGTAAATGGTCAAACAGCAGTGCAACAAATCTGATTTTATTTTTATGAGTTCGTTCCACTTTAGCTAACTGTGCTTCAGGACTGAAAGAAGCAAATAAACCTCTTTATTATTATTGTCGGGAAAATATATCTTCATATGGATTTGAAACGTAAACGGCAACATGATCATCACCATTCACACACACACTCACAAACACACACATACACACAAACCTCACCAGGAGGACTGGCTCTGTGCACTCACTCATAGTCTTTTCACTGTTCAGCTCTCAGCTAAATGGATCTCAGCGCCATCCCACAGACACCAGTGACCTTCAGTCATTTAGCAGGCAGTATGATAGGAACATAATATCAACACCTGAACAAAGCGCAGTGTAAAGCGTCACATCAAGCTGCTGTTTATTCATAGCGCAGTTGGTTGGGTCTGTCATCTAGAGGTCAGTCATTTGAATACTCCCCCATTACAGGCTACTGCCGTCCCTTTGCCTTCCAGTTAAAACAACCTCACATCAGTCACTTCAAAAGAGCCTGGCTTCAAACATCGCGTTTCCAATATGACAAACGTACTTCATAGCAACAGCTCTGACAAAATATGCAGCAGCTGCCTGGCGTAAAGGATGAAATGTGTAAAAATCAAGACTGCGCTGCACTCGTGTCAAAGAGACACAGAGAGGCAGGGAACAAGAGAGTTAGAGAAGAGGAAAGGAGGCAGAAAGACGAGGAAGAGACAGACAGAGACGACAAGACATGGGAGAGAAAAGCCCAAACAGGCTTTGTTTTAATTACCAGCGCAGGGAAGGCGGAGAAAAGCAGAGATTTCTGCTCGTTAGACTATCGCTTTGGATCAAACGCTATATTTACATATCAGATTAAACCGCTCCCACAAACGGTGAGATCTGAGCGGTGAAGGCATGGCTAACGAGAGGAAGCCATCTTCCTGCTCATATTTAACGGGGGGTGGGGGGGGGGGGGGTGTAACACTGGCAAAACAACTCAGCTATACTTATTAGAAAAAGCAGCGTACAAAGACTGATGAAGACAGGACTTGGGGAAAAAGAGCTAGTTAGTGCAACATGTGCTGCATGACAAAAAGTCGCAGTCGCACAATCACATCACAAGCTGGATGATGCTGGAAAATTGGAAGACCGAGGAGCGGACTGAAGCCTCAACATTTTGTGACTCCTCACCAAGCCAGCCAATTAGGGGCCTTGGTGGGTCAGAGTGCATTATGGGAGGTGATGGGAGTTTAGTAACAGCACAAATACACTGTCAGAAAGGACTCCCCCTTCTTTCATCCCTGCCTTTCTTCTGCGGCCTTTCTTCTCCCCTTCCGTCGAGGCAGAAGAGCTGGCTTTGTGGCTCAAGGGATCCAAATGGCGGTCCATCATTATTCCCTCTCAGATGCCAGCTTCCCCTCCACCCCTGCTCCAAACACCATCACCACTACCAGGCCTTCCCTGACCCCCACCCCCCACTCACACACACACACACACCCTGTGCAGACAGTTACACAAGCTAAGGCTGCAGAGGCTGCAGCAGAGTCTCTTTACCGTGTGAAATAAAGACTTCTGAGGGTGAAAACTCCATTACCACCGAGCTGCCGCTTCCCTCAGCCATCAAATGAGTGAGAAAGAAAGTAAAGGACAAAACAGTCGTGAGTGATTACTGGTGTGTGTGTGTGTGTGTGTGTGTGTGTGTGTAGGTGTGTAGGTGTGTGGTTGTATGCATTAGTCAACCAAGCTACCACTTGCAAGGCCACCTGCATGAGGGAAATGCATGCCAAAAGCAAATTCAGTGTCTATTGGAATAACAATGGAAGTAATTGGAGCTAACAACCCAAATCACTAGGCGCGGGGATTTGAAACATATGTCATGTTGTTGCGCATCACTGATAAAAACTAATAACAGTATTCCCTGACTGCAATGTATGAGAGTCAGACACAAAGCCCTGGCAAAGCGTAACCCCCATTCACCCCCCCCCCAAACCGCAACCGCCGCCCCCCCCCCCCCCCCCCCCCCACAATGTCAGATATATCAGCAATGCTAATGCCCAGGCAGCATCCTGCGCCGCTCACCCTGAAACACTGAAAAGACGAGCATTTAGGCTCTAAAAGACACACATAAACAAAAAAGGAAGGAGGAGATGAAAAGAGAGGGAAAAAATGAAAGAAAATGCAAGATGGGGGAGAGGAAGAAAAGAATGAAGGGAGGCCGAGGTTGGTGTGTGTTTGTGTGTGTATGTGTGTTCGGAGGGGGGGGCAAAGAGGAAGTCAATTACGTATTCTGAACCTGGTCGATATAGTCCTTGGGGATCTGCCTCCGCACCTCAGGATCTGTAAATAATTGACAGATAATATTAATTGGCTTTGGATTAGTGAGCAACCTCAGTATCACACATTAATATTTGATCAGAGGATGATAGGGACCCTGGCAGGGGATCCGAAGGGGCAGCTGAGGCTGTTTTGCTGATTAGGCCAGAGAAGGGAGGAGATGGAGGCAAGTGGTAGCAGCACCAACAGAAACACAGCAGCTCCACACACACACACACACACACACACAGGAAACACACAGCCGTGGTTTGATGCTCCCGTTAGCTCCAGGCTGCTAAACCTCCTCCAGCCAGAAAACCACCCGCTCCTTGTTTCACCACAAAGAATAAAGGAAGAAGAAAAACAGAGGAGGACTTCCAGAGCTGCTCTGATTGCTTGTTTTTGTAGGGATGTGCGAGTGTGGTCTACTCGTCAGTGTTTTCCCGACTGTACATGCTGAGCAATGACTGGCCACTTAGTGAAAATAGCACATATTCAGTCTTCATTCAGATTTCCAGTAGAGAGTTTCCATGGTTGAAATGCTGACTCACAGCAATAAAATACAAGGAAAACAAATACTTTTGTGCTGTTAGGAATTATTGCTTTTTGGGTGTTTATGATTTTATTGTATAATATCCTCATAAATCAAGTCAAGTCAACTTATTTATTCCACATTGGTCTAAGAGGCTTTACAGTGTGAACAACACCTGCACCCCTACACACTCTAACACATCACATCGCTCTTCAGCCACAGTATCACCAGGTCTTTTTATTTATTCATCATTTTTTATGGGTTAAAATAAGTACTTCCTCAACATTAGATGATCTTTGTTGTCATGGTTACAATAATAACAACGTGGTTAACTTTGTTGAACGGTCATGGATAATAAAAACAACATAAACTGCTACTGTCACATGGGAATCGAACACCGCTCTCCCGTGTTGTTTTGACCCGTTCATATTATTATTATGGATCATAGTAACCTCTTCAGTTTTACACCCCACAAACTAATGGATGAAAAGATTCAACCCTCTTTCACAATTATCTGTTGATGATGTAAAATCAAAAATGCATTCTTGATATTTGGCCAACACTTATATGGGAGGTGTAATAGTAACTTGGGGGAACTGTATGAGGTGCAAACCTTTTTAAAAAAAAAAAAAGTTGAGGGCTGAACCTGGAGGTCCTTGGTGTTTCCTGCAGCGGAGGCAGCAGCAGTGATGCTCAGAGTGGGGAAAAAAACAAACAAGACAGATTTACGCAGCAAAACAAGCTGGCAGACATACATGCACAATTAAACTCATGGAGGCTAATTAAAGTGTTACTGGAAGCATGCAGCTAGAGTGTGACAACATAATGAAAGATTGAAGAGGGGAGGAGAGATACGGGACCCCCGCTCACTACAGACACCCCCCCCCCCTTCCTTTCTCTCTGAAAACAATGCCACCTCTCCCTTTCTCTACTCGCCTCCTCTCTCTCATCTACCATATGTTGCCATTTGTTTAGTCAAATCCCCTTTAAGCAGTGCAGATCTATGGCTCTGAGGCAGTGCTTTGCTACAACTTGGATCACTCTCTATAGACACATCGGCAGTTCATATTCCTCACGGCCCGTGTCACTTGGCCAGCTAGAAGAGTCTCCCGGGAGCAGCTTTTTATTGCTTTTCCACATCATTTGTCTGGCGATTACAGCTAGCTTCCCCTGAACCAGGGGAATAATCACAATATTTCAATTTAAAGATAGCAGCTGAGAGAGAGAAGGGCTAGTTTGGCTTGGAGATTGTTCCTGCACCATGCTGTGAAGAGGGCACCGATAGGACGAGTTATAGATCATTTCCTGACACAAATGACTGCTTAATATTAGCAGAAGACCCTGGTCAAAACTGCACTGCCTGTCCCTGCAGACACTCAGAGTGAGTCTGATTTACCTGTGATGCTTCCTGAGATCAGGTTCATTTCTGTTAGAATATAAAGACTTAATTTTCATATATACTCATCTGAATGTCTGTTTTGTTACAGTAACGTCTCTGATGATGATCTTTAATCACACTGATCTCATATTACACAGTGAGTCACTCTGTGCAGCAGGTTATTATGACCCATAGTTAGGTTAGGAGCGAAGGGAAAAGTAGTATATGACGTAGTTTATAGAGCGCCAAAGTCCACGTCAGGAGGAGGTTGGGTTGGATGGATGAATATGACACAGGAGAGCGGTGTTCGATTCCCATGTGACAGTAGCAGTTTATGTTGTTTCTATTATCCCTGACCGTTCGACAAAGTTAACCACATTGTTATTATTGTAACCATGACAACAAAGATCATCTAATGTTGAAGGAGCACTTATTTTAACCCAAACCCAGCTGAAAACTCTTTGCTTGTTTCTATCTCACATATCATAAAGCTTGGGATAGACAGAAACAGCCAAAATGAGCTTCTCCTCAATTTCTTTGTTACCAGGGTGAAGACTCCCACCCCATCTGATTGGTTGCCTGGAGTGGAGGTGCAGTGACGACACCAGAGCCTTTCTGAAAATTCCCGAAATTTAGAGGTGCTTGAAGGGGCCAAAAAAAATGTTATATGGACACATGCCCCAAACTTCAAGGAGGCCTATTACACTTATTTCCGGTTCTGTATTTTTACTCTGGGACTACACTAGAGAAGCTTTGCATGATTCACAGTTTTAAAAAAGTCCTAATTTATCTCCAACTGCCTGTTATGCAGCTCTTCAGTTGAGCCTCTAACTGAAACCAGCAACATTAGTTCGAGCCTCCTTGAGAGCCCACTGATTGGCCAAACTTCCAGAAGCCTGTCAATCTTACCAGTATGGAGGTTCTGAAAGTAAAATGTAAAACTAAGTAAAACTAAAGTAACAAATCAAACTAAGTAACAGATCATCGCTGAAATGGCAACTTCTAAAATCCATATGTACATGTTTGAGTCTGAATCTGATCCAGAATCTGACAGCGGAGCACAAACATCTGCTGTAACAAAGCAGGAAGTCTCTATTCAGTAAATATTAGGCCCATTACCTGTTTATTGTGTATCATGACTGTGGATGTAGTCCACAATGCATAATGTTTCTATATATATCTATATATCTATATATATACCAAATCTAACAACCCTAGTAAAATGTTATTTTTCAGCAGAGATGTTTTATCATTTAATCTGTGGCATATAATTCAGGAACCGCTCCTGTAACTTGTATCAGGAGGTGGGCACAAATGACTTATATGGTCATTTAGATTAGGTTGTCAAATTTAACCAGTGAGTGATGAGAGTGATGAGAAAAACCAGTAACAAACCAAATCAATTACTATTAAACCAAAAGCTGTTTCTCTGCTTCTCTATTAGTTCAGAAATCGTGTTAGTGTCACATCTTAATCCCTGTGGAGGGAACATGGCTTTTCTCATTTTAATTATGAATCTAATCACTTTACTATCCTACTACTACTTTCTGCTTACTACTTACTACTATTTACAATAATGTGCAGCAAATCTATATGATTTTTATCAATATCATCGCACATTATTTTCATTTGATGGATATGAGTTTTTGACTCAGACCAAGAAAACAATGTGTGGTATCTGCAGGCCCTGTACGAGTGAGCCAATCTGCCTAAAGACCCCCACTGGTCATCAGTACTGGAATCTCTGATGACAAGCAACAATCTGAACTATTGGATTTAGGAGAAAGACATGAATCGCAGACGTGAATACTGGCGACCCGTTTCAGAGAGGATTGCTGGAGACTTGTATATGGACCCTGTAATCCCATTGCTCCATTTCATGGAGCTTTACCCAGAAGAGCTTATCCCCAGCATCTAACCCCTCACAGACCCCGTTTTAGTAAGATGGGAACCACACTGAGAAAAAGCAAGTGGCTGATGGGAAAGCTCCTGAGGAGGACTGTTGAGTTCAATCAGGATCTCTAATTAAAAGATTTAAAAGTCTCCAGATTTCGAATTAATAATTTCTCCAAATGAAAGTATCAGATTGGCTGTGTGAGCTTGCCTCCACTTTAGCACATACTATGCTCACTTGTAGAGGCCCACAATCCTAATTTATATATCTCAACTAAGGTTCATGATTGTTTGCATGAGTGCACATGGAGCACATTGAAAAGTATTTTGTTAAATTATTGTAACAGATTGATGAAGTAGACATTAAAGGCCTGGTCATCCTAAATGTAGACGCCAAAATCATGCATGACAGTGAATTGAGTGATATTACAACTTATTTCAAAACTGAGACAACGACAACTTTCAGCAGCTCTGAATCCAAATGGCAATTAATCTTAATTGACCATGCAAATGTTTTTGAATTATTATAGTGAGGCTGTCTTTTGATGGCATCAGTGTTCCTTGCACTGACACAGCAGAAGTGCTGTTGTAGAAAATTGATCAGTAAAAGGTTTGATTTTAGCCCAACTTTTAACCTTAACCAGCCATGCATAAGATGTGTGCAAGCATACATGCCAGGTTAAATATAGCATATACTCTAACTAAATGTGAACCACATAGCATCATGCTAAATCTGCCATTTTCCTCCCAAGTTTGTAGATAGTGGAGCCAACTATTGCTTCCTGGAAAGTTTCCACAGTTGTAAAATCCTGCCTCACAGCTGTATAAATTACTTGCAGTATTTTAGAGTTTTGCATTATGGTTCACTTCAAACATTTTGTGTTTAATGAAACAACAAATATTTTTTTCATGAAAAAATCTGTAGCTCCCCTTATATCTTTCCACCATACATAATCATTGCTGCTCCTCTTTTTATCTCTCCTTATCAGGGTCCTCGCCTCTTTCTGTGTGAAGCTGATAATATAGACCTTGCATTGGTTGGGCTAGTAGGAAATGGTATGTGATTTTGCATTAGCTGTTGTTACCTGGTTGTTTTTTATAATGTAGTGAAACACCTCAGCAGTTGAAAGAGTGCAGAGTGCTTTGAAAAAAATTAAAGTTATATCTCAGGTTGAGTAAATGACTAAAACATGTAAAAACTTTCAATGATATCAAGAGTACGGTCTGGAACTGAAACTGGCATCCCAATGCTGCTACTGTAAATCTGGTTTTTCTGTTTATGATGCTCACTAGAATTAGACAGCTTGATGGTGAGTAATCAATATCAATAAGAGAAATCAACGTCACCATAAAAACAGGGCATCCTCTATCAGAGAAAGGTGGATGAAAAGGCTGTCATACAGGAGAACATAACTTTATATCTGTCTTCATCTGGAGAAAGAAGGGAGGGGGGCTGTAAGTCCCTGGACCGGAGGGAAGGATGCTGCTGTGATCCAGTCGTAGCCTTTGATCCCTGGGATGACCTGAGCCACCGGCTGGACTCTGGAAATGAACACACCAGAGGCCTGTGGGACCCAATCCATCACTGTTCAGTCCTACAACGAGCTCTGCTGTAGTGTGTACACACACACACACACACACACACACACACACACACACAGTGCTAAACCAAATTAATGGATGGCACAATTTGCAGGCCAAGTAACTCGGTAATATGTCACTAAGTGCTACGGTATAATGATATAAAGTCTTTGGATGTTGCTAACGCATACACTAATGAGCAGGTCATACATACTGTACAATAGAAAGACAAATCTAAAAATACATGTACATTCATATTGCACATACAACATAAAGTCATTAAGACACACATCACCAGTGTGTTAGCTGCACAGATACACACCTCATCAGAAAGCCAGAATTGGTATCATAAGAAAAATCAAGTCTGGTGACATGGTGTTATAAATGAACAGAGGAAATTATGTCTCTCTCTCCAAAAGATGAGTGTTTGAGCAGTGCAGTTGGGAGCACACACTAAATCTCATTAGACAGAGTAATACCCAGAGCAAATTAAACCATTAGCCTCCGACATGTTTAAAGGAACACTTTAAGATCACTTCCTATTAAGGCTTGCCAGTAAACAGGCCTTTGAAACGGAGCCCTCAACTTGGAGCGGAGCACTGTTGTAGACATCTGCCATACCCAGCCGAGCCCGTAGTAAACTGCAGGGGAATGCTTTCTGTGCTGCACATTCGCTCGACATAACACTCCACATGCTTATACAAGAGGGTAAACAAACCCTGGGGATTCATGGCCTCATAGACTAGAGGGCATAAAAACAAGACTTAAAACTGAACCACGGCTTCATATTCTCAAGTTTAATTTAGTAGTCTGATATTGATATCTACGCTGGGTTTCATGTGGTGAATTAATAGATCACTGGTTTAATTTGTAGTATGAGAAGCCCACTTACACTGTAACCCCTAACCTTGGTGGTGTTAAAGTGCCTTATTGCCCCCATTTACCAAACACTAAAACTACTATTTACAAAATTAAACTTGAGAATATATGGTTCAGTTGTATACTCTCATAAATAAGCTGACACTATTTTCTCCTTCGTCACCAAATGATGACCCAAAAGCCTTCTCATTAAAGGGTTTTGCAATTCAACTCTTTACTTGTGGCATTTTAAAACAAAAATACCAATACAGTGTTAGCTCTGCCTGTAACACACAGAGTAACATTCTGTAAATTACTACCATCTGCTAACGTTAGCATAATTCACAACGGAAACGGAGACACACCCCCTGAAGTTTACTGAGAGGTACCTGCTGGAGTAACCACCATGTAAAACGACTGCATTTCAGATGAAGGGCCATTAAAAAATGTCTTTATGTCACATATATAAGTTCTCTGGATATATGAAGATGTGTTTATAACATATATAAAATACCCATAGTTGAATTTGGCTGTGTTCACATATTAAAAATATCTATATGGTGAATTTTTATGGTATAACATATTGCAACCAGAAAATGTAACCTTGTGTTAACAATATTTAATTTATTTTATTTATATATGCAACCCACTGTATATAATATCAACATATATATTTACAATACAAGCATATTTAAATAAGCATGCATATTTGTATATGTAGAATATATGAAATTGTTCCAATTTCTAATAGTTTTCTTATATAT
This sequence comes from Trachinotus anak, assembly GCF_046630095.1. Taxonomy (NCBI): domain Eukaryota; kingdom Metazoa; phylum Chordata; class Actinopteri; order Carangiformes; family Carangidae; genus Trachinotus; species Trachinotus anak. Next base: position 1,929,858 of record NW_027273859.1, on the reverse strand, counting down.
TTGTTTTTATTTTATATGTTATTTGCATGAATTCATTTATGTAAATTCAGTATACCTTATGTACATATATTACATTTGCATATGAAAAAAAGGCTGGTGGATCTGGTTTTTCATTCAAATTGATGCTTTTGGGAGCTCATAATTACAACCACACAGACTTCACTTATCAGTTATATTACTGATAAACATATCTGACATCCTCGATTCAGGTTTACCACCAGTTTCCATCTTGGGCAAAGTGTGGCGACAAGCAAGCAGGATATGTCATTATCTATTAATGAAAAACTACGTTTAAAAATCACCTCCACCATTTGATTTAGACACAGTGAAATTAGCTAGTCAGAGTTCAACTGCATGTAAATACTGTTCATCAGAAGTGAAGGTGTTTTTGTGTTTTTTTTCACTGAACATTAGAAAAAGTGGGGCTAAAAATTGTATTGACATTTTCTGAAAGCTACATGATGGGGCTAGCTTGTTACCATGCTAATTTCAGTAGATGAAAAGATAGATAGAAATAAAAGTTAACATTGGTGTTGCTTTCCACCTTTGGAGACAGCTCTTGGTGAGTAAAGGACTTAAGTTTGATGCTGAACTCACAATGTTTATTCTAGACTAGTAAGTAAACAGCTGTTAATGCTAACGTTGGCTGTGTAGCTGTGTTGGCTATGTAGCAATAGCGAAGCTCCTTTAAAATGTATATATGTATTTCGTCATTTATGTCCCATGCGCATGTTTTTAGGAGGATGTGTCGATGTGTTACCATCACACCACTTTACATGTTATATCTAAATTTTAAAGTATTTGCCGTACATTAATAAGCATCTTAGAAATCTTTGGACCAGTTTTCTGACTCATTGGAATTTTCCTCTTACAAAGTTTGAATCTGACTGCCCAACATCTGTAGAGAGCAGAAGTAATTTTTCAGTATAACACTTGTGTACTCTGAGGTCTTGTGTGGTTTGGATTCAAGCGTCAGTGGTTAGGCTCCAGGGAGTTGCTTGTCTACCGTGGTCGAAGCAAGTTCCATGTGTTGAGAGCAGTTTTAATAGGGTGCTGGGGAGAAATAACACTGCTGAGAGGAGCAACCATAGGGCTCTCTGCAGGAGGAGTGAGAGACAGTTGTGCCAGCCCCTGGTCAGAATCACACACATTCACATTCCAGTCTAACTGGATATTGCCCCAAAGTCCCCCTGAGGAGATTAACCACAGCTCAGTGTTAACTCCTTCAACTCTGCTCCGCTACCTGCCTTTCACCAGCAGATTCCTGTTCCAGTACTTCTGTCACAGCTCCCTCTACCTCCATCACCTTATTTCTTGTGCCCAAATTGAAATGTCCCACCCCTACTTATCTGTGACTGCACAATCCCAAAAAAATGTCATCAACTTTGGAATGAAATAGCTGACAGATAATGCTATTTTCTTTGTGAGTGTGTATGACACTGTGCAGAAGTTTTAGGCTCCATCAGGAGGTGTCTGATAGGTCCCAGATTCATTCTGCAGCAGGACAATGAACCCAAACACGCCTATGAAGTCAAAAAGAACCATCTTTAGAGACCAGAAGAACAAGGAGTCCTACAGCAGACGGTCTGCCCCCCACAGAGCCCTGACCTCAGCATCACAGAGTCAGTCTGGAATCACATGAAGAGACAGAGACACTGAGACAGACCAAATCCAAGGTTCTCCAAGACAATGGAACACCCTACCTGCCGAGTACCTGAAAAACCGTGTGCAGGTGTACCGAGATGAACTGGTGCTGTTGTAAAGGCAAATGGTGGTCACACTTTGTTTTTCACACTTTGTATTCAGTGAATTACTCAATGAATAAAAATTATTCACACTATTATTTTTGAAAGAATCCTCACTCGTCCTCAAGTTCAAACTTTTGAACAGTTATGTGCAATACTCTGTCTCGTTGAAGCTGAGGGTATTTTTCTGCAACAACTGGCCAGATGTCTGGGTTCTTCGAAGGCTGCAATCAAAAACAGAAGGCTGTACCATTTTGAAAGCTCCTTCAAATGTAGCCTTTGTTTTCTGGGCAACAAAGGATCCAATGAGTGGAACCTTTGCGGCCCAACCTGTCCTAAGGTTCATTGTCCGCCAGTGATTAATTACTTTTCAAACAGAGAAAACAGTGAACTCCGCAAATAAAAGCTGAATAGGAAATAGGAGAATAGGAATAGGAAATCCTCCGAAGGCCAGATCATCTTGATCCCCTTTTTATTTTGAACACTCGTGAAACTTCTGTCTATAACTATCTTTTTGTAAAGGCCAGTTTTCACCTATTTTCACCCAGAAATGAACAAAACCAAATTTTCAGTGTGGCTCCATTAATAAAATTCAGGTGTGTTCTACGTAGTTAATTCCTTTAGAATTTACCTCCATGAAATCCTTCTTGCCACAAAGAAATATTCTTTTAGCTTTAGCTGTTTCATACTGTATTTCATGTATTCTACCTAATCACGGTGCAGTTGTTCTTTAGTCTACATAACAAATGCTTCCTGTGGAAGTTGTCAGTGTTAAAGCCTCAGCGTGCTTATTGGATGGAGAGGAAGTAGGCAGCATTTTAACCTCTCACTCACACTCTTTTTTTCATTCTTCACGCCACAACCTTGATGAAGTTTTGTGTGTGTAAAACCAGGAGCTTTGGTTGATTTGACTGTGGCCGTCCTGTACAGGTAAACGCTTGCTTTTGGTGTGTCATGCTTGTTCTTTCATGCTGTTGTTTAAGATCTCTGAATTTGAATGCATAAAAAAATGTAACATTTAAAAAAAAAAATTTCTGCTATATTTTGTAAACTTCTGCTTGTATCATTGTCCTGACAGTAAATATTAAACATTGTTAAAATAAATCTACAATATTTAGTCCAACGGTAACTTGTCCATCACGTCAGACCAGACGAATACTAGCAGCCAGTAGCTGGGTTTTACTGGCCCCATATGTTCTTGTCAGCCTTTAAACAGCTTTGATGTTGGCTTTGCTTGCTCTCAGAACCTCTCTGGTGTATTTCTCCCTCCTCCTCTTCCTCAGCACTGTTGAGGCAGACAGTGATAGACTGGGTGTCATTTAGATCTGACCTGCTGTATCCTCACTGCTTTGGTCTGTCTGCCTGAGCCTCTGCTATAAATCTCTGTGTATTTCAATGCCCTTTTATTCTGCTAATCAGGTCTGGATTCTGCTCGATTGACTCTTGGTATAGTGACACAAGTGGAGTCTGATTTTCATTGAAAGAAAAGCACATGTAATTCAGAAGACTTGAAGACTTGTTACAATATTTTGGTTGGGATGTATGTAAGGTCCCATAGAGACAAAGTAGATGTCCATGTGTTTTTGATTATAAAGCAGGTCTAGGTTCTATATTAATACTGTGAAAGTATCAAAGCCTCAGTCCACAGAGAAATGCACACAGCCTGTATTCAGAAACTGAGCCTTAAAACCAGCCGTCAGGACTTCTGGAACTTTGTGATGTCACAACAAAGCAGTCACCGCCCTCAGCCACGCCCCAAGGCCTGCCCACCTGGACCCATGATCCAAGCTTGCAGGATTTGGTTTCTCTGAATGTTTACCTGAAATCTGCTATATTTTTATTAGGTCATTCAGAAAACAGTCAGTCAATCAGAAAACAGCCAGGTTGGCTCACCAACCTATTGTTGCCAAATTTACCTGTGGGTACAAATAGAGTAACCTACCTAACATACCTACTAGGATGATTTTTACCAATATATCTTCAATAGATATCAAAACTTCAAATAAAACACTGGAAGAGTGTAAAATATGGGACATTTATTTAATACTTTCATAAATTGCAGAATAAGTGGTAAACTATAATAAATAAAATGTATCTCCTCTAATTTATAAAGTGGACCAAACTGCGTCTGGTGCATCAGGAAGATTTCAACAAGCTAAGATATAATAGTGTGCAAAGGCAGATCATTGAAAAGCTAAACTCTCACAATTATAAAGCTGCAGTTTTGGCTATTGCTGAACATCCACATTCTGTTTCTTGTTTGCATGTAAGAGCCATATCAGCTTTCAATTATACAGATGTCTCAGCTGTTGGTGCAGCCAAGTGCAAATCCCCAAATGGACAATATCTATTTACAGTTTCCGTATGCTTCTAAACACTTTCTATAGTTAACTGTAGAATGACTGAGCTCCTAGGTGTTTGTAAGTCAGAGCTGATGCTGTTATTTTTTTATTTTAGCTGATGAAATATTATATTTTGAGCTCATAGCCAATAATCTACAAATCTGGTTGTTTTTATGACCAGAGGAACCAAAGAAATCTCACAGGAGACACCTTGAAATTGTATTCTTGTCAGTTTGGGAAGACCAGTTTATTGACTAATATTTATAGATTCACTAATCAGTCTGATGGAGCACTAGTGACCCATTATCCAAAAAATGGTCTCGCTATAACCCACACTACTCCCATTTCCTGTGCCTAAGACGTTCGACAGGCAAGCCCCCCAAAAACACTCACACACACAGACTTAAGCATGTGCGTGGACTTGGTCCTGCAGGCTTGGACCCTAGGGGTCTCAGAATTAACCACTTCCTCTGTGGTAGCAATAAAAAACAATTTTTTAAAAAACCTAGTCATGAGTGTATCAAGCACTGGATGATTCAGTAACCCTGCCTCCCATCTGAGTATGCTGAAAGTTCTGCGTCCTTGAGATCCAACTTTTAAGCATCAAACACACAGAAAAGTCATACTAATTGATGGTGCATCTGATTAAAATGAGTGGCTAATGAGAATCGAGCCAGGAAGAATGCAAGGGAATCAGTGTTCAAGCTCAACTTTTAACCTTTCTGTCGGAGGGTGAACCACTTTGATGTTTCTTGGTCTTTTCATCAGGCCCGTTTTTGGTTATGAAAAAGGCATTTTCAAAGTACAAAGGCGAAACTCACATTTGTAATTTGTCTCCTCTTCAGGAACAAATGGTCATCAGAAACACAGTTTTTTCCCCCTATGAACTATGCAGTGGGGGACTATAAATAAAGCTGCAAAATGAGAGGTAAGGGGGCTGAGGGATGTGTTATCAATCCAAGGGGTAGATTGGGAGGTTTGGCTCCACAGCCGTTCTGCCTAGAGTCTTACACCCAGAGCAACTATACTGTGATCACACCCTCTGCAGACTTAGAGGCTCTCGGCTAGTTAGAGGGAGAGAGAGCGGGAATTGGTGAGGGGTGGTAAGAATTGTGCATGTGGCTATGTGTGTGCGTTGTGTGTGTGTCACTGGGGGTGTGAAGGGGAGTGCAGGCAGTACTTGGATGGAAATAAAGGTCGAAATCCTTGACTGCGAAAACTGTCATAGCGGGGGACATGTGCAGAGCCTGTTTGCCTAATAACCTGGGTCTTGTAAAAATATGAATGTGGAGTCCTCTGGAGCATATAATTTAACACCCGTGTGCCAGGGGAGATGAGTGAGAATTGAAGCGAGTACACCTTGACAAAGGCTATTCTCTTGGTTTCACACCAGCAGAGAAGTACCATGTAGGGTGCTGCTGCTGAGGCTAGGGGTGGCACAGCAACCAGCCTATATGAATCAAAGCTGCACCAAAAAGTCACATAAAGTCATCTGAGTCCCTTTACGCTCACCCTTAACATAGCAAAACATGCTATGAAGTGCAAAACACATCAGTGGCTTGTATTTTCGGCATCACAAAATTTTGCAAACTGAGCGCAGTTTTTTAAAAATAGCATTCCTCAACATGAGTTTACTGATGGTTTGGTAAGTAAAAAAACTTCAGGGGATGTTTTGAAGCTTGAATTTCGGTTTATCTCTAATCCCCATTGTGGCATGAACTAACGCTGACCAGGTTGTGAGCAAGCCCGTCCCAAAACTTTCTTCTCTCTACGGTTGAAGATATTCTCAGTTTTGAGCCGACAGTTCACAGCACAGAAAGTGGCAGCAGGGACGAACCCTCCTAACCTTTTCATCACTGTTGCTGTTTGCTTGACAACATTGACACTGCGTGCTGCCCACTCCACATGCAACACTTAGCCTAGAAATTCAGTTTATATACAAGTAATTTTCGGCAGCAAATCTGTTGTGACTGGATCATGTTTCTATTAAAATGTTGTTACTTTACATATCTGCCAAGTATCAGTATCAGTAAAATGTTCACAGGCAATATGTTACTGTCTTATAGTACAACAGCCACTTGTAATGACTCCAGCATTATTAATTAAACTGTTTATGGTTCTGTTTAGACTCTCACAGCTCTTGGTTTAATGCAGAAAAAAAACACAGTAACAGACACAACCTGTTTATTTACAGGTAACCAAAAATGACCAATTTTTTACTAACCTTAACCAAGGTGCTTATATTACTGAGACCACAGAGATGACTCTTGATGGTCTCCAGTGTGATAGTAATGCGCTTTGGACACCTCCTATCCACTCCAGCCAGTGATAGCCCAATATGAACGACCAGACACTTTCTACTGGTATTTCTGTGAGTTGGATACAAATTGAGTTTACACTGATTGTACTGCCTCTAAACAGCCATACCAGTCATATATATGAAAGCATTACAACCCTACACTTGACTAGTGTGTGGCAAAGTTTTGCTTTAAACAGCTAGTGACTGACACATTTTCCCTTCAGGGGTTCTTGTCGCTGTTTGTGCTCAATGGTGATACCAGCATACATGACTCGACTGCTGCTGATATCAGTTCTCGTACAGACTTGCTTCCCTCTGCACATCCCAAACTGCAGCCTGCATGCAGAAGCAAGAGCACTTAACAGCCTGTTAGCCTATTAGCTTGTTAGCCTACAGCTATTACGATTCAGACTTTCTATTGACTGGGAAGAGACTCCTTGCAACAGCAGTTTGTTAAACCACTTTAGTCTCTTTTTATACACATTTTTACATTCACATTTGTATGTAGTCATTTAGCAGTCGCTTTTATCCAAAGCGACATACAAATGAGGGACGCTAAAGCTTCAATACAGCAGGAGACCTTGAAGTACCAAAGTACATGAATTCAATAAGGCTAACTGCAAGAGGATCATGTAAAGAAGTGCACTGAAATTGCATAGTGCATAATTTTGTGCGTTAGACATAATTATGCTGTTAGAGGTGCTAGGAGAGGAGGTATTCTGGGAACAGATTAGTCTTCAAGAGATTCCTGAAGATAAAGAGGGATGCCCCTTCTCTGATAGTATTTGGTAGCTTGTTCCATCACTGGGGAACCAAAGCCAAGAACAGTCTGGACTGCAATTGCCTTGTGTGCAGAAATGGCAACACCAGACGACATTCCTTGGAGGAACGCAGTGGCTGAGAAGGAGCAGAAGCCTATCAGTATTACTGAGTTTGACTAGATGAGTGCAGACCCAGAAGTCACTGTGAAGGCATCATCAGACATGAATATGATTCGGGCAACCATGGGTAGCAAGTGGGACCGATGAGTAGTGGAGTTACATATGCCCTTTTTAGGCTGATCATTCGTTGCTGCATTCTGGACCATGTACTGTGCATGAAGGGAGGACCACCAGAGGATCTTTGCAGTAGTCCAGACAAGAGATAAACCACGGCCGTGTCTAGATGAAAGACTAAGAGTTCAGTCTCAGAGAGGTTTAGGTGAAGCTGGCATTCCTTCATCCATGTGGATATGGCAGAAAGACAAGCAGAGATCCAAGCAGAGACCATGGGGTTGTCTGGCACCTACGACAGGTATAGTCAGGTATTGTCTGCGTTGCAGTGAGGTGGGGCTGAAGCCACTTTTGTCACTCTTCCTATAGACTGTTCCCATCTAGATGAACAGTCTATGTGACTGATGCTGCTGCCATCAATGCCCCAACAGTGCATCTGATTAGCACTTTCATTCATACCACAGAGCATGGTTGGATATTAATTTAATTGTACCTTGCAGTTCACCTTTGTGGAAGCATCTGCATTCATTATGTTTCTCTTTTCATTTGTACAGGTATTTGTATTTGCCCACATCCTCATGTCTCTTTGAACAGCAGCTTACTCTGAAGGATGTGCAGCACTGATTCAGATTTTTTCGATGAATGGTTCTTGGGAAAGCCTCAGACATTGCTTATCTACATGTTACTTGATGTGACATAAATGCAGAACTACACTATTTTGGAAGGGCAGCAACTGGACATCTACAGTGTGTACATGCCAGGGTTTTAACAAATCAACTACACATTATATTTACATTTCCACTTACAAACCAAGTCGTTTGAGCAAATGGCTCCAAGGTCGCAGTCTAAAAATCTGAGGGTGTTGGCAATTAATCCAAGAGCAAGGCTTATCAACAGTGTGCACAGATTTCTAAACCCAGAGTCTACCTCTTTACACGTGGATCTTATTTATCCACCTGCTGGGCCCAGGAGTTCTGTACATTCAGTATGTTTCTGTATTGGTTAATTCTTTATGACCAACACAGTCCAAGCAATCTTATATTGTCGTTATAGTTTGAATGGACACTGCACAATCATCATGCATCAATATGCACTGATTGTGTGTTTTTTAAGAAAGAATTTTTTTGATTAAATTCAATGGAGCTTTGAGTTTTCTTGGAGCCTCCACCCTGTGGTCAGTAACTGCAGCACAAATGAAGCCAATCTGGCTTCAACTCCTAGTTCCAAAAGACTTTTTAAATGACAAATGATTTCCTGTTTCCAGTTGTTATGTTAGTTTGGTGGTGTTCGTCTGACTTTCTATGACACTGTTTGTTGTTTCACAGACTTTCATTTGATGATGACTTTTTTTTGGTCAAGCTGCAGCCAGCGAGGCTGCAATGCCACACGGACATTGTTAAAAAGCAAATACAGGCAATACTATAGAGCAGCATGACCCATTCTCATTCATAGGGTCCACTGGGCACACAGCTCTTGACTGGCTCAATCTCAAGTCATTCATTCTGTTCAGTCATGGGGTTTTGGAGGACTTTTGCTACTGGGATGGAATGGGAAACAAGAGTGCGGCTTTCTTTTGTCTCCTTACCAGCGCCGGCTCTGTCCTGCATTCGTGAGGCGGATTAGGCCGACAAGATGGAGGTTGCATTGTGTCCCGGGGGGCTTTACTGTAAGGTTCGCCACCAGTTCTCTCTCCCCACTTAATGTACCGCTTCACTCAAAAGCAGCTAAATCTTTGTTAACAGGGAAACTATGAACTCACAGGGAGTTAATCAGAGTCAGTGCAAGGCTGTCCATTTGCATGTGAATTGGCTGTGGCTGTATACCAGGCCTCTTTATGTCATTTACTCCACAGTGCCTCAGGCTTCTCTCCTCTGAGACATCACACTGCCGTAGGTGCATGCTGGGGAGATGCTGTGTAGGTCCTTATATACTACGAGGAAAGCTGCCATTAATATGGTCAGAACAACCCAGGGAAGTGATTTTAGTTACCAGTCTGCAATAAAGACATTCTAATTTTGCAGAGCTTCATTTATGCAGCCAGGAGCTTGGGATTCTGATGTCTGTTTGGGAAAGTTTCAAAATTTTGTGGAAACCTGTTGTGCTTTTTGTTTGCAGTTTGTCAGATGCTTGTTGTAAAATACTGCACTGATTGGGTTAAATTCTCAGACAAGATTCAAATATTTCACAAGTGCTCTCACAAATTTCTTCATCAATATGAGGAGCAGCTATGTTTCCTTCCTTCCTTCCTTAGAGTGAAACTTCCTTGTTTTTCCTATATTGTATGATTTGGAAAGGTTATTGAGGGGGGAGGAGAGAGGATGTTAAAGGAGAGAGTAAATCTGATGTGGAAATGTAGACTTAGTAGGATTTATCCATTTGAGAAAAGACCTTTTCACTTGTTTTGTTGTTTTATCCCCTAAACCCCATCTCACCCCCCTGCCTAAAAGCTTTTGACATCTTCATCTTGTTCACAGTAGGCAGGCTTTGTTTGCTCTGCTTGAAAAAGCGGATGGGGCTCGGCCCTCCCCTCTCCGTGGCACAAGTGTAGGACTTTGCCATGGCAAAGGGGGGATTTCTCTTTCCTCCTGCCCCCTCCTTTTCCACATAACTACAATATGGTCATTGTCTGCCAGTGAATAATGTGGCCACTCGGGCAGCATGGACTGCTCCTCGGGCTTTGACTGTGAACCAGCTCTTTTCTTCAGAGTGAAAGGACTCTAATCCATGTAAATATAAGACTCCGAGTACAGCTTGTTCACGGTGGGGAGGGTGAGAGGGAGGAATGGAGGGGAGGGTCAGCAATTTAACCTTTGACCCAACAAATAAGAAGCATGTAAGTTTTAGAATTGCTCTCCAAAGAGGGGCTCCTGTGGCAGAATGAGCTTCTTTTGTAATCCCCGCAGTCTGGGGCTGATTGACAGGGGCTGGGGTGGGAGTGTGGTGCTGCACAAAACCAGGAGAAAAACAGAAGTGCAACTCCGCAATGGGAAAGACGACAAGTAGACAAAGCTAATTATTGATTATCTCCATCCAGGATACAAGTGTTATCAGGGAAAAGCTCCTAATCTTGTCAGTTTTAGAAATTAATTTTTTTTTTTTTTTAACCAGAACTAAAAGATTACATGAGATTTTAACACACATGTCTCTTGATCCCTGACACATTTTGAGAAATAAAGGTTTATTTGTTACCTTGAATTACTATTAAAAATCATATCGATCAGATGTACAGTTTATGAGAGGTGGGTCTGAATCAGTTGAGAGATGACTTCAACTATGTCAATAGGCCTAAATGATACAGTTCTCTATAATATACTGACTATATGAGCCTCCCTCCTGTTTCTCTCTCCTCAGCCCATTTTAACTTTGAAGATTTCGGACATGATTTCCATGTCAGATGCAATTTAAGGTAAAATAAAAACAGTTATAATTTAAAATCACTTTTATAAAGTGGCTTCAGAAATGTTTCAGGCCCTTTAGAGTCACATAAATTACCTTCATGGGCTCATTTACGTCCTGAAATGTGGGACTTTATATCAACCTGGGTATGTGTTTCTAAACTATGTCCAGTCAGTTGAGTCCAGTCACCTTCTAGACACATCTCACTGATAATTAAAGCAAACAGGAAGCAGCTGATTCCAGTTTTTGATTTTAAATGATTTGGGAAAATGTCTGAGAATATATTTTCACTTTGTTATTATTATTGTTATTATTTCGTGTGACTGACGGTCAGGAATGGTATTTTTAATAAATTTAAAATTAAATTAACAAAACAAATAAAAAGTGCTCAAAGCAAAGAGGTCTGAAGACCTTCTGAAGCTGCTGTGCACCATCATCATCATCATCATCATCATCATCATCATTTTCCAAATCTGCTGAATAATATGCTGAAATTTGTGTCAGTGATGAAACAGATCCGGAATCCAGAATGTGATTTTACTTGTTCCGGTGGTTAAGGTGCAAAACATACGTTTCCTGTCTGTGTTTCTATTGTCCACTGTCAAATAAAGTTCTCCAGAAAAGAACAGGGAATGAAATATGAAAAGAATACTTTAAAAAAATAATATAATATAAATATATGTAAATAATAGCTGCAGGAAAATTATATTTGCGTCTATTAATCATTCAATAATTTGGACACTGACAAATTAATATCAGTCACTATTTGGAACAATGTGTGAAGTTTAGATGGAAACCTACATATATTAGGTGATTACCTTAATGAACTCACTCTTTGTTGACCTTTAACCCACATAAGTTCACCCTAAATAAAATATCTAAAATCTGACACACAAATACTAATGTATTAAATATTCAAAGGTCTTTTTTAATGTGCCCTGACTTTCACTTTTATAATGGACATATGGCCTATCACAATATGAAGTTATATGTGTGTAATATGTGTTTTCACAGCTTTTAAATTTCCTTAAAAACTCACATATAATCTTGAACTTTTTTTTATCTAAACATCATTTGAGACTTGAATACATGCATGTGTTGTGTATACATCCATACAAATCTGGGACCTGAAGCCTCCTTGTGTTTTCTCCAACACCATGCCAGTGTGAACATATGCTGCCTCAGTGTAAGTGGTGACTCGTGGAGCATGTTGTGCTGAAAAGTGGAGAATAAAGAAGCATCAGGGTGGTTTAACTTTCTTCACTGCCTCCCTCCCACGTCTGCTGCTCTGTCCTCCTGCCATTAACGTGACTGCCTGTAATTTTTAGACGGGTCATTACAGCAGTGTTCCTGTTGGGTCCTCCTCTACATCACTGTCTGCTGATGTGTATTTTTGTATCCTCTCAGTTACTGTTGTTTTTCCACAGCGTGGATCACGTGTCAATCAAGCGATATGATACTGTGACACCTCTTCTCTTCAGCTGGTGAACTTTCTGTGGGCCAACTTTAAAATGCCTCCTCATTTCCTTCCCTTTCCTTCACTTCCTCTTTCCTGTGTAGCAGATGAAACACAACAGCATCCTAAACAAAAAAAAAAATTCTCAGCAAACATTTCTTCAAGCTGATGTAGAAACGTAGTCATGTACAGGAGAAGTAAAGAGAAAATGTGATATGTGTATGATAAAGGCATGGGTTGGGAATATTACGGCCAAAATACAGTGTATACCTTGTATCTGCTATCTCTGCATCATTTATCTTTTAAATTAAAATATAAGAGGATATAATATATGGATGCTTCACCATTAGAAACAAGCGTCCCAATTCTCTCTCTTCTCTTTCACTTCCCTCCCTTCCTCCTCTCCCAATCTCCAGGTTACTTCCTGGGAGGAATCAGGAGACAGAGACGTAGCAGAGAAACAAATCTGGATACAGTCTGGCTGGTTATTGCAGAGCGGTGTCTGTACAGAGCCTCTGACTCCCCCTTACCACTGTTTGTGTACGTCTATAAAACAAAAAGGGACTTTCCCTTCTCTCATTTTTAAACTATTCCCTTTTTCATAAGAAAAACGCACACACATTGTGGACAAATTAAAACCATGATCCTTATCTCCAAATGATGTGATTTTTCAGTTAAACTTAACGATTTCATCTCAATAATAAGTTAATATTATCTAATTATTATTATTATTATTATTATCATTGTTACGTCACACTACTGTTTACAAGGTCAAGAGAGGTTTAAAATGCTACTTGTTTGGATCAGGATGGATCTGATGGTTGCATTATACCTGGTGCGCACACAGTGGGCTCCCCCCGGACACCAGCACCGGAGGCTCAGGTGCGCTGCTGTCCGCGGCGCCCTGTGTGCGCTCCTGCGTGATTCTTCCCTGCGTGAAAAGCGAGAGTACACAAGCGACGACGGTGCACGTTCAGTGATGAGGTGATCTGCTTCCTCCCTTTTCATGTGTTCTTAGTCTCTTCTGCTTTGTTCTCCTTTTCTTAATTACAGCCGAGCTCTCCTCAGAGAGCGTGTAACCCGCTCCCCACTTCCACGGCAGCATCCCATTAAAGCCACGCAGCCAGCGCCTCCCCTCCTACCTTTATCCTGAATACAATTAAAAATAAACAGATTAAAAAAATAAAAAAACGGGGAGAGATCAAAAAGATGCCAGGAGCCTGACGAGGGTGATGTTTTCCTGAGAAATGCAGATTTGTGTTATTGATGGCTGCCCCGTTTGGAAATCATTACGGGACAAGGAGTAATCAGTGGAGCTGCATCAGCATCTTAGCCGTCGACAAGCAGCAACACCACCCCCTAACACACACACACACACACACACACACACACACACACACACACACACACACACACACACATAAGAGCATATGCCTTCAACAGTGTTGAAGTTAGCTGCTCATAGTGAGTTTATTAGTTCCATATAGAGGATTAGTGCTCTCTAAACTTGTTGTTGCATTTACCCAATTAAACAAGGGCTTTACAGTAACATGAGCCAGTTTTATCATAAACCTCCACCATTTATTCAATTATTCCGTCAGTAAAGGTCCACATAACTATACTAGAACACTAAATCTGAGACTGTCTCATTAGTCTCAGTTTTATTATTATTAACTGTTATTTCTGACTTTTTCACCTTCAGAGGAGAAAAAGTCACTGAAACTTCAAATTGAACTTCTTTAATTCTCAGGTGTAAATATCTGAGAAATGTTGGCTACGTTATTTGAAGGAGCTGCTGATATGGATAAAACACTCCATCCTAGTATGTATAGTTCTATACAGTAATCACATTTACTACAGGCCAGTCATTCAGGACGCTGTGTCTTTATCAGGAAATTGACCTGAAGCGGTTTCTTTCCATAATTTGAAAAAAAAAAAAGCAAACACAAGGTGGATGTCTTAGGCTGGTGTCAGTCGTGATAGACTCATTATATTTAGATGCGACTGTTTCTGGCCAGAAAACAAATATATGAACAAAACACTGTATGTAAAAGTGTAAAAATAAGGTATTTCATCAGCAGAGCTGTTTTCAGGGCAGTGTGTGGAGAAATGTGTAACGCCAATCTTAAGGAAAAAAAAAAAAAACTTGCAGAAAATGTACTCAAATAGTTAATCAAATAAAACAAATATGCAAAAATACTTTATAATGATTGTATTGTTTGTGGGAGGGGGTGGGGGGTATCAGGGGGACTTAGATTCATTACCTCAGTACCTCTAAATTGTGGTTACAGCTGATTATGTGTGTGTGCGTGAGAGAGAGAGAGAGAGAGAGAGAGAGAGAGAGAGAGAGAGAAAATAAATTTACTCACATTTGTTTTAGAAGATGTATAAAAATCAAACCTTTCCCGCTCACTGATTTACAACCACAAACAGTAAAGTGATCGTCACCACTGTGTGAATGACAGTGGATGGATTCATATTGCTTTATAGCATCATCACCATCATATTGTTAAAAACCTAATATGAACCATCCTGCAACATTTACAAAATAAAAACCAAAAGATACCAAATAAAAAACCCAAACTTTAAATTGTTTCAACCAAACCTTATAATTTTAAATACATTCAGAATCATTTGGCCCATACTGGGTTGTGCTTGCTCCTAATTTCATCATTAGCATTTGTTTTAAAATGATCAAGGCACTCTTTAGTGGAACCAGTTGTTTTAGTCTGAAATCTGTTCAGCTTTAACCTTTTCTTTCAGGGTTACTCAACTTTTTTACTCTGAACAGCAGCAGGAAGGTGTTTTTCTAAAGCATAAGTAATGACAATAGACTGGTGAGTGTGTTAGTGATAGTTTCTCCTCTTCAGTTCCATCTTCTTATCTCCCAGTGCTGCTGGCCCTGTGTCAAACAAGAAAAAATGATTGTGTGTGTGTGTGTGTGTGTGTGAGAGAGAGAGAGAGAGAGAGAGAGAGATAAACAGGATGAACTGTAATTAATTCAGTTTTACCTTTTTAAATAAATGTACCATGGATGAATTAAATATTGGACTATTTTAACCAGCGCGGCTCTGCCTGAACACGCTTGATACTGTCGTTAATTATCATATTGTGACTTTTCTCCTCCTCTGCTGTGAATATTTGTGAACACACATTAGCACTGAGAATATTCCAACATATAGCACAGTCCAGACATTTACATGAATCACCTCTAAATTTATGTGTTTCTACCTCCTGACCAGTGACTTAAATCAAACCAGTGTAACAGACCAGCATCTGATACAAACAGATACAAACTGATATGTTTTCCTTAATCTTACATTACCGCCTAATATCATATTTCATACACGCCCGCAGACATGCCCGCTGTCGCTATGTTTAATGTATAAACCCAGCCTTATAGCAGCTAGAGAGCGCGATGATAAATATGCATGTATTCAATTAAGGGTATTACAGAGGGGGTGATTTGCATAAGGATTTAGGAGCTTAACATCATATTTGTGCAATAAAATTTCACAATAGCCTAAATGCGGACTGTTTTGCGTGGGAGAGGGTGGGGGGACAGGTATTTTTTTTGAAAGAAGCGGATTTAGAAATATCAAAGATACAGAAAAAAAAGTAAAGTGATGTCGTTTTAGCGCCTAAATCTGCAGCTAAAATATTGTTGTTATAATGTGAAATACAGGAAGTCAGGAGGCTGAGTGGCGGGAAGGATTTCTCCTCTAATCATTTCACTGGACTGACTTCACTTCCAAACAACAAAAGCCACGGCGCTGATGTGATAACGTGTAATTTTCTCTCACACCGTTGTAACCACCGCCTTTTGTGAGAGATCAAACCTTCTCCTCCGGTCCTCAAACACGTCCTCTGATGACGAAGTCCACCCCCCCTTCCAATTAAGAGCAGCGAGCTAATTAAGACGGAACGGATCCGGGATCAGTTCAGCTTCACTTTGCAGCCCCTCGCTGCTGAACCCAACTGTGGTGAGACAGGAGACTGAAGCTCGCAGATGACATCAGATCACAGACTTCAGCTCAGGATGAAGCTGCTGCGGTACATTTCAAAATAATATGGAGGAGGCTGAAATGTAGAGAGAACACCCAGTGGTGCCAAAAACATTTCTTTTTACCCTTTAACACTAAGGTTAAAATTAAAATACTAATAAATAATATTATAACACACTTATAACACTATAAAGTTTTCTTTGGAGCCTGATAGTCTCGCGTTGTTTTCCTTGATTTGGTTTTAATATCTCTGGAGAAATGTGGCACTGACATATGACATATTGACATGATATTTTTAACATATATATATATATATATATATATATAAAATATATAATATTGTTGTTTTATATATGTATATATATGAAACACAGAGGAAGTGGTTTGTTTTTGTTTATTTCACATTAGTGTTAAGAGAAATGGACTGAATTAAGAATTAAGAGCCTTGTGAGTCTTTATTTCTCAGACTTGATGCACAGTTGTGCAGCCCTGCAGGAGCTGCACACAGCGTCGTGGTGCCATGGAGAGGCAGCGAGCAGCAGTGTGGAACCCTCTCTGTGCGTCACTGGAGTGCAGGTCCCAGTGGACCTGCTCGGTGCGCACTCACAGCTCCAACACCTGAGAAGCCTGAACCCTCTCTCTCTCTCTCGCTTTCACTCCTCTTCTCTTTCTTTAAAATCCGACCTTTCAAACTGTAGCTCCCGACAGACCTGCGGATGAAGGGGGGACGATGGTGGTCCGGTGGTCCGTGCGTAACGGAGGCAGAGCAGCTGCTGATTTTTTAGACCGGTCGGTAAAAGTATAACCAAACAGTTCGGTGACGGCGGAACAGCCAATGAACATAAATGGTGCGTCGTGACGCAACAGGGCCCCGTTGATAAGGAGCTCAGAGTCCAACCGGGACTTGAGAAGGAGGAACGGTTTTAGGGGGCCAGCAAACACTCGCCTATCATCAGTCAAAGTGAAGCCAACTCCTCCTCCTCTACTGTTACGGACGTGTGTGCGGCCTCCTCGACAAAAGACTAAACATTAATTTAACAGACTGCTGTAAAGGAAAACTGCTTCTCCCGGACCACCGGCCGGATTTTATAAAGCAAAGTCTGCATGTTTTTCATTTTTCAGATTTTTATCTGCAAAGCAAAAGTAGTTTGAGCGTCATAAATCAGCTGCTTAGCATCAACTTGGACTGTTCAACCCGGAGGAGGGGAAGGAGCCTTTCTCCCAGGCTCCCTGTCAGCTTTTTTGGAAATATAATTTTTGATTTTTCTGGCTGTGATGCAGTAGAAGGCTGCCGCCCAGCTTTGGCAGCGCCACTTATCAAGAGTTACTTTATTGTTCTGCAGAAAAAAGGGGAGACATTGCCAGTGCCTTGTTTCCTGTCGAAATCCTTAAATATTACTCCCGGCGAGGAGGAGGCTCCGGTTCTGAGACCCAGGCAGCAGGGGCTTCCATAGTTGGTATGTTTATTAAATGGAAAAGAAAATCTAGAAAGAGTAGCTGGTAACAGCAATAAAATAAAATAAAACCGCACCTGAGAGAAAATCTATTCCAGTCAGAGAAGCTGTTATTTATGAATTAATCATGGCTTATTAATAATGAGAGCAGCAGAGATTCGGATGACGGTTACCATTGGCAGATGAGACGTAGTGTGGAGAACACGTGTCCAATTTTTCCCTCATATTTTTTCCTCCCTGATCTGGATTTTTCACTTGTCACGGCAAGAAAGGAAAATCTGAAAAAAGCGAGAATTTCGAGCGGCGTCACTGCGCAGGGTTTTCGCCTCTGATGGACATCTTGGCGTGCAGATCCGAAGAGAACAGTTACAACATTCTCCCCTCTGCGGCAACGATGCTTTTCCATGGCCTCCCTGGAGGCGACGTGCACGGCGTGGTGGAAGAAATGGACCGGAGAGGAAAGAGCGAGTCAGCGGCCATCAGCTCAGCCATCGATATGGGGGAGTCAGAGACGGTAGGAGAGATTCCTTTTGGCCCTCTCGGCTCGTTAGCGCAGGCAGCATGGCAGCCTGGAAACATGTGACAGTGGCTGCACTCACACAGCTCCGAGCGCTCAGGCTCAGCTCTGGACGCGTTTTACTCTCACACACACAGGAAAAAAGTCTCCAATAAGTGTTTGAACTTATTACTGAGTTGTCTTTAAACGCATCTGACACGCAAACTTCCTCCAAAGGCCTGAACACTGTGATTTCCTCAGCCACTAAACTTCAGCAAAGCTTCAGTCAAACGGACCAGAGCTGAACAAGCTGCATTTTATCAACAACAAAAATAAATAAATAAGTAAATAAATGAAAATATCCTTAAAATTCATAATTGTACTGTAGCTTTAAACAATGCGTCAAAACACGTTAAACACAGTTAACACAGCGCGGCTGCGTGTAATTAATACACAAAAAAAGAAATGTATTTTTGCACAGGCACAGTACAAATATTTATCGTTATTATTCCCACAACACAGTAATTAAATTCTTATACAATAATTCAATTCAATAAAATAAAAATGAATTTATTAGGGAGGTCAGCAGTGATTCTTAAACGCGATGCAGTGGAACTAAAAGACGAGAGAGAAAATCTTCTTTTTAATTCAGCTTCCACCTAAATCAGTAAATTATTATTATTATCCTTATTATTATTATTGTTATTGTTATATTATTGTAGCCTATTATACGTGCATGTTTGTGTGCACGTGTGTCCTCTCGAAAATAACATTAAATGACAGGTTTGTGTCACGAGCCCTTATTTATAATTATTGTACCTTTAATTATTATTATTAATATTATTTGAATTATTATTATTACTATGAGAAATTAACGGAACAGACAAAAATAACAATATTTTTTTATAGTCAATTGAAATTGATCTTAATATAATATGTGTAAAATCGCTGCTATTTTGTAATGCATAATATTTTATAATGCTGTAATAGGGAGACACTGTCAGAATTATTACAATAATGGTAAGTCATATTATTCACAGTAGAGAGTCTGCCTGTGTTTTTAACCTGAAGACCTCATTTCCTTCACTGTAACTAAAATATTCCTGTAACATTTCTAATTTCGTAGACTGTGTGAGTTTGCTTTGACCTTTTCTTACTCAAGAGTATACTTTGAACCCGCATTTGTATTTTAATAGCATTTATTGAAGTTGTTCAAACGAAAATAATTCACCATTTTAATGCAGTATTTCTTTACAATATCTCTCTGGTCTCCTAATAGAGGCTGTGCTCCTCAGCACTGAGCCTGTGTGTGAATATAAAGCGAGCAGATTCCTGTGTTCCCCTTCATCCTCCTGCTGTGTGGATTTAAAGTCAGGCTTTCGTTCAGAATCATTTCCACCTTTATTTGTTTTTTTCCTCGTCGCGCCCTGACGCTGTGTTCTCCTTTCTCTCTCTCTCTCTCTCTCTCTCTCTCTCTCTCTCTCTCACTCTCTCTCCCTCGGTGACCTGCAGTCCATGCCGTGTATGACCAGCGAGCGTGTGGCCCTGTGCGCCGGCTGCGGCCGCAGGATCGCGGACCGGTACTACCTGCTGGCCGTGGACAAGCAGTGGCACATGCGCTGCCTCAAGTGCTGCGAGTGCAAACTCAACCTGGAGTCCGAGCTCACCTGCTTCAGCAAGGACGGCAGCATCTACTGCAAGGAGGACTACTACAGGTAGGGCCTGGACCTCCTCAGTCCGCCCGGGATGACCCGGGGTTGCTCCCTGTTAGGAAGAAATATGTTTCAAATCACGGTAATTATAAGAAGAGCTGTTTTCCCTTTATAGTTAAAGTGACACCAAACAGGAGCAGGGCTGAAAATTAACCTCCATATAAAAATTCGTCAATAAAATCAGTTCTCACTGATCCGGTTCCAAAAATTCAGCTCAATTCATCCAGGATTTCTTTTTCAGAGCCTCTGTCCTGGTGGTGCTGTGCTAAACTCATGTCGGTATTGACAGGCGATGACAGCTCCTATTTTAATTCAACATCTATATTTTACCATTTACATGGCCCTCTCAATCCAGATAATCAAAAAGCTACTTTTAGGTTTCGCAGCTCTCTGGGCTTGCGAAACCTAACCCCCCCCCCCCCCCCCCCCCCCCCCCCCCCCCACCACCACCACCACCAACAGGGAAGCTTTGGCTCTTTGAAAAAGAATTATTGTCAAATTAGAAAAGTAAATATACGAAAATGGGTTGAGTTGAAAGCGAACATTAACATGCCATGAGGCTGAACCAGCTGCACCTTTAAAGTTTGGAGTCAGGGAAACTTTGTGCTCTGCTGCATGAAACTGCATGGAAGTTTTCGGCTGCACAGTTCATGGAGCCTGCCCCGCGCTGACACACCGCAGGCCCGCCGGGCTCCGTGACCAGCCGCTGATGAGGTCTCTGTGTTGTCCGCAGAAGATTTTCGGTGCAGAGGTGCGCTCGGTGCCACCTGGGGATCTCAGCCTCGGAGATGGTGATGCGAGCCCGGGACCTGGTCTACCACCTCAACTGCTTCACCTGCACCACCTGCAGCAAGATGCTCACCACCGGGGACCACTTTGGCATGAAGGACAGTCTGGTGTACTGTCGGCTGCACTTTGAGACTCTCATCCAGGGAGAATATCAGACACATTTTAACCACGGGGACGTTGTCCCGCACAAAGGCCTGGGCCCGGCCAACACGCTTGGACTATCCTACTTCAACGGCGTGGGGACAGTGCAGAAAGGCCGGCCCAGGAAGAGGAAGAGCCCCGGGCCGGGGACCGAGCTGGCTGCTTATAACGCAGGTGAGTCGCACTTGTCAACAAAGGAGCTCAAACACAGGGAAGTTTACCTACTGATGGAGGTGCTGTTGTTATTTAAAGGTGGACAGTGTTCAGAAAAAACAAGTGTTTTTGGTTTTTTTTTAGATATATAAAATGCATAAGGCCTAATCAGCCTCATGTACAATTCCGACTTTAACCTGTTTTGAAAAAGTCATTATTTTAGATCGAAAACGTAGCGAAGCAAAATAAAAATGATTAGTGACTAAAGCAGATCTGGCGCCACAGTCAGAGCGGGAACACAATCTGATGAAGACTGACAGGCTTCAGCCATGAAAAATCTTTGTACCATTCCTACAGGGGCTTTTATTGTGTCTGTGCTAATGACTTTAGCACAACTTTATCACAGAAAGTATTTTAATCCCAAGCGCCCTTTAATATTCCTAAAATAGTTTATAACGTGTTTGTCACAACTGAATCAGCAGGTCTGGTTTCTGGCGTTATTATATTTCTAATATCCATAAACAAGTGTATTGTCCTTAATATTGAATGTGTAGCAAACTTGCTTAAATTTTTCTTTAAAGGTCCCATATCATGGTATTGGAAGTTAATTGTTTTTTCCATTGGTGGTTAGTAAATAAATTCATTTAGGCCATAGTCACATTTATTGCACAGTTTTAAACTTTAATGCATCAGATATGTGGATTGAACTTTTCACACAGCTTCATATACATTTCACTGGGCTGCAGCAGAAAACAGTTCCTCACAAACACTTGGATCTAGATGAGATTTTTCGAAATAATAATCTTAGAAATAATCTTTTCCTACAGTTGGTATTTTTATTCATGTTTCAGTTTTAAGATAGGTTATTTTCTTTTCTTTTTTTTTAAGGGCAGTTTTATGTCGTCTTTGGGGGATAAAAAGAAAAGTTGTTTGATGTTCTGGCTTTTGCTTTC
Organism: Trachinotus anak; assembly: GCF_046630095.1. NCBI lineage: Eukaryota > Metazoa > Chordata > Actinopteri > Carangiformes > Carangidae > Trachinotus > Trachinotus anak. The sequence continues at coordinate 1,907,926 of NW_027273859.1, read as the reverse complement.
ACCCTTTTCCACTTGTCAGGCTCCATAGACATCTACAGACCCTAACACCCCACCACCACCAACCAGCCCCAACCCCCACCTTCAACCACACACACACACACACACACACACACACACACACACTGCTGGAGCCTTTTTTGCATTGGGACAGGGGCCAAACTGGGTGTGCACCAGGCGGATCAATGTGATTTGATGAGTTATTCACTGGAAGAGAGAGCAGAGGGAAACAAGAACTTTACAACAGCAACATTATCTGGTCTGGTCATTTTTTTAATGCTTTCACTTTAGTTAATTCACCTTCCAGTTGTTCACATAAGAATAAGTTGGTTATAATTGTGTCAGACTCTGAGACTGGACAAGAACAGGAAGAGACGTATTTTTTTCTGTTGTGGTTTTGGGTCAGTGTTGTTGATTCGGTTCAGCTCAGTTCAGTTTCAAAAGCTGCAACAAGTGAAGTAATTGTTTTCCCACTTGTTTCTGGTGCAGATGAGCTTTTTTCCCTTTATTTTCCCACAAGATCCAGCAGGTCTTTACTGAAAGAAGAAGCATCACTTTCATTATTTTAAGATGCTGCCTCTTTTATTTTAGTGGAAATCCCGATAGAAGTGAAGCTGCTAAAAACAAATCAGATGATTTCACTCATCAGTGCTGGACTTTGAAAAAAAAACCACACAATTTCTTAAAAAAAACACAAGATAAAAAACAGGAAAGGAAGTCTTACAACAGAGTGAGATGTTTCTAATCCATTGTGGAAAAAAAAGAACTTGTGTGGAGAAAAGATTTGAAGCAGGATGAGGATGAGAGTGAAGTGGCAGTGCGCCCTCTTCTGATAACAGCCAGAAACAACATCAAAGCTTCACCTGAACGGTCACATGAGAACATGTGGCGTCCCTGGAGCAGCACGCCACTCTGAGGCACTGTTAACACTGCGAGGAAGATGTTGTGTGTGAGGAGGATGAGCGGAAAACAGGCCGCTCTTTGTTAAAACGCTGCAGCATATGCTTTGGCCAGAAAGCAGCATTTGTTCTGGGCTAATTAAGTGAAGTGTTATTCTGATGGTTTTCACTCACTTCATATTCGTCATTTGCAGTGTTCTGATATTGAACTGTTATGCATGCAGCAACACTTTGAATGTTGCCAGGAAATTTGCAGGCTGGGACAAATACATGTGTGTTGTTGTCGCTGTTGTTGTTGTTGTTGTTGTTGTGTGTGTCTGTCAGGCCAGTAGCCAGGCTAGCATTTCTTCCCAGGATAGACAGACATGTAGACAGGGATACATGCACAGACAAGGTGCAGGGTGGAGGATGATGTGCAGCTGGAGGAAACATCTGTCAGGTCACAGCATCACTGTGGATGGAGCTGATATAATGGAGTTAAATGAAGAAAAGGATCTAAATTGAAGTGAGAACATGTATGGAAACAGTGAAAATGGTTGTTACAAAGAGTCTGAAGCACCTCACAACTTTTCTTTTTCTTTTTTTCTTTCTTTCTTTCTTCATACGCAGATTTTATTTAGCTCTACATACATCTAAACATTTACACTTTCTTTTCTTTCTTACTCACTCACATTGTTGTCAGGCAAGGTCAGAGTCCAGGACTAATTTTAAAGAGATTTCTTCATTTCCTTGGTATATTTATAGATTTTCAGCAGGTTGAAATTACAGATGATTATTTCTACAGGATGCATTTGGATCCTTGCTTTTAAAAATTGAAAACTACTCTTTAAATATTTGGGTCATGAGAACGTCAGGATCTAAAAATGGGGTCAGAAAAATTAGAAAGTCTTTGATGCAAACACCTAATCAACAGTAAAGTATCAAATCAACCCTGTGATTATTGATTGGATCAGATCTAACCGGTCCTCCTCTCCTTCTCCCCGTCGACCCTGCAGCGCTGAGCTGCAACGAGAATGACGGCGAGTCCATGGACCGGGACTCCCAGTACAGCTCCAGTCAGAAGACCAAGCGCATGCGAACATCCTTCAAGCACCACCAGCTGAGGACGATGAAGTCCTACTTCGCCATCAACCACAACCCAGACGCCAAGGACCTCAAGCAACTCGCCCAGAAGACCGGCCTCACCAAGCGGGTCTTACAGGTAACCACAGCAGCTTGTCACATCACACCCTGCACTCAGGGGAGAAAAGGAGGCAAATGCCAACAGGGGTGAAAGAATTCCCCTTGTTTCCAATGCAAATCAGCTCGTTTCCAAGCATCAGACATATGAAGTGAGTTTTTCCTGAGAGAAGCCAAATCAGCTGCTTCGGTTTAAGAGATTCTTGGAAAATCATCAGGAAGCTGCAAACAAGCTGAATAAAAACAGAGATGCATTTTCTCTCTTTATTTTTTTGTCCTTTTACTTTTTCTAATTTCAGTGAAAACACAATAATGATTAAAAAAAAACAACAACAAAAAAACAATGAGGAATTAATTGAAGAAAAGCTGCAATGAAAAGACGAGCTGCCTCTAGGAAAAACAAACTGTTAAAATCACCTGGAAACAAAAGCAAAACCACAAACAAAACATAATCTAAATGTAATGTGTTTGGGTGGAGGATGTGATGGGATGTTGAGGACGGAGGGATGAAAAACAAAACGTTCTGTGTTACACACCATGAAGGAGAACGCAACAACACAATGTTTGATTTCCACCAAAGACGACAGCGAATCATCAGGGGGACTGAGGAGAAGAAAAATGAGACAAAAAGGTTTCTGAATCAAATTTTTTTTTTCTGAGAGGGAAAAAAAAATCATCCCGCTGCTTTAATTAACGCTCAGAGAAAACAAAGCAGTCGTTTTGCTTTGATGCGTTGGAGTTTTTCGTGCCTGTTATTCCAGCTGAAGCGCGTCTCCCTCCGCCTGTTTCCCATGGCTCCATCACCACTCCATCGCTAACACGCTCCGACACTCCACTCATCACACGCTGCATCTCATACGCTGCATTTTATCATGGTAAAGAGAGGAAAAAATGAAATTCAAAGAGTGGAAATAAATGAACATCAGGGACACTGAGGAGCAGGATGCTGAGTCCACACTACACTGACAATAACCACTGAAATCACAGCTTCACTTATCAATACACACCATCGAAACTGATGACAAAATACACCATTTCTCATCCTCTTAAAAATGTCCCATCCCCCACCAGCAGACTGCTGTAGTTTGTCTCGTCCCCTCAGCGGTGTCCTCGCTGACTGACTTGTGTGTCTGTGCTGGAGACCAGAGAGAATCTCTGTTTTTTAAAAGGTCTAACGTGAATCTCTGTGATTCTGTTTAGTGACAGTGTTAAAGTTGCTGCTGATGCAGACTGAACACTTCCTGCCATTGCTGCTTCACATTAAAAGGTCTCACAAGAAACGGTGGGGCACTTTTATTGTGAAAAAGTGAGTTGGTGGAAGTTAATTAGTGGTTCAGGTGGACAGCTTCACCTCTCTGTGCAGCACAGTGGACAAAACACCTTCACTGTGTCAGCGTGGCTCAGCTGCTCACAGCCGTCAACCACATAGCTTACAGTACATACTGACCAGCTAGCGGCTAACTGAGGCTAATCTGGGGTTTGGTACTGCGCAGGTATCGAGGAGTGGGTTTATGTGAAACAGACCAGAGAACCAAAACAATCAGCTAAGAAACACACAAATGTTTCATTAGGCTGCAGGTTTGGGTGATAACTCTCTGGGTTTGTTATTCTGAGTGAAACCGTTCATATAACACAGAGACTTCTGAGATATTGTTCATATAAAGATATTGATTAGTGCAGCTTTAAGATTAGGGGTCGCAGTGGTCCTGGTTTCAGTGATGACTGCAGTCAGTCCTCCGCCATGGTTCTGAGGCTCCGTAACTCTGCTTCTGTCCGATAGAAGAAGCAAAACACACTAAAGGTCCTTGTCAGGGAAACACAAAAAAAACATCTTATTTGGACATTTTCCTTGGAAGGACAGTCTGAATGTTTTTCTCAGGCAGCCATAGGTCTCCATGTATTTCACCAGAGCATCAGAATGAATGAACAGAGACTTGAGACATGCCTCAGATACTCCAGGGAGTCCGTCAGCGTGAGCATCATGTCTGCTTTGATTTCTGTCACTTTTACTTCTGTGTGGTGATGCAGTTGTGAACACCTGTATTCTGTTACCTGTGACGCCAGTAATAAGAGCAGACATGACGTTCTGTGTGTTCATTGTGACAACGAAATTACTTTTTAATCATAATGGAAGTGGACTGAAGTCAATGGCTGCGTGGAGGGAAGAAAATCTGTAGAAAATGGTGTTTAATTGGTTTTTCCTGCAGTTACCGGGCTGACGTTTGTACACGTGTGGTCAGTTATTGAACAAAGCAGGGGCGCTGGTGTTTAATCTAGCATTGTGGGCAGTTTTGCGAAATGCATGGTTTTCAAATACTTTCTGTAAAAAAAATCAGATGGAGTCTGTGGTCTAATCTGTGTCTGGTCCTTGATGTGACAAAATTTGAGAACCACTGCGATAGAAGTCAGTGGAAAATTACAAATGATAACATGTCTGTCCAGAGACAATGTCTCAGCTGCTCTGGATCCCCCAGACACCTTTGCAGTTTTCACTGGAGTTACAGTTGTGTGAATTACCCAGAGTATCAGGAGCACTGTCTGCATGTTTAGATGCTAGAGGTGAGAAAATGTGGGTTTGAGACCCCCTGGTAAATGGTTCAGACGACTCTTGCATGTTAGTGTGTTGAGTTGCAGCAGAAATGCCTCAGATCAGTAACTGTGGAATCTGTGGCAGCGAGATCATTTTATTGAATCATGTCTTCCTGCAGGTCTGGTTCCAAAATGCTCGGGCCAAGTTCAGGAGGAACCTGCTGCGGCAGGAAAGCACCGGGGTGGACAAGGCGTCCGATGGCTCCGCACTGCAGGGCGGGACGCCGTCAGGCCCGGCGTCAGAGATCTCCAATGCCTCCATGAGCCCCTCTAGCACCCCCACCACCTTGACAGACTTGACCAACCCTACCATGCCCACCGTCACCTCTGTACTCACCTCGGTGCCGGGCGGCATGGACGGCCATGAGTGCCGGAGCCCGTCACAGACCACGCTGACCAGCCTCTTCTGATGGATGGAGCCCTGCAGTGCCACCTCAGCTCCACCCTCCTGGATCTAAACTGAGCACTGTTGACTCTCCAACATTAAACGGATTAGAAAAGAGAAGGTAACGGAAACAAACAAAAAAAAAAGAAAGAAAAAAAAAGATTTCATTTTGCTCTGAGCCCATTAGAGACTATTTGCATAGTGAGGCGGCCAAGCCTTACAAATGGAACAGTTGTTGTTATTTTGATGTTGTTGTCTTGTGGAGAACTGAGACTTGATTTGCATTTTTCAGTGTTTACAGAAAGAGACTGCGGAGGAAAAAAAACTGCTTAATTTTTGGAAATTCATTTTTTCCAGCACAGTATTTATGTTGTTGTACAAGAGTCACTGTTAGAAGGATTGTAAAAAATTCTTTTTTGAACAACTGAGATTAAACACAGGTTACAATATCCTCCGACTGCCATGTACCTTACACTCATCACACCCTCACTGCTACCACCACCACACCGAGACCTCTACTGCTGCTGTGCATGAGTGTGTGTGTGTGTGTGTGTGTGTGTTAGGGTTCGGTCTTATTTGTCTGTATGTGTGTATTGTGCAGGCAGCGATACACAGCCTGCGGTGCAAATGGTTCATTTAGAGACGAGACTAGACTAAACGAAACTAAACTAAACTAAACTAAACTGAACTGAACTGAACTGAACTGAACTGAACTAAACTAAACTAAACTAAACTAAACTAAACTAGACGAAACGAAACGAAACGAAACGAAACGAAACGAAACGACACTAAACTAAACTAAACTAAACTAAACTAAACTAAACTAAACTAAACTAAACTAAACTAAACTAAACTAAACTAAACTAAACGTTTTCTTCAGTTTAATAACAGGAAATAATCCTGCTCCTCTGGAATGTGTGATGTTGTGTGGAACCTGTAGATGAGGAATCAGTTTCAGTTTTAGATGCTTTTAACATTCACATGAAAACAGATGCGTTTACACTGCTGGGTTTAATGGTCAAATTCCAGCACTGTGTGAATCAGCACAGTATCTGTAAAAATCTGTGTGTGTGTGTGTGTGTGTTATGACAGGCTGATTTAGCTTTAAGGTAAATGAAAAAACTTCTGCCTCAGTTTGTTTCAAAATATGTGATATTAAAATCAGCCAAAAGTTATTTTTCTCCCCAGTTCACAAAAAAAATCTCAGCTTAAAACTGTGATATAATTCTTGTTTTTCTTTCTGAACCAGATGAGAAATATCTGCTGTAATCATACAGTCCTATTATTTATGTCTCTGGAGATGAGGCAGACTATTCCTCCGCTGTGGAGGTGAAAATGTGTCAGATTTTCTTCTCTTCTTGAGCTGAATTGACTCGTTGAGGTGGATATTTTTGTGTGTGTGATTGGAGCTGCTGCTGTGAATGGGAGGAGAGCTGCTGGTGAGGAAGAGTCTGCGCTCATCCTCACCGAGCTGCTCCTGCTGTCGTCCTTGGCTCTGTAAGGAGCAGAAACACGTCCGACTCTAACGCTTTTCTTTTCCAAGATAATTTGTGCCTCCAAGTGTGCATCACTGACTGATGTGCACGTTCAGGACGGTGACCCTGTGCAACGCCTAACAGCTGTAGTCATTAAGACGTGGGTGAAGGAGGAAGTCAGGTGACAAACGCTGCTCTAGGAGGAGGTTGGAAGGACACTGCTGTTTGTTTCCATGTGACACCAATAGTCATTGTTTCTTTTAACCACGACCCTCTGCAACTTTAACCACATTTAATATTGTAACCATGGCAACAAACATCCTCTAACCTTAAGGAAGTATTTCTTTTACCCAAACTGCAATCTTTCCCTAAACCCAACCAAGTCATGTTCGTGCCTGAACCTAACTAAACCGTGACCATGGCGATGAATGTCCGGTACACCTGCCGCTGGTACACTCCTACAGGTTGTATTGTTGTTACCGTGACGATGGTGGTCGAGTATGCCTGCCGCTGGAATGCTCCTATGACTCATATCAGAGGGCAGGGATGAATGAGGAGTTGTTGGTACAGACTGAAAGTGATTGTGATACAGTGACACCAACAAACCACCAGGAATAAGAGTTGAGTTCAGTCACCTCCTGCTGAGGTGGTCATTTATAAATTCATCAACACACTTTAGTTCAAATTCCCTCCATGCTCAGCACCACTTACCTGTTTGGTGCACATTTAGTTTGTTTAGTTATTTTTATCGGGATTGATTTCCCACAGAAATCTGCTTCCATTTCTTCTTCTTCACCCTGTTCTTCCTCCTCCTCTTCTGCTTGTACCCCTGGTAGTGTGTAACATCAGTGCACTAACATCACACACTCTTACCTGCCTCCACCCCACTAAAGAGCTCAAAAATTAAAAGAGGAGAACAGCAGCAGACACAAACTCCATGAACACACATCTTTATGATGGAAATAAACACTGAGACACTATGTTCTTTTTTCAGTTAACTCGTCATCCTTTTTTGTGCAACATTTGGATAGAAATATGCCCACGAAAATACAAACAAGTAATCCAGAGAACAATGTTTTCATTTGCATGTAGTTTTTTCATTCAAGGTAACAAATTCACTCACATTTTCTGGGTGTAGTTCATCCATGTCCCTGAGAGGGTCAGGGTCCCATCAAAGTCAGAGAGTTTGATCTGAAATGTAGTTTCATCATGTTTACATGATAAAACATCAGACTTAAGCTGCAGCTGCAGTGGTCTACATTGAAATGAGTAAAGCTGTTTTTTTGGGGTTTCTTTTGCAGGGGCCCATTATAATATAATTATAACAATAATATAATAATTATTTTATAATATAACAGAATAATATACGAATAGATATTTTTCTTAAACAATATACAGTATAATTATATTATTGTATGTTTCAAGTATAGGTGAAGCAGCTACTAACTCACTAACTGTTCAAATGCAAAACTGCATAAAACAAAACAAAATAAAATTTAAAAAATTTAAAAAATGATAATATGAAAAATATTGTGATATTCGATTTGATCTAATATCAGCCAGATCCTAATGGAGGATGTCAATGTGGATCTGCTGAGGCAGGACACATCTTCATCTACAGCAGAATACTGAAGAAAATACATTACAACAGACTGAGTCACTGTTTTCAGGTTATTTAGGTTTATTCACAGGTAAATAAATATCACTGTAATAGACCTCGTAGTTACAGGGAGGGAGGGGCCTTTCACATATCTGTGTCCAGGTGCCAATTGTCTAATAAGCCATCCATGCTTTGGTGCAGAGAACTCTGGGAAATGTAGGAAATATCTATAAATTAAAAAAATCCACAGAAGAACGAGATTGCTGATGGTGTAAAAGATTATTTCACTTACTGTACACACACAAACTTCAGATGTTAATGTCAGCATCTTTCTGCAGACCTGACCTCTGCAGCGAGCCACACTTTAAAACTTTGGAAACATGAGAATCACTCATTATCATACAGTGAGAGGTAACTATGTCATGCATCACATCATGAAGTGTGTGTATATATATATATATATATATATATACTGTACGTGTGTGTGCTGCAACTTGATGTCTATGCGCATTATGTTTGATTATCCCATTTTATAAGGACCGTTACATTCAACTGCTTTCACCAAATGTGGCACTAAAAAAAAAAACTTTAAATAAGCATCTGTGCCAAAGCTGAGAGTGATAGTAGCTGGCAAACGTCCCGGAAGCGTAATCATAAAAAATAAAAATCTGTTTTCATGAGCAGCTTTTCCTCACTCTGCTGGAGCAAAATGTGTTCAGTTTTCTCATGGCTGGATCCAGCAGCGAGGACTTGAGTTGATCATAAAGGTGGGAAGATTTTCCACTTAAGAATATCAGTTTATAATCTGAGCTTTAACAAGGAGGAGGTGGAAGGAGAGGCTGCGAGAAAAGCAGGCTTCACACTTTGTAAGCAAAACATGAAATCTGAAAAACAGACTTAACTTCCCCTGCAGAGCATCATTAGAAAAGTAGATTAAAAAAAAGAGAGATGAGAGAAGTCCCTCACAACATACAGACATGGTAATTGTGTGGTGTGAGGCATTTGGGGAAGTGATCACGACCACATCTTGTCCAGTACACAAGAATATAAGCTGTGTATGTGTGTGTGTGTGTGTGTGTGTGTGTGTGTGTGTGTGTTTGGAGCCCTCACTCCAGGAAATCAGTCAGGTCAAACAAACATATGGATGTCTTGGCTGAAACTGCATCTCAGTGCAATTTAAGGACAAAACATAGTTCAGCCTATAAATCCTCACTGATGGAAAAAAAGAGGAACATATTTGGCCACCTGCTTCACGTTAATGTGTGATATGAATTCAATCCAGTAATTACAGGGGAAGGAAAAGCCTTGGCGAACATCACAGAGAAATAACACAACAGGCTCATAACCCAAAATTTACTGTGTGTTAATGGACGCCTGTGTTTTTATTTTCCCAGAAACTGTTATTCTAAGGACAATAAACTGTATTAAGGATTTTCCTGAGCGCTTGGGGAGGGTTCAGTGGCTCCACAAAACCTGATGGTTTTTAAAATCAACTCTGTCTACTTCAGTTTATAAATTAGCCGACTCTTTATTGTCTGCAGCCTGTCAGTCAGTTCGGTATGAGACAGACCGGTGGCCTTGATTTGGCCTTTACAATTCTGGCTCTTAAAAATGATCACAACAGCATTCTTGCATATTTTAATTCATACCTCACTGATGACTTTTACTGCCTTGTGTTTTAGATTTTGTTTTTTTACCTTAAAGGAAGCCATTGGTTTCCCTTCATTTCAGTGCATCATGGAAATCAGTACGAACAGTTTCACATAGAACAAGGCTGGCAATATATATCTTTTATTATCATTAAAACTCATGGAAACTTCAAAAATAATATTGAATTGATTTAGAATTGTTTTAATTATTAAATAATTATTATTAATTAATTTATTGTCAGAAAGTTAATTTGATAGTTGATTCACCATTGATGTAATTTTTCCAGCTATTCTCTCATTCTTGGTTCTTAAAGGTCCCATCCAGTCTAAAGGTAGATGTCCATGTGTTTGTGATTATAAAGCAGGTCTAGGTTCTATGTTAATACTGTGAAAGTGTCAAAGCCTCAGTCCACAGAGAAATGCACACAGCCTGTATTCAGAAACTGAGCCTTAAAACCAGCTGTCAGGACTTCTGCAACTTTGTGATGTCACAACAAAGCAGTCACAGCCCCCAAGCCCCGCCCACCTGGACCCACCATCCAACCTTGCAGGATTTGGTTTCTCTGAGTGTTTACCTGAAATCTGCTATGTTTTTATTGGATCACTCAGAAAACAGTCAGCCATTCATAAGAGAGACAAACATCCTCTCTTCTCATTGGCTGACTGACCTGTTGTTATTAAAACTCCAGTGAGAAGCCTGAGAGAGGAGATGTAACACTACACTGAGATGGTTTTTGGTTCTTAAAAACACAAATGTCCATGTCTTCTGATGGAGATCAACACTTCAAATAGAACACTGGGAACATACAAAATACGGGACCTTTAAATGAGGGCATTTGATGCTTTTCTTTTTTCTATATGATAGAAAAAATAATTTGTAGGGTGAAGTTCTTGGCTGTTGTTTAGATGGAACAAGACGTAGATGGAACAACACTGGTCTTTGGAAAATTATACATTTGTGATTTGTTATTTTACTTTTGTACAAGTTACATTTTAATAAATAATTTCCACACATTTTGCATTTGAATTCAAGAGCATTCAAATGCACAATATTACTGTGAATCAACAATGTGAATTTGATTAAATTAAATGCAGCATGATGGTCTCAGTGATACCTTAGCTAACTGAAGTAAGTCTCTACAAACAGATCAAGTCAAAATAAAGGAAACAATGATTTCTCATGTAATAAACAGAAATCTAACTCATTAAACTGACCCTGTCAGTCTGGTGTACAGGCTCTGCTGTGTTCACCATGAGCCACATTCACATTTGCATTTCAGGTGTTTAGAACGCACACTTCTGCAGAGTGACACACAACCACTAAAGCTACAGCAGAAGAGGCTTAAAATCCTGGATCAGTGACCTTACAAGCAACCAACAGTAAGAAGAGCAAGGGTCAATGTCTCTCAGACACACACACGCACACACACACACTCACACACGGCTCTCCAGCCTGTCCTGATTCACATCCTGTTCTCCCAGCACAGCTTTCCCAGAGGAGCGGGTGCCAGGCAGGCTGGGTGCCGAGGGCTTTTAGGTCTCATGTTAGGTGTCTGAGCCAGAATCTACAGAGGATGCCAAATACATTGGCCAGATGTACCCACACACTCATATAAAGTGGTGTGATGAAGGCTTTAATAGAGAGAGGCCAGTCTTAACAACACATGACAGGCAATATAGAAACACTGGGCCTTGTAAAGTTTAATATGCAGGAACGGAGCCAAATCTCAGCATCGGAGTGCCTTTCTAAAGATTCTGAATTTTCTTCCTCTTTGAAGAAATGTGTGTGTGTGTGTGTGTGTGTGTGTGTGTGTGTGTGTGTGTGTGTGTGTGTGTGTGTGTGCGTGCGCGCGCGCGCGCAAGAGAGAGAGATTAATAACGGCTGTCTTGTGTAATTAATGATGATTAATAACAGCTAATTAACGGATGTCTAATTAACATGTCATCCATTTACATTCACATACAGCTGGAGTGGTCAACTCGTCGGAGTTATGATTGACTTACTAAAACAGGAGTGTGAGTTTGTGCTGCTCTCTGCTTTTACTCTCTGAATGTGTGTGATCGGCTCAGACCGAGGCCTCGGCCATACAAGAGCTTTCTGATGTAACCCATCAGAATGTAGCCTTTTTTCAACCAGAAACTATAAAACTGAATGTTGATATTATATTATCATAGCCAGGCACATGCACAGATAGACCTCAGGTGGTGCTCAAGCACCTGCCCTTTTGCCCTCTGACCAGAAAAGTGCCCCTTTTACAAGACTTTTTTTTCTTTGTCTAATTTTATATTTCAGTTTTTAAATATGGCCTTTGGCATCAGTTCTCATCTAAATGCATTTTTAAATGACCAACAACTGCCTTTGAGTTGTGTCTCCACAAGAGGCACGAGCCCCTGCCCCTCACTCTTCAGCGTCCCTCGGCCTCCACAGTGAACACACAGAGAGGAGAGCTCTGCAGAGCAGCACTCCTCACTGACCTGCCTTCACTGGTGTCAGCCAGTGTTTGCCCACAGTGTTTGTCCTAAGCCTCGTTCTTTGTTACCGTTGTGAAATGAAAGAACTATTAAAACAGCTCTATACAGACAGTGTAACTCAGGTAACAGCCTCTATTAACCTTAACGATTTTATTACCACAACAAAATCACTAAACTCCTTAATGAACTGAAGACTGAGCTGTGAGTTTGATTGTATTTACTGATAAAACACTTGCTCAGAGAGAAAGTTAAAGAGACAGAATATCTTTCTTATTGTGTCTCTCACATGGAGCACAGCCTCAGTCTGGATCCATGACAGTTTTCAACCACTGTTTCCACAGAAAGTATCTCAGAGGCAGCTCTTTATTTCTAACACCCTCTGTATATGTGCTGAACTGATCTTAGTGAAGCCTCCTTTTGACCGACTCCCGATTGTCATGTTAAACTTACTGCATTACATGTCGATACAAAGTCAACACTTCCTGTGACCATTTCAAATTAAAAGCCCTCCAGCTTTTCAGTAGACAGAAACTCTTTATTTCTTAACAAACATTTTATTGCCGTGCTGCAGTAAGCATATTGTCTGAACTGAAAGTGCTTCTATGTAGGCCTACCTTAAATATTATTAAGACATTGCCACGAGACAATCAGCCCATTCAAATCTGGCTTCAGAAAAAGTAGCTGTAAGGTCGGCCCTTGAAGTTGGGCCCCTGACAATTACAGTCTGGTGAGGCTCACAGTTGTAATGCATCAACATCTTATCCTACTGTTGGTGTATTTTTGGGAGATTAACCCTTAATTATTTTATGTTGAATGAGGTAATTTATCTCTTTTTTCCTCATGTATTTGATATTTAGTTATTTATTAGATATGTATTTTATTTCAGCTTTTAGTAGTGATATAGATTAGAGTGATATAAACAGTTACACCACACAGAGTAACAGACGTTAGATCTTTCCTGTTGCCACATATAGAGGGAAACTGGGTTTTATTATGCCCATAATAATAATAACAATAAACTTGAAGCTTAAACAATATATGAGTTTGAGAGCACATCATTTTTCCCTCTAACCTACCTACTTTCTCTCACCTGCACTTTATATTGCATCATCGCAGAAAGAAGAACAGGAAGGTAAAGATACACCTATTATTTACCCATAATAATTCACATTTAGCGTCACACATTTGTGTTGATCAGCTGACATAATAGAGAGTGGATACAATATTTGACATTTGTATTATGTGTTATTACAGAGGAAAAGGTTGTGCTTCTATACCTCCCCAGGTTTCTGTAAATTCTGGTCCTAGTTTTGCTTACTTCACAATACTTTACAGTATTTTACAGTCACTTACTTTACAGGCCGGTGGGGAGGTTGGAGGGGGTCGGAGCACTTGAATATAACATAAAATGAAAATGAGCTGGTTTCCGATCCTCCTTCCCTTGGTCATTATGTGGCAATTTAGGACGGCTTTAGCCCTTTGCCTCTCACCCTGAGGGCCTCTCCATCTCAGGGCTAGCAGCTAATTAGCTAATGCAGAGACGGCTCTCCCTCTGATCATATTCACTCGATGGCCGCAGACGCACGGAGAGATGAAATTAGAGTGATTAATTAGGCTTTGACACTCCGCCAAAGGTTCTCAATTTAGCACTGTCACATCAATAAAAAAGGCATCTCCTCAGTTGCACGCCGGGGTAACTGAAAGGAAAAACGATGTGGGGGTATTACCAACAATTAAGACCAATTAGTTGGAGCAACCCTCCAATGGGAAGACATACATAAACACATGACAGAGCACTTACAAGGTTACACCACAGTAACCCACTAAGATGACTGTGTCTCTCTACATGTTATTTAACTTTTGAGAGTTAGTAGAGAAAGTGATTGGCTGATTGGATAATTACATGAATGAGTGTAATGAAGTGCTCACTGACTGTACTGAACTGACTAATGTTCCACCAAATTGTACAATGTGTTACTGTGTTTTACAGGCAGTTAAATCTAGATTGTTGTTAGATACAGGCTAAAAGCTAATTTTATGATCTTTGCAAAACCATTATAGCAACATGTTAGCAATACAGTCAGGACAGGTTTAACCAAGCTTCACTGACTGAATAGTGGATGCCAGCAGTAGGTCCACTGAGAGTCAGGGTGTCTGAAGCCGATAATGACAGGTGAGTTATAGACAACCAGGAATCAGAATGAAAACATTCACAGAGCGTTTTAAATGAAAGATCTGTGTGCAGAGTTCAGGCTGAGTGAGTTTCAGTTGTTAACTTTATATCAACGCCATGTTGTCAACATGTTTATATGATGAAATGTTACCATTGTTCTTTGAAAATTGTGCAGCTGACAACTGATGCAGCAGCGCTCCACACACAACCTTCATCAAAGCTTTAACATTAGCTTGCTTTTAAAATGGTACAAAATGTGCTAGTGCTTGTTGTAATGCGTCATTTCCCAATATAGGCTCTACTCTGCAGCCTGCACAGGTAGAGTAACACCTGCCCAGGTACATAAACTGACTCAGTTTCAGCTTCAGTAAATCTTACATTAGAATAAATTAATTTCACTCTTTCCAAACAAAGTCATTTTTGGCCACACGCTGATGCTGAGTTGCTGCAGAAACTGATTGTGGACTAGACTTCTACTGAGAGTGTGCATGTGAGGTGTTCAGGGAACGTCTGTAAATTGTAGCTACAGAAAACAACCTGGGAATCAATAATGGGACTGGTATCAATAAAATTGTATCTATTTCCATTCCTATGTGTGTGCATGTGTGTGTGTGTGTGTGTGTGTGTGTGTGCTAGCACATTGTATGTGCTGCAGCCTCTGTAGTTTTGTACTTTTTGTTGGATTAAATTTGGTAACGAGACGAGAAATTTTATCAGTAATTCTGGTATCATATGTGTAGGTGCAGAATTTTCCTTTAAATGCTTGTCAGAGTTGTTGTGTTGATCTACCACTCGTTTGTCTTGCTACTGACAAACATTTGTCACATTGAAATCGTCTCTTTTGTTGGCAGTGTGAATTTTAAAAGTAGCGGAGGCCCAGTGCTGAACAAAGATCACATGATTCAATGTATTTTGTTTACATTAATGAAATGACCTTGTGTGTGCACATTCATTTCCACTGGAGCTCAGGGTGTCACACCAAACAGCACTAAGATAACTTTACCGTTGACAAAATTCCTCCAGACTTTGCCTGTTACGTGGTCCTTTCAGGATTTGCCCGGGCAGCGGGATTGACTATGACTAAAACTATCTATAGCCAGTGTCTTCAGGCAGACACCTCACTTTTTTCATTTTGTGCCTTAATCATATTCATTTAATACCTTCGCAGCTTAAAACAAAATCCAAGCGTTTCCACAGATCTCAACCATCCTCACCTTGACAGACAAGGAGGAGAGCTCATTTAATCCAATCCAGCCATTACCATGTCTACAGGAAAGGGCTGCCTTGAACAACCAGAGAAGAAACACTGCTTCATTATCCTCCTTCCCAGGTGACAAATCCTCTCTGAATGGAGTAGAATGTAAAAGTTTCCCTGGGACACACCGGGCTCCTGCTGTATTTAGATATACAGTGAAGTGCTGTCAGGGCGGTGTGCAGCAGGTTTGGGGATCTGCACTTAGCCAGGCGGTGCATGGAGCTGGGTGGGGAGCAGCCGGGATCTCCCCGCGGGTGCTGGTGTGAGCGCAGCACAGGCAGCTGTCAGCAGAGAGGTGGAATTTCCTGGTCTGACGCTGACAGAGGCTGTCTGCAGGCAGCAGGAGCACAGCCAGAGTGACACCCTGTTTATTCAGAGATGACATCCAGGACCGGGGATGGGTGTCACTGGCATTTTGATTCACCTAGCAATGTGAAAACTTCCCTGAAACGCCGTGTGATGAAGTCTTTGTAGAGTACACATAACCAGAATAATTGAGGAGTTCCAGCGTGCGTGGGCCCCATCATCCCCGCCACCCGGCTGTGCGAGGAGCTAGCATGGAACTAACACACATGCACACACACAGAGACACACACACAGACATGCATAGCAGAGAGAAAGAGAACACATTTTCTCACATAGTTCCACCCACACACTCAGTGTAAAATCTGTCCCAGATTTGCCGCCCCAAAAAACACGAAGCAGGAACCAAAATTTCTTTATAAAAGCTGAAGATATCATACATGTACCATATCCTGGAAATAAAATACCCACATACTCACCGAACACCTGTCAGTGTCAGACAAAATTATCATGGCAGCCAATGAGAATGTGCAAGATTTAAGTTTCGATAAATATAGTGCAGGGTAAAACCATATGGGTTTATACAGAATATACAGTAGTTTTGAAGTCATCTCAAGTTTACCGAACCAGGGAGGTTAATCCACATTAAAGTAAGTAAGGAAGGTCAAAGTGGATTTGTAAACTATGACAGTTTACAGTGAATGGTTTAGGTACTATTTTGTCCACAAACACAACCTAACCCTGTTTTATTTATGATGTGACAACACAATTACGGTTTGGTTAAGGTTATGTTTCAGGGAGCTACAATAATAGCAATGTGGTTAAGGTGGTCATGGTTAAAACAAACCAATGTTGACTGTTTGTTGGAAAGAGGAAGTGAAGGGTGGCCTGCTGTGTTACAGTTTCATATGTTGTTGACCATCCTCCCTCTCTAAAATAACATCACCTGACTTCCACCTTTGCTCCTGATGGACTGCAGTCATAATAGTCTGCTAGAGGGCGATGCCACTTGAACGTAAACAGATATTTTCGGGGCATTAACTGATGCAACAAAGGACAGTTACTCTGAGTACGTTTGTTGGACCTGGAGGTTTGTTTACAACCTGGCTGATTGTCTGATCTTAGCATTTAGCTTAGTGAGTACAATGTTCAACCGATCAGCTTTGACAGATTTGACTCACACCCAATTTGCCCAATCAGAGTCTCCAACCCAATTAAAAAGAAGTCCACTTTTTAATTTCTATTTTGGATTTGAGTGTTTTTTTTCTTTGGTCTTCACCAGTGACTGTGTCAAAAGATGGACAAACACATCTCTTCTTCCTCCCACTGTACAAAAATTAAGCCAAAATATCACAGATAAGAGCACCGCTATCTTGCGCTGAAAGCCTGAGCTGTAGTGATCAAGGAGCATCTTGAGATTGAGGTCCCACCCATATACCTGCTTGACCAAATCCTGAGTCAATCATGGCATTGCACTCCTGTTCTATAGAATCAAAAAACTAATTAAAACCAACCTTATCAGAAAAATGCACTTGAACATTAGTGTAACAAGAACTAGCTAAAATGACAGAAAACACATTTGGGAAAAATGTATTTGATATGTATCTTGATTTTTTAGTTTGGCCCTACCTATACTGCAGCCCAGAGGGGTTTGATTTTTCATATTTTCCACTGGTGTGAAGTGTGGGGTAAGCCTCTTTTTAAATTGTGCAATGGAGCATAAATGAAAGTAAAAAATCTGTAACAGGAAGTGTTTGTTTTTGTTTTTTTACAGCACATCAGAACTAAATAAACCGAATAGGCTAAACTGTTTATATTCTGCTTAGAGGGGAGACTGTGGATTCACTAAATAACAAAACTGTATACTGTATACATTACTGTATATAGATAGGTAACTCGTCTAATGTTGGGCATCCACTGCAGAGATTGATAGCTGATCATTTATCTCACATGGTCCAACATTTAAATATGGAGCAGTGAGATTAAAGCCGTGTTATTCATCTGAGAATAAATACTGGAAGTGCAGCCTTTGTGTGCAGGTTTTCTCTTGTCTTCTGTTTGCTTGATCATCATCCTGCTCTGACTTTGGATGGTTGAGTATACAAGTCTTTCATTTTGATATAAATATAGCATAAAAGTTCATTTTGTACATTTGATTTAGCTGTATGAAGAAAATGAAAAGACGCCTGCACTGTAGGCATCTTTGGACCATGTAGCAGAACGATGTACGTTTGAATAATCCTCTGGTAATTTTCAAAACTTCCAAATCCCTCAAGGTGGCATTTGTAAACTGGTAGCTGATGAGTCCAGCTTTTGTGCTCACTCTGATGATTCGATATATTCAGTCCCGGATGAAGATTTCCCCAAACACAGGGACGTACAGCATCTGAATTAATGCAGCTGAAATTCTTATCTTGGCTGTAATTATATAAAAATCGTGCTGCCCAAACTGAAAATCAATCCACTCAACAGATAAATCTAAATTAAACGCCTGTCATGTGTTCTGCCAGATAAGGAGATCAGGGCAAGCAAATGCTGTGCACAGAGAATGGTGCAAAGCAAAAAAAAAAAAAAAAAAACTAAATTAAGAATGAACAACTGTGTTTTCTTGCTACATAACACAGGCACAAAGATTGCACAAAATGCACAAACACACACACACACAGGGGGAGCATGGCTATAAATAAAGTCAGCTCATAGAGCCAAGGAGCAGTGGCATATGATTGGAGGGAACATGCACATGAGAAAGGTTACAACCAGCCAGTGGCCCATTTGTCTTGTTTGGATACAAACTACTTGATTCCCCA
The DNA here is from genome assembly GCF_046630095.1 of Trachinotus anak. Taxonomy (NCBI): domain Eukaryota; kingdom Metazoa; phylum Chordata; class Actinopteri; order Carangiformes; family Carangidae; genus Trachinotus; species Trachinotus anak. Next base: position 1,889,143 of record NW_027273859.1, on the reverse strand, counting down.
AATGAGTGGTGAGGAATCCCTCGACATCAGCACTTAATCACGGCCCGTTCACCATTATAAATCAGTTGAACTACTGACACCTGAACTTTATTCTGTACACACTGTAAAGGCCACAGGCGCAGGCTCATGCTATTAGCAGAGGGCTGATCCATTGTGTGTGCATTCAGGTCAGAAAGCGGGGCACAGGATACACGATGCATGCATCACCTGAGCTTTGTGAGTGCAGCAACAGTAATGTAACAGGAGAGAAAACAGCATAAAGGATGAATGATACTGTAACCTAACCCTCAGATGGGTTTTGTTTTTGTGTTAAAATTGTTGAAAATTCAGAGTAAGTTTAAAGATAAGGAAATTAAACTCCATATCAGTCATCCATCTCCAGATATTAGGTTTTTAGTATTTTACATGTAATTTATATAAAACAGCATCATCTCTGCTGGTTGGAAAAAACAAAAAGTATGATAATAAAAAATTATTTAGCTCTATGTTGTTTTGTATCAGGCAGCAAGAAAAATGCTTGACAATGCAAGTCTCTAGAACAAAAGGAAAAAAAAAACTAATTACAAATCCATGCTCCTTAATTTCTTAATGTGTGATATCTAACAACTTATTTTTATCCCCAAATGACCTTTGTACTCTCAAATCACCAATTTCTGCTATATGATAAATATTTAAGCTGACATTTAAGTACAGAGGTGTTGAATGCATTTCCTTCCACATAAAACATTTGAAAAGCTAATTCAAAAAAATATTTTAAAATCATAATTTGTTTACCATCATTGGTAGCATTGCTAGCAGTCTTCTTCTGCAGTGCATTAATTGTTGCATTTCTGTTTCTCCATGTAACCTCACTCTCTTTTGCTCAAAATGATCAGTGAAGCACAATACAGACAACAGGATAAATTGTGTTGTGTTGTGCGTGTGTACATGTATGTGTGTCCATGTCTTCACAATACAAACAACACGGGGACTCACCGATCACCAAACTCCAGGGCTGAAACATGAAGCACCAACAGTGAAGAACTAAGAGCTGCAGTTCCTCTAATGACCACTAGAGTCTGGCTCCAACAGTGAGTCAGTCCCCATTGACTCCCATGTTCAAATGTCCAACTTTACAGCAGAAACAAACATGTTTACAGCCTGGTACAGAAACTGTTCTGGTCTCTAGAGCTAATTTCCTCCTTCATGACAACTGTACGGCTGAATTTTATAGAACTCACCTTTTTATATTTTATTAAGGACTAAAGGTGTGGAGAAATTAGGGTGTAACTGCTTTGAGTGGCAGATGGGTGTCATCACAGTTGGCCAGCTGCTCACTGTCTGCTCGGCGTCAGCTAAATTTGAGTCACTGAACGTGACCTCTCAGCTGCATTTGTGGCGTTTGAGCCTTTCGGGGGATTTTTCAAAATAAATACCAGACGACTAGAAGAACGTGAGGAAGTCTGTGCTCCTGTTTTTTTAAGGTGAGTAAAATTCTAGTATTATTCTATTTATGTTAGCACTAATTAGCAGGTATCGGTGTCTGCACTCACCATACCGACTTGATAGCTTAGCTTTTTAACTAGCTAATTAGCCAGCAAACAAATTATCATTGCCTCAGCCTTCGAGCAAAATGCTCAGATGTGCTGATGATGCTAACAGGAGCGTTTGATTTCCACAGTTATTAAACCCATTTTGGAATCAGACACTGACAAAACAATGGCGGAGGAGCCCACTCTGAGCTTCAAAACCGCTCTAAAGAAACCTGTGGGTGACACACATGTTCTCATTCTCATGGAAGATTTCAGGTCAGCTGTTTACATGGTAAAAATCTGGTGTTTATAGCTCTTATCCGTTTAATTGGAACATCTGTGTAACATAATAGTGATGACTACATCGTGCATCGTTCATCCTCCTCACTGGCTATTTATCTCTGTGGCACTTGTGATCACATGAAGTGGAGAAACACCTGCATTTACATCAAGATGGAGGCATACATAGAAAAACACACAAAACGAAACAGGTTAAATCGTTAAATCGTTTCTGTTTATTCTGACTCAGGTATTAAGGAGCATTTTTATTCTCGTTAGATTTTTAACCAATTATAACCAGAATATTAAGCACCATGTAAATGTACCTACTGGTCAAAAGCTCAGACTGGCGTTCTGTCTAGGGGGTATAGCGCTTTTGCCCAATGTCAACTGGGATTGGCTCCAACCCCCTGCGACCCTGTACAGATACGCAGTATAAATACTGAATGGATGGATGGATGGTCAAAAACTCACTAGGGTACAGTTGAACTATGCTATTTAATTACTTAAACCTGCAGTGCGGAACCTTTGTCTCTCCCTTCTGGCACTGAGGGTAAGTGCAAAAACAGAAAAAGTAAAAGCCATTATGACGTTGGTCTGTGTCTTTGCAGGCAATTCCTGTCTTTTTTAGACTGTTGTCCTTCCTCTGTCGGGGTGTTTCTTTCCCATCAGGAGCATCAGAAACTTTTTTTGGATGCTTATAGGTTTCTCCGCCATACTCCAAGCTGCTGTAGCCTGCTCCTTCTCCTTCACAACGGTTGCTCCCCTCCTTAGCTCTGGCAAACTAATTATTGCTGGTTGATGTAAAATGCATCATTACCAGTTCTCCAGCACGGGAATGTCGCCACAAACAGTGGATTTAAAACCTCAGCACGGTGTACTGTGAAACACGGAGAGATTTACCTGAAGCTGACAAGCTTGACAAGCATCATCTGAGCTCATTTAGCAAAGGCTTGAATGTAACTGACGTTCATTCATATGTAAAAGTCCCACACTCCAGCTTTAATTAGTGCCCAGAAATTTACAGAATATAACCTTAAACTATGTTGTTGATATTACGATTTGAACATGTTGACATGATGTGAAATCACATTTATCCATGTATCCGCGTGTGCTCATAATCAAAGCAGAACTCCTTCTAATCCGACTGGTTCATTTACATCAGTTTGTCCATGACCTGACAGCAGTCACTGTGGCTGTGTCCAAACAAAACGAGATGGTCTGGCCTACAAAGGTTTTCTGCTTTGCGTTACCAGGTGTGCCCGCCCTTACCGTAGCGTCACAAAACGCCACTCTTGTCACCTAGCAACCTCGGGATAGTTTCGTCTACAAAGGATCCACCCATTGGAGCCATCGTTGAATGCAGTCTCCGAAGCCAAAGACAAGTAGAATGAATAAGAAACAATAAAGAATTGTGGGTACATCAGTACCAAAACACAGCTGCTAAAGTCTCCCACCAAAATTCGCAGGTATCAGCTGTTTTTTTTAAACGCTGGTAAGCCTGCTTTCAAAATGCGATCGACTCCTTGTACACTGCTAGCTCAGTTTGCTTGAAAGGACACACACATACACACACATATCCGCAGGTTGGTCCTCCTGTGTGTTGGAACCTCTGTGTATGACGTTTCGGTCGGTCACTGTGTGTTTTTAAAACTTATTTTAGGGCTGCAGCTCACTCTTTCATCCACAAGCACAGTGTGGCTGCAGTGCTTCTGGTTTAACAGCACTGTGCAGGACAAGTCTGTTTATAGTGTTTGTGCTCTGAAAAAAATTGCAACAGGAAAAGGGGTGAAATTAGTGTGTTCACCCGGGTGTCGTGTACATCATTGCAGATGGAGCCAATTAATACTGTCATTGTCATTTGATGTGAATGCTGATTGTACCCTTTTCCATTGCCGAAATAACAACAATAAGTTGTAATAAACAACAATAAGTTGTTTATTACAGCAGAAGGTTGTTTATTAAATCTCAATCTGGCTGTTGCAAAACAGTTGTATATGAATGTAATTTATATGTATGTATGTGACAGGACTGAGGCACACATTATGTAATGCAAGAGCACTCCACTTTTCTTCTGTTGACATCCTTTCTCTTGGTCTTTTGACGACCTGTTTTCTGAATGGAGGAAAAGCTGAATGGAGGATATCTGAGTTTATGCATACGGTGCTGCTGGGTTTTTTCACAACAAGACACTCTTTCTCCACCCATAGAGGGGCAGCGTACTGCAGAACTGCAGGCTTCACTTCGTTCATTGTGTTCCGTCCAGGCTCATTAGTCATTTGTTTGGGACGGGCATCATTACAACGACACTGTTCAATGGATGATTGACAGCTCTCCCCTTCACTCAGAAATCAACATGAACCCCACCTGATGAAGCTGCGTGTCAGAGTCTTCCTCCGCCCACAGGGTTGTAGCATAGTGTTAAGTGTGTATTGCTATTGTTGTGTTGTTGTACACAGCATTGATGATGTTGTGTAAACATGTGAGAGAGTGTGTTGGAGTCAATGTTTGCATTTGTTTTGATGGAGGTTGTGTGTGTGTGTGTGTGTGTGTGTGTATGTGTGTGTGTGTTATGTCATTCACTACTTTTGGGGACAAATTTCATACTAAAGACCAGTTAATTATCCAACTGGGGACAGGATGGGTTTTTTAGGTCAGTGGATAGTGTTAGAGCAAGTCTACGTATTGTCCCCAAAAGTCACCTATGTCAGTGTGTGTGTGTGTGTGTGTGTGTGTGTGCATCTGCCTTTGTCTCATTTACGTGAAGAGCATCACACCACATCTCTTGATGCATCAATGACATGGTCAGTGAGTGTGTGCGCTCTGCAGCAGCTTGTTGGGCTGAGTTGTAAAGCCTTGTCCCCGGCTCGTCCTGCCTTTATGTGGCCCAGACAATAGGCAGACCTCCCAGCAATGCAGCTGGACCTGGCCCTCCATACAACAGCACTCATCGCTGCACTGTAAAACTTTGCTCCGGTCAAACGTACTCATCAAATACTTTACGTGTTGCTTTGGTCAGCAGCGGTTCTCCAGATAAAGATGAAGGTGGGGATCTGTTATGTTTCAGTGGTTCCTCTTTCTTAGAGGAAGGGTCTTGAGGCTGCAGTTCATCACACAACACAGTCACACTCTATTGGACACAGCTAACCTTTTGACTGGAAACTGTTACCGGTCACAGAGACAAGTTTGGTCTGATGGTGGCACTAGAGAAAAGGTCAAGAGAGCAGAATAATATGATTATTTACCCTCTCTTACAGATTCCTGCTCGTCGACCAAATCCTTGCCTGATCGCCTGATGGTGGCAGTAGAGGAAATGTCTGACACTGTTGTCATTGTTTTTTTTATGTAGCATGTGGACCAACGTGCTAAAAACATGGTGGTGCAGTGTGTATCATGACAATGCTACTGCACATGTGAATTTTTCTGGGTTGCTGGAAAACAAAGAAAAATGAGTCATGGTACTGTAACTCAAAGAAATTAATATTAAGTGCAATTAATTGTTCATTAAGAAATTAATTACAATGAGGATGACAGGTGAATCTTTTACTTCACTCATTTTGACATTTCTTTTTATCCAAATCAGGCACATCACATCTCAAGGACAGAACACTTACATATTTTTTACAGTGTAGTCACACCAGCTCCTGTACTTGGGAAAGGTTCTTGGTGATTCATCTGTCACTCATGGGCGGCCAAAAGCCTGGTGAAAGGCTCTGTGCCGGCTGAGTGGTGAGCATTTCTGAGGCCCAGGCGGGTGGGGAAGAAAGGCCTTTGTTCGGAGCTTCCCACTCCACTGGCCTGCTTTTGGGTTCTCTGGAAATGGGGCCACAGTAAACAAACAATACATCCCGATGAATGGATAATGATGCACATGTTTACTGAGTGAGATTTCTGCAGCACATTCTCTGTTCGCTCAGCAAAAAAAAAAAAAAAAAAAGACACAGATAAAGAGGCATTTCAATGCATGTGATCAATCTTTTGTGTTATACCAAAGGTAGAGCAAACAAAAGGATTCTCAGTCTCAATTATCAGGAGTCTCAGCTTAGTGAAAGTTTAACTCATGGTTGATCCTTTGGTTGTTCCACATCAATTATCAGTTCATCCTGTAACAAAAATGTCAAATTAACACATTTGACTCAGTTTAGAAACAAATACAAAGAGTACTGGTGACAGCACTGGGTCATATTTGATTCAAAAGCTTTTCCAACTTTTCAAACAGCATATTCATATATTTGTATATAATAGCTTTTCTGATTCCTTTTAAATTAGGCATCTTGGAAGGACTTTTGTGACTTTGGGACAAAGGCCTGTCAACACTGACTGACCGATTAACTCCCAGTGCACTCCAGCCCACTTTATTGTCCAAAAATGTGGGCCTGTTGGGAATAAAGGTGTATCCCAGTTTATCAGGCTGGATTAAAACATCAGGCAGACAATATCAACAGACTTCAGAACATCTCTTTTGTTCAAGACAGACTGGGAGAACTGGGTTGCATTGTTCTGTGCGCTGCACATTGGGAGCCTCAAGGTCTTTGGTGCACCGGAAGAGAAAATGGGAATAATAGACCGCACACAAGTCCTTCTCCTCACCTCACAAAGGCCTCTGCCTCCCATTCCCATGCCAGAGAAGCATCGGGCTCCGGGGGCAGCCCATCAAAGTCACTTGACTCAGGAGAGCTCCTCTCACAGAGGCAGGGGGCAACGTCCTCACAGGGCCCATTAAGCACAAGCACCACAGAGGGTACTTGTTCCAAGGACTCCATCTGCTTGTTAAATTATGGTTCCTTATGATTCTTCTCAAGTAATCAGTCGACATTTTTACAGAAAAGGGTGTTTCTGCTGCTGCTCTAATATAACACAAGAGAGTTTTATATTTGTTCATCACATTTGCTTCATGTTTGGTCCAAGTGCTGTGATGTGTTTGACCGGTGGTGACGTGTTGTTGTCTTCTCATGTTGACATAACCTGAAGTCACAAATTTTCCTGAAACTGTAAGTTACTTTTTTTTTTTTTACTTACATCAAGGAAAAACTGTGATCCCAGTTTGAGATGAAATAAGAGATGAAAATTTTACAGTAGTTTTCTCTTTCTGTTTTTTAAATTCTATACAAAACTCAATTACTATTATTATTTGTAAATCGACAACACAACTGATAGTATTATGGCAATAATGAAAAATTACATTTATTTCTCATTTACTGAAAAATTACTATATTATTACCCCCTGAAGAAGGTTATGTACGGACGACTGAAACTACCAAAATCTAAAGTAAATAAATGAATGACTCAGGCATTAATTATGTTTTAATTTGCTTCTGTATTTATTCACCTTTATACTAATTCCTTATTTATTTCCTTCCCATTTAAATTATTTAAATGGGAAAGTACATTTAAAATTTTAATTATTTCCCCTTTGCAATTCCCTATATTTATTTCCTGGAGACTGGAGGAACACATTTCTGTTGTGACGCCAGCTGTGGGTCGGAGCAAGGCGTGTATAATCGATCTGTGTACTCTGATCAATCAATGGGTGAACAGTTGACCCAGCGACACACTTTGAATGACAGCCCCCTCCCTTGCATAATGAAGCAGAACTGCATCAAGAAATGTAAACATAAAAAACTGAAATTAATAAGTTTGGGGAAAATAAATAGGAGGTGTGGGGCAAAGGGGAAATAAATGAAGATAAATAGATAATAAATAAGTAAATAAATAATAAATAAAATGGAATGTAAATAAATAGGGGAATCATTACAAAGGTAAATAAACACAGATGCAAATTATGTTTATGTCACATTTTATTACTTGATTAATGCTTCTCTATTTTTAATTTTATTTTGGTCTATTTAATGGCAGATTAATTTATTTATTGAGTCATTTATTTAATTTAATTTTTTCTGTTTCTGTCCTCCACAGTGTCTGGATGTTGGTTTGTTAGTCAACAGGATAACGCAAACAGTACTCAACTGATTTGCAGCGAACTTGGTGGAGGGATTCATACGGTGGCTCTAAAGGTCAAAACAAAATAACATTTCACAAAAGTTGTTTTGTTTTCTGAAATGTTATTTCATTTTGTGAAATGCTGTTGCGTTTTGACCTCCAGGGCCACCGTAGATTCATCATGGGCGAGGGAAGTACCTGTTAAATTTTGCTGCAGTAGTAATGTAAGAAATTATTTACTTATTAACAGTACATAAGTGCTGCAAAGCTCAACCAGTCCTCCAACCCGAACAACCACAGAGGTGTTTTTCAGCTCTCTGATACAACCCATAAGAGTGTCTCCTGGTCCACCTTGTTACATGGTTACAATAATAACAGTGAATGGTCATGGGTAATAGAAACAAAATAAACTGCTGCTTTCACATAGGAATTGAACACCGCTCTCCTGTGTCATATTCATCCATCCACCCCAACCTCCTCCTGACGTGCCTACATTGTTTGAACGTGAGTCAGTTATTGTTGGTGTTGAACAGCATAGAGCCATAATGCAAATTCTTTCCAAGGAGCGGTGGCTGGTACCTGCTCTTCATCTCTCATCTTCATCACCTTCTCTCGTTCTTCATCTTATCCTGTACCTCTTCTCTTCCCAAAGCTGAGCTTTGACTCATTTTCATTTAATTCCCCCCCAGAACATGTGCCTTGTCCTTTCCTCATACAGGCACATGGGGGATGCGATCATACACAACTAAACAGAAGGTTAGATGCTAATTTAACATGCAAGAATTAAATTCCTCTTTCAGTACCATGGGTAGTGCCCCTCGGCCAGTTGTGCCAAACTTAAAATTAAAGGCAACAAAATAACATGCTGTCAACACAAGAATGAATAGATAATTGTCAGATGACAAGAGCTAACAGTTGAAGTCCATTTCTCATTTTACTGTACTTGCACTATACAGTAGACTGTTCCATAGTCAGACTGGACTTTGGGCCATCTCTATGACGGACTATTTTATGAGCTACTGAAAACCAGATTCTATTCTGACTGTGTGTCGACAGTAAACTGGCGGACTCTCAGTTACGGGATGATATCCACCACCTGGAGTCAGAGCAGTGAAGAAAGGATAAGCTGCTTGACAGCTTTGTTTCTGTAGCTGCTGTCCAGGCAAGACATTTCTGCCATGATTACCCATACGCCGCCATCACACTGCAGCCAGTAACTGAAATGAAAGCTGTGTGTACGACTAACTAACTGATTATCTTAGTCTGAATCTTATAATGTGATAAGTTCTTGTACTGGCTGAGATGTGTCAGGCTGCTCTGTGAAGGACGCTGATGAAGTTCGTGGGTGCTCTGACATTGAGGAAATTGGCAGGTTGATAGTTTGTTCAGAACTCTTTGTCTTGGGAACTGTATTTAAAGGACCAACAAAGCAAACAGTCTTTGTGCCAACTGACCACTTCATCAACTCTTTGTTCGTGCAGTGGTGCAGTGGGAACACAAGTTTACATGTTCTTGTTCTCTAGTGTACTTTGTAGAGGAGCACTTCTACATTTCGACTGGTTGATGCTGAACTCCGTCATGGCTCATAACCATAAAGTTGCCTGGAATCTGGTCAGAATTGTGTTTTTATTGCATTGCACTAGTTGTACATGGGAATTATTTTTCATGAGACAGGGTTTCTTCACCGCTCCTCCTTGAGGTTAATCTGGCAGATACAGAACCTCCACAATGGAAAGATCCTATTGTTTTGTATTAGCATTGGTTAAATGGTCATTTCTAACTCCGGAGCTAAAAAGGTTAACTGACACATTCTCTGTGTAGCAGTGAACCGAACAAAAACCGTCTCAGACCTCACAGTGAAATGTCTGGGGGGTGAAAAGCAGGATACAGAGCTCATGACTCAGAAATGTGATTCATTCATTACATGTCTGTATGAGGAGTAACTGGTAATTATTATGAACATTATGAGCCTCCGCCTGTGAATCCCACTGAATGAACCTATAAACCATGAAACAGTGCTGCTCTTCATTCCTGAAAAGTTGACAGTTTGGATCATGATGCTTTCAAGTACACAAAGAATTGGAAAGATACAACAATATGTTAAATTCATAACACGAGTGTGCTTTTCTGTACATATCTGATGTAGTGATAATTGCCTAAACCTAATTTTTATTATGAACTGTTCATTGTTATATTTTGTATTTCATTGTAATGTTGTATGTTTGTTCGCTGCATTTTGTTACACTGACAGACACCCAGGCAGATATCAAGAGAAAACACACAAACATGTTCTCTCAGTCTGCCTCTACTCTCTGCCTCTGTGTCTCTCTCTCACACACACACACAAACACACACACACCATGAACCTCCTGTGCAAACTTCAAAAGGTGCTTTGATCAGAAATCTGGCACCCAGCTCTCTTGGATTCTCTTTTCTGAGGTGTATTATGTCTTTAACGACTTTCTCTTCTGTTGGCTTATGAGCATCAGATCCACAGAGCTGTGCAGGCCTTATGTTTGTATTGTTGTATTTTAAGGCTTTGCCATGTGCCAGTCGCCCGCCATCCTGAGGAGTGCACCGAGGATCAAAACCATGTCGGAAGGCAGAATGGGAAAGGTTTTAGCTGTAGGATTAATCACAGAGAGCCTAATTCTATTTCAACACGTAGAGATGAAATAAACAAGTGAAGTCAAACATAAAGGAGAGAAAGAGACGGCCACATTTGATAAGAAAGACGCAACCAATATGTAATTATTTTACCCCGGCATGATGAGACGCACAGAGCTCCTCTAATACAACAACTTGCTATATGAGGGGCTGTTACACATATACACTTCACATACCCATGAGCCTAATCATCTGCAATATGTGTCCCTTTATTGTCCAATAATGTCCAAATCAAGCTTTTAGCTAAGGGAGGGGAGGGCAGGAGCAGGAGCAGGAGCAGGAGCGCGGTGGAGGACTGTGGATATATTATTCACGTGAAAACATTGTGTCACAGAAACAACTTAATCTACCTGAGCTTCTCCCCAATGGTATGAATTATGAAGGCATTTATGGCTGCTCCATATATAGCCATGTTTATTCTCAATTTATGGCTGACAGAAGCGAGAGAGCAGAAAGGCCACTTTGAAACCCTTAAAGCCCCCCGTGTTTTATTGCTCCATTGCAGCACTGCACAGTTACAGTAGGACCACAAATGACTCCCTGCGGACCTGGCCTCCACGGCCATCCAAACATTCTTAATTTCTGAGGCATAATTCTTTTCGGAAACACTCAGCCTCTGCAGAGGAACACATTTATAACAGTGATGAATGACCCTCATAAAGGTAGTTTAAGTTTTATCATCAAAAGCAGAGGATCAAAATCCAGTCTGAGGATTCAAATAAAGAGGAAAAACCCTTGGGATGTGGCAATGCAGGTGATGATTTGCTGGACAAGAGGAAAAATACTGTGGGATGGAGCAGAAAAGTGTAGTAGATGAAAGAAAGTGTAAAGGGGAGTTGGGCTCGAGGGTAAGAATAAAGTGTACGAGGAACATCACGGACAAAAATAATCCGTTTTTACATGTTTTTACAGTTAGTGGCACATTTTAAACCCAAAATTACCACTCTTGTTTTTGCATTTTCAATTCAATTCAATTCAATTTTATTTGTATAGCGCCAAATCATAATATACATTATCTTAAAGCACTTTACAGGGCAAGGTCAAGTTACTTTGTTACAGATAAAAACCCAACAGTTCCCACAAAGAGCAAGCGCTTGGCGACAGGGGGGAGGAAAAACTCCCTTTTAACAGGAAGAAACCTCCAACAGAACCGGGCTCAGGGTGGGCGGCTGTCTGCCTCGACCAGTTGGGTTTAGGAGGAGATAAAAAAGGGGGGGGGGGGGGGGGAGAGAGGAGAAAAGAGAGAGAGAAAGACCAGGAACAGCTGTGTAGGTAATGGTGTTATCAATAATGATATAATATGAATAATTTTCAGAAGGTTACAACACATTTAGAAGTTTTAATATGTTGAATCATCTGATTATCCTGATTTCAGACCTTGCAGACCCACAGTTCCATTATATGTAGTGATTCAAACAGGTCTGGTGTTGTGCTAATTGATGACTATCTACCCTGGTTGCAGAAGCAATTGACCAATCGGGGCTTCTCAGGTAGGGTTAAGCTAGGCAGCTAACTAGTTCCATTAATAATAACTTGAGACAGACGAATGCTGTGTTGTGCAAGTTCACATTCATTTCTACCGTTGTTTTTAAATGAGCGGCTCTGAGCTTTTCCTTTTGTGCCACATTCCAAACTACATCAAACACTGTAAACTACTGTAGAGCCACAGGCAGAGATTACTTTTAAAATTTACGAAAAAACACTGTGTGTATGTTTTACCATTTAAACAGTGTGTCATGAACCAGGACTCAAAACTCAGGACAAATCAGTTTCAACCAGTGCTCAAACCATTCAACCATCAACCTTCTCATGTGGCCCATAGCAGTGTCCCCTGAAAAAGCACCCCTTACGGCAGCAGGTATACCAGACCTTCATTGTCGTGGGTACTATAATAATGGTCATGACTTGGATAGGTTTAAGAAAAGATGGTGATTTCAGTTAAAATAAGAACTTCCTCAACATTAGACAATCTTTGTTGTCATGGTCAACAATAATAATGAACGGTCATGGATAATAGAAAAAACATAAAACTGTTACTGTCACATGGGAATCGAACACCGCTCTCCTGTGTCATATTCATCCATCCACCCCAACCTCCTCCTGACGATGACTTTGTCGCTCTATAAACTACGTCACCGCACTTTTCCCTTTGCTCCTGTCATCATTACTACAACCACTAGATGTCGCCTAGCAACAAAACCTAACTATGGGTCATAATCAGCTGCTGACAGACGACCTGTGGGCTCATTTGTAACAGGACAGTCTCATCGGTTTACAGATATAATTCTCTCTGTGTTCACTTTTCCTGATGCAGAAGGTGAAAGGAGAGGTGCTGTAAAAATAAACTGTAGATGCAGTAGAAGTTTTATTCAGCCTGCATGAACCAAATGATGCAGCAGTTCAGAAACATAAAATAGATGACACGCTGGTGCAGGATCCACCACTGGCTTCATTATAGTAGGGTGTCTCTCAGGTGCCACCGTAAAACGCAGTTCTTCTTCTTCTGATGTTTTTCGGCAGTTGGCAAACAGCTTTTGGTGCATTAGCACCACCCTCTGGGTCACTAGGTTCACTGTTCAATAAAAACATGAGCATGCCTAATGAACACACTCTTACACAACACAGGAGGAAGGACCACACAACAAACACAATCAGCGAATCAGAGACAGTAAGCAACCCACAGATTATCCACTTGAAACAGATCAAACAGAGAGACCACACTTCAAGTGTCTGATCAGTGGGTCCACATGACAACTGCATCTCCAACTACAGGAAGAACAGTAGAAGCTGAACAAGGAAGTTGGTTTGTCAGTTGTGGCTGTTTCTTACAACAGTTTACTGTTCTTGTGTTTCTTGCCCAGTCCTCCACCCTGAACCCTCTGATACGTCCCATGGGAGCAAATCCTTGATGGCATCCCTATAGCAGCAGGCATATCAGACCTTCATCGTCAAGGTTACAATAATTAACAAGTAGTTAAGGTTTGGTTTGGTTAAGTTTAGGCACAAAAACCACTTGGTTAGGTTTTGGGAAAGATTGTGATTTGGGTTAAAATGAGTACTGTCTTAAGGTTACGGGACTGTTGAAATGAAATAGAATAATTAAGAATCAAGATAGATAAGATAGATGTATAGATAGATAAGCGGCTGGGTTAAAGTACACTGTTGCGCAGCCTGGCCATGGGAACCTAGGATCTTCTGAACCGTTCAGTCCTACAGCACAGTGAGATGGAGCTGTCTGCTGCAGCTGCTGCTCTGGGCTGTCAGGATGTTGTGGAGGGGATTGCTCTTGTCCAGGATGGCCTGCACTGGGCCGGCCATTTTTACCAGCCTGTCCAGCCACCTAGTGTCTTTGTCGTGTCTTGCTGTCCAAATGTCTAGTAGGTTAATCTGCAGCCTGGGAGCTTCTTTGAGGACATAATTCCATGAACATCTTACAGTGGTCAATCAATCCATCCATCCATCCATCCATCCATTATATACTGGTTATCTGTACAGAGTCCCGGGGGACTTGGAGCCAATCCCAGCTGATACTGGGTGAGGGCAGGGTACCCTGTGGACAGGATGCCAGTCTATCACAGGGCTGACATATAGAGATCTTACAGTGGTCACATAAACTGTGGCTTCACCATGTGATTGAATCAACAAAGATTAAACATTGTGAGTGTTGTAAGGTAGTGTGTTGCAGGGCTGTTGCAGTGGATTGCGCTACAGTGCTGTGTATAAAGAGCGCTGGATGACACTCATCAGAATGTGTCATGACTGAGACCTCCTTGAAAGATGGTAATAAAAAGAATAAAAACTCATTAAGATAAAGAAGATAAAGATTATTAGCAGATCTTTCACACTTTAAAAATACTTGAGTCCCCAGATAGAGCAAACGCAGACAGAATGATTTTACTTCTACATTCGGAGATGACAACTGTGAATTCACTCAGAGATGCTCAGTTAGTAGATTAGTGATGATTTAAATAACGTGGGAACATCTGGAGGTCGAGAAAGGACATTTGACAATGAAGCTTCCACAGGCATTTGTCATAATCACACATCACTGACTGTATGTGACTGTGCATCAGGTGGAGTAGCTGCAGGTACTGTACATCACACAGCGATAAATTTTTCATTGCCGCTCTTCCTCGGCAAAGCAGCAAAGTGACTGGTAAGAGTATCTGTTTCTGCACCCTGGGGAGCACTGTTTTGCTCTGCAATTCACTCACTTTCATAGATGACTTGGCTCAGTCCTCCTGGGGAACAAGAGCACAGAGACACCCTTTGGAGAAAATCCCTGCTTCCTCTCTGTGATTTAAGGGAGTTGTGTGAAGATCAAAGCCTTGGTCCCAGTCCCCGTAGTCTCCACTGTTTGGGGGGGGGGGGGGGGGGGGGGGGGGGGGGGTGTAGAGAGTCAGGGGTGCTGGGAAATGGATGACCCCAGGGGATCTGCCAAACAAGTGAACCAAGGCTCTCAAAAACATACTGTAAGGTAACTATATGTCTGTAGTGCTGCTCTCTGTTATACTCCATCTGTGGGTGTGCTGTTACAGCACAAGGCCACTTGTGTCAGCTTCCTATGATATATTCTATAAATGTGTGTGTCCCTCTCTCTTGCTCTCTCTCTCTCTCTCTCTCTCTCTCTCTGTGTGTGTGTGTGTGTGTGAAGGCATTGACTCTATTGTGTGCATGTGCTTGGGGCAAGGTGTAGAAAGGTCAGTGAAGGATAACAAGTATTAGGAAGCTTTGCTTTGTTTTTCAGTTCATATAGAAGTTGATCATTAGTTGAAAACTGGAATTCATCAACCTCCAGCATGTCCCCAGTGAGGAAGCCTGTGAAGTTTATCCTAATGAACCCCCCCCCCCCCCCTCCCTCAATCATGTTGTACAGCCTTTCACAGGGATGGAGAGTAGGAGGCACACATCATGCGCGGCAGGAAGCGATGCACTGTTGGTTATTGATTCCGTGTTGTTTAACAATTCCACGAGTAGCCCAGAGTGCTGATCCCTTTTACCTTGATAGGTGTGTTAATAGCTCTGCATGCTGGGTAACCCCTACCGCCTGTGTGGAGCGCACACACACATACAGGCAGTACGTGCACCCCACCGCAACACCCTCCACCCCCTCCCCACCCCGCCTCTCCTCTCCCAGGGAGCGCTGAGGGGAAGGACCAGCCTTGCTAATTAATAATTCACCCCAGGCCAGACTTCCTCCCTGGTGGCTCCACGTGATTACAGCAAGCAGCCAGGAGTCAAGGTTAGTGGTAATGATAGAGCAGCGCACCAACAATAACTAGCCAAGGATTGGCCTTCCCACTGGTGGAGAGGAAGGAGTCAGAGATGAGCAGAGAATGAAGCCTTCAGTGGAGCACACAAGACAGGGAGGTGTGTGTTTGTGTTGTGGTGCCAATCTGTAATGTGTGTGTGTGTGTGTGTGTTTGGGGGGGTCAGGAGTGCTGCATAAGGCCCTTTCCAGGGGTTTTTGAGATAGACCCTCTTAGAAGTGTAGTGTAAAATTAATGCAGAGGTCTTGGAGAGTAAATATTGAATAAGTGCAGCTCAGTGGACTTGAAAATCAAAAGCAACTCCTCGGGAGCTGTTGGCCTCCGAAAACCGTGTGCTGGTTTGCTGACCTCTGCATTAGCATTATTTTAACAGTGGAGATGGGAGGTATGTTGGGAGAGGGGGGGGGTGGTGGTGGGGGGTAGTGGAGGGGTGGGGTAGGGGTTTGCGGCGAGCACGAAGAGAAAGAAGCAAAGTCTGCAAGACTGGGGTCCTTTGACTCAGCCAGATCCTCGCCATGCACTCACAAAGAACAGGAGGAGTAAGTGGAGGAGGAGGAGGAGGAGGAGGGGTTACTCATAGCCAGCAGCCATCAGGAGTACCAAGACCCGAGGCCCCAAGTAGCAGATTCACTGAGTGAAACCTTGACTCTGTGCACTAACACAGCCCACACTCTAGATGGGAGACCTGACCCAAAACAGATTTTTGGCAGAGCGCTGGGTTTAGACGGAGAGAGCTCGGCCAACTTTTAACCCTGGACATGCAGCTTTTAACTTTGGATACCAGGCTGTTAAAGATCTCAAAGAGCATGTTGTTCTTGCTCACATTTCACAACGTCTGTCATGATCAATTACAAAACAAGCACTAAACTGTGTCCGGGAGGCAAGTTCTGGCTCAAAATGATCACAGTCATTTCTAGGTTGTTTTTTTTTTTCGCTTCTCTGTGGTCACATCGGCTGCACAACAGGAGTGAAATCTCAAATGCAGAAGTTGCTCTTTTGTTAGCATTGGTTCTTTTTTTAAACTAGATATTGTTTGTACCCCTGTAGAGGTGATGTTCAAGATTTAGAAAGATACATGGACAAGAAACAGACAAATCACATTTAGCTTTCTATTCTATGTGATCTTATGTCATATAGGTATGTGGCATATTAAGTCAAAAAGTCACACAAATGTTACTACACAAAGGTAGCATTGATAATAAGAAGCGTACTTTATCAGTATTGAAAGGGTTTTATCATCAGAGCCATTGCAGGGTGGGTAAGATGCCCTGTGTAACACCCTGATCACTGACATGTGGGTGGATGGAATACAGTACAGCAAATGTAGCAATTCAAGCTCCCACACTTTCTACAAACCCAGCTTCTTTAGTACTGTTCGTGTTGATGAATGAATTGTCTAGCTTGAGGCAGCAGAAAGTGATTGACCAGCAATAACCTAGTCTTAAGTCAGGTGCGGTATTTTACTGTTACTTTAAGGGGCATTATCAAGAGAATAAAATGCACCTACACAGGCAGGTGCACAATGTGTGTACAATGTGCTTCAGATGTTTGGATACGTCAGGTGGAACATCAGAATACAGCCTCAGAAGGTCGGAGCAGTCCCTGTCATGCCTCATGAATATCTGCTGGACATCACTGAGGCTCTGTAGAGAAGCTTCTTTCTTACTATCTGGTAACAGTGTTTCCCATTCATCACCTGGACTAAATGTGTCCCCAGTTTCATAATGAGCTGAAAACTGATTTACACCTCTCATCATATAACACAGAAGATGTCTAACTTGATTTGTGCTGTTAATTCACTCAGCCCTTCCTTGACCCTCATGACACACAGGGCTGCTGTGTGTGTGTGTGTGTGTGTGTTTCGTGTGTGTGTGTGTGTGTGTGTGTGTGTGTGTGTGTGTGTGTGTGTGTGTGTCAGGACTGGACTCACTGGTCAGTCACAACATGTAATCCACTCACTGCAAACAGAATCTAATTCTGTGTGAAACACTGCACCATTATAAGAACAATCCAACAAAGTGCGCCTGGGATATGGGAATGGGAGATGGCTCTCTGATTGATTTATTGTATGTTATGCCCAAAACACTCCAATGATTAATCAAGAGACTAAGTAAAACCCTTTTGAACCATGCACTTGGCACAGTGACTGTTTTTGCAACCATTAGCAAGTGATATGGACATGCCCTGAACGCTCAATGCACTTTGGACCCTAAGAGTCTACAACCATGCAAAGAGCTGCTCTACCTTGACTCAGTGTCCTGGAGCTCTTTGGAAAAGACTGACTGTCTCTGCATCATGACAGCTAACCGTTAGCACACCGACAGGTTCAGTCAGAAAGAGCTGCCATGACTCATACATGGCCGTACACAGGTTTTTAGAAGTTGCAAAAACTTAGGCTTGCTCAGGGGGGTCGAGGGTCCCCAAAAAATGATGATTTCCCCAAATTTACATCCACAAACACTGAATAACAAGAACTTTAAAACCATACCAGTGGGATCTATATGTGTCTCAAACAGTATAAAATCATAAGCAAGATATTTTTTATGCAATAATATATTTAGAAAATAATAATATATTATGACACTGTAATTATACTGGGTTTGTATTGAGCCACTGTTATTACCACAGAACACATATCTCTGTTGTAATTAGGCCTCCACTGTTTCAATGAGAGCAGGTAATTTTTTGTTCTTGCTGAACAGCACGGGGACATGATGCTGATTCTCTCCTGCAAAAATAAGAGAAAGAAAGTAACAAAATCAGGAAATATTATTGTAAAATTATCTACCAACAGAGCAAAACTTGAGATTCTTAAAACAAGTACAAATAAGCTCGAAACGAGTGAAATGCTCCAACTTAAAAACTACCTGGTGAGAAGAAATATCAAGTCAGATTAAAAAAAAACAAAAAACAATATACTGCCTTGATTTAAGACATTTCATCTACTTCTGTTTCGCTTTTTCTTCTGTGTACCTGCTCTTCCTCTCTCATCTCCATCACCTTCTCTCTCTCTCTTTTTCCGTGTACCATCATCTTGTTTCTGAGCTCTGATTGATTCAGTCTTTTCATTTCTTCTGTGTCAGTGAAGGACTAAACACAGGGTCAACTCATATTAATGTGCAAATGTTTCTGGCCTCTGCTGGCACTACTATTTACTATGACAGTCAAATATATGTGTGTGCCTCATTTTAACAAGTATTTTAAATGTTTACACCAACTGGAAGAAAGAAAAGTTTTCAACTTTTTTTTGAAAGTGTATCAGTCTGACATTGGATGGATGGAATTAATGCTAGTTAATGCTAGCTACTTAACTTGTTATGACCAGGTGCAATGTACACGTCATTCTCCCTTCTTAGACCAGATGAGGTGTACACACGTAGTATGTGATTATGTCATTTTTAAGACATGTGACTGATGAAATGCATTGTGATTCGCTGAAATTTGTGTCAGGAAAGTGAAATCCATTATAGGAAATATTTTAGTTTTGTTTTTTTCTGCGTTTTCTGTGGTACGGACCTGAGCAAGGGGAGCGAAACAGAAGCAGATTACTCCAGTTACCTGGATGAAATCAACAAAAAAACAACAGCTTAGAAGATTCAGACACTGACTTCAACCTGCTAAGCTGCAAACCAGCTTGTCAAGGTTCAGGATGAGACATGAGGAGGAGGAAGAGCAGAGAACTAGTATCACCACTAGCCAGAGGTAAAGAGTCCCTGATGCTTAGCCTCTGAAGCAGATAGAAACTGAAATCAAATCCATTTGAGACCTCACACCTTTGGCCTTTATTGTAAATCATTGGCTTTACCCTAATGTTCATCAACCTTTAAAAAAATCAATAAACCTTAAAAAGGTTAAACTGAAAGCAGAATTTTAAATTTTTATCCTGTTTTTCCAGCCATATGAAGTTTTTCAGGTCTGAATGGGTTAATGGGTATCATGATGGACGGCCACTGTTAAATGTAGCACGAACACACAGGAGCTGTTGGTCAGATGATGTCTGGGGATGAAAGTCACTTAACTACAGCCAATGAAATTCTCTGGTTACCAGTATCATGCTCTGGTGAATCCAGCTGCCTTTCGGATCATTCACTCCACCCATCCCCACACACAAGCAGCGATGTAGGCAGTCAGATGAGGAAGTCGGTGATCTCCACGTTATACAACATCTTTTGTAGCACCAAAGTTATTTAAGGCAATTATTTCACAACTTTTATTACATACACCTCCAAGGTCCGGACCTTGGTGACCTTCAGGTCTAGCAACGACAGCCATAACAGTTCAGACAACTGGCGCATGACTGAGAACCTTTCACTGACATCGATTCTGCTGCAGACAAGATTTTTTAAATTTTATTTAATCCTTTATTTACAACAAACAGGTGTCTACTGGAGACAATTTAAATATGGACAAAAAATTTACACAAAAGTTATATTGGATTTCACAAGTGGAACTGCAAATACTTGAGTGTAGTAAAATCATCACCATCAAAACCATCACGTTCAATGAGATATTTTAATTTCAAAATTTATTGTAGCTCATTCCTTTTGTGGAGATTATAGTAACTGGAACCAGTTCAAGCTCAGTTTGAATATGTGATAGAGCTGATGTTCAAATACACCAAGACTGTAAGTGTTTATATAAGACCAGAGAGCAGAGGAAATGAGGCAGGTTTTATAGAAGTCTTTCATATAAAAAAGAGGAAAAAAAAAAAAAGCCCAGTGCAGCTCTCTTCTATGGCTCAAAGATGACCATCCCACCTTCTTATATAAGACACAATGGTGGATGTGGATTTCATCACCTGTGATAAAACACAATGCACTGTGATACACAAGCCCTGTTCAGACCTGGCACTAACATCCAATCACAAGTGGACAGCTCTAAGTTCAGGTGTGAAAGCACCCAAGACGCATTCAGGAGGCATCTGAGATCCAATCACTCAGACCACATTCAGAGGTGGTGTGGACCACATGTGGCCACATTCTTTAAGCAGTGTGAACGCAGATGAGTCCTGGGCTTGATTAGATCCAACACAGTTTCACAGGCCACTGAAAATATTTTACTATTTCTAATTGATGTAATCGCATTTCACTGTAGAGCTGTGAGCAGCACATTGATTCACTCAACCCCTCCATGCCCCACTCTCTCTCTCTCTTACAAACATATTGACAACACACCCGTCTGTCATAGTTGGCCTGGATAAAAACATCACATATGTGTTTATTTGAGTCAAGAGGCTTTAATGGTGGAGTAAGTGATTTCTAATCTAATACATTTTTTGTCAGACCTCCTCATTGTTCCCTCTCTGTCTCTTCTGTTTGAGAGTTTTGCTGCTCGTACTCAGCCCTGACTCTGTAAATGAGAAGTAAACAAAGTAGTTTAGACTCTAATCTTTATCTTTAGGATGGAGATGGAAATGGAAATATCATGGAAATGGAATATATGAAATATATTATAAAATAAAAAAAAATTCATGTATATTATATTGATATATATATATATATTAATATATCATATATGTTAATAATATATATATATAATCAAGAATTATATATATTCATTTATTATATATATATATATATATGAAAATATGGAAATGGAAATATCATCGCCACTGTCAGCTTAAGTCCAGATGCTGCTAACTCCTGATTTTCTTTCTTTACTGAACAGGAGGGTTGTTGAAGGGGATGTGCATGTCACCCCCACAAAGCTTTTCCTTAGGCTCACCTAGCACCAGCCTGGAAGGAAGGAAAGCTGGAATGTTTGCCATGGGGGCAGATAGACAGAACTCATATGGATGTTACTGTAACAATGATTTGCACTGGTTTTGGCAGTTTTGCCCCATGGGTGGGGGGCATCAGACCAGAAAATAGGTTGTATGGGTTTCGGAGAACTTTGCTGGCATATTACTCATCACATAAGGAAACTTGTTCAGTACCACTTGGCGTTGATTTTTTAATGCAGGGGATGCTCCAGATGGCTACTGCAGAAAGTGC
Organism: Trachinotus anak; assembly: GCF_046630095.1. NCBI lineage: Eukaryota > Metazoa > Chordata > Actinopteri > Carangiformes > Carangidae > Trachinotus > Trachinotus anak. The sequence goes on along the minus strand of NW_027273859.1, from coordinate 1,867,483 downwards.
TCGAGTGTCAAAACAGAGACCAAGGTTCCCGTCCAGAGTCCTGTCTGTGGTTAGGTTTAAAGAACAAAAGTGAAAGATTGTGCTCGGGTTTAGCAGGAAAAGTTCACTGTGGCTTCAAAACCATAATACAGTCTTGTCCCATATACATTATATCTGCTTGACTCATATGTCAACTTTCAAACCAGAACTGTCTGTCGGACTAAATGGGTACCAAGTCTGTTAAAAAGTGACATTTTCCGTAGGAGAAACCTTTCTTGGGCTCCAAGCCACAGTTTCACACAATACAACAACGTCTCAATGCACATGTCCATACGTCATACATACAACTCTATAGAAAACGTGCCTCACCAAGTGTCCGTATGAGACTGCCCTCACAGAACAAACCACCCCACCACCAGGGTGTACAGAGGTGTACATTTGCAATTAAACTAAGCTCTTACCATTGCTTCGAGTCAAACTCAATTAAAACTACATGCACCTTCACCAAACTTTTCCAGATGGAGTTTCTTGCTCTCCATGAGGAGAACTGCAGGCTGGTTGTCCTATTAGCGGTCATTGGAAGTGTACTGATCATGTCTCCACATTATTTCTCCTAAAAGTGGAGAATGTCAAGCAAATCATTTCAATTATCCTAGCGCTGGTGGATTTGCACTATAAAGAGCAGCATGTGCAGCGTGGATATGAGTTTCATCAACAGGGAGGGTGGTCCTTAACCGGTGCTGGTCGTTTAACTGGCGCTCTGTGGCAGCCATGTTTTAATCCACCAGCTAAGGGTAGTTCCTTTAAAACAGATGAAAGACAAGATATGCAGGAGTGTTTAAAATTTCATGTCAGATTTATAGACTTAGGCCTTTTCTTTCATGTATTAATAAGCCCAGTGAACATCTGAGCAGAGAGATTATGGACTGAAATCAGCCTAAATATGAATAAGTCAGCTTGTGTTAATGTGATTTGGATCTGTGCTTTTCATCTTCCAAAGTGTCAGAGCAGGAGAGAGGGAGTCATTACAGGGAGTCGGGTGACGAGGCCCTTGCTATTTCAAATGAACCTCTTCCCTGGCTTCTGCTGTTGGGCCCTGACATTCAGACTCGTGGTGGTGGGAAGAATCTGTTTGTTTGTCAGTTGTTTATTTGCTGCTTTTGGTCAGAGAACAGGACAAGTCAAAACTAATGATGTTTCAATTTGTATCTACTGAGAGAGGCTTTTGCTGAATATCCAAAGTTGTTGTGACCCTCTGTTTCACACAGTTGTACTGGGAACTGCCCAGTAACCCCAGCAGTGCTGTCATGGTCTGTGCTGAAGGGACTCCTTTGGGACATTTGCTTTGATATTACTTCCCTTGTGTGTCTCATGGTTGGTTCACTTCCTCTCTTTGTCCAGTTTCCCTCCGTTGTGTTCTCTGCCCCGCCCTCATGAGTTACACCTTTGCCTTGCTACCTGCTCCCCTCGTGAGTATTCAGCCTCCCTGTTATCTTTGTTGCTTCATCTATTTTTGTTCCTGCTATTTTTCCACCAGTGTCTCATTGAGGTTCCATTCTTTTTGTTCTTACTCTGGATTTTGGATTATTTCTTAGTTGTTTTTTCATTATTAAATTACCTTTTCCCCCCAACCCCTTTTTGTTCTGTCTGCATTTGGGTCCAGTTTTCTTAAGCCATTGACAAGTGCTATACTATTGGCCACTGGGAGTTGACCAGTATATCCACAGCTTATAGGTATTCTGAGTTAGAGCAAAGTCACTACAGTCACAGTAAATGTTCATATTTCTACTAAAATTACATTATTATTGCCTATGTCTTTCATAACATGGTGGATTAATATCAGTATAAAACTAATAATTGAAGAAAAATCATCAGAAACAGTCTGGCGATCTGACAAGCACTTCAACTGATCCCTTAAAAGACACATTACTTATAGTAGTGCTTTGACTGTTGATTGTTGTTTGACTGGGACTGAAATTCACAAGGCAGCAAATCGTCCACGGAAATCTAGGGATACAGGGTTTGGAGGAAGTCCTGTTTCCTGTAGCCTGGGTCTTCATGGTTTTGACCATCATTTCTGTTAGGTGTGATAAGATGTTAACCACAGTAAATACTTGGGTCTGAGTATGTGACAAGAATTAGAAAAAAGGTATCTTCTGTCCTGCCACCATTTTGACCAACCTATAACTATATTTCCTGCCATATGGATTATTTCTCATAATATCAGGGGGAAGAAATCTGTTTTTTTTAGACATAACACTTGTCAAAAACCAGTGTTACCCTCCTAATGACAACGGAACAGAAGGGGCGGGCTCGGCTGGTGAGGTGCAAGTCCTCTGTAGACCAGACTGTCTCATTTCAGTTTGGCCTTCACAGTCTATGACAGCTATGAAGGGTCATATCTTCTTGACTGTGTCCTGATGCAGACCCTGAATTGGGACAGAGCTTTAGTGTCTCAAGCCTTTTCAAAATGAAAACATGTCATATTAACAAACTTTTGGCTTGTTAATCTTAAAACAACAAGATTTTTTTGTCCTTCATCGCACTTATCGCTCTAACAGATAAAATTCTCTAAAATGTTGGTAAATTTGTGGACTTAACAAACCGCTCATCAGTAACATGTTTTGTGTCTGAAGAGAGCCAGGTTAAAGTGGGATCAACACAACAGAAACACAAACTTCAGCCAAGATGAGTCAAGACACTAGAAAAGTAGGACAGAGACTTTTTTGTTTCACCCTACTTGGACTGCAGCCTCGACTCTGGATGCTGATTTCCTGGATGATGGGCGATAGACTGATTAATCTTGTGTCTAATTGGTGAGAATGGTGGGTGGCAGGCTGTTGGGTGGGTTTGTAGGGAGTTGTCACACTGCTGCAACAGTCTGACTGGAGCCTGGAGCACCCTGGCCCAACCCCAGCTTACCCCATCTCTGCAGTACCCCCACCAGGTCCCACAGGGAGGCTTCTGCTGGTGGAAATCAGCAGAGATGGAGCTTTCAGGGGGGCACGGAGTGAACTGAACTGCAGAACTCCTGTGGTTTTAAATAGAGGGAGTGCCCCCGGCTCAATTACTGTGTCATGGAAAGTGGAGGAGTCATAATTGAATGTGACACAAGCAAGCTGTGTGCACTTGGCTGTGGCAGCGCCTTTCGCAGTCAGAACTCAACTGTGACAGTGATCTGCAGCAACGTGCACACACCAACAGCACAGATGCTCAACAAGTCAACATGTCATTAAAGTGGAACTTTTTTTTTTTATGTGAAAACACACCAGTCCCACCAACCTGAAACAATCAGCAGCAGAGAAGAGAAGCATCACCGTATTCTCCCACATTAAAACTGTGTCATGACTCATCTGAGAGCAGGAAGTGATGAACCCAAACTAGCTGACATCCAGGAGCCGTTAAACATGAGCACACAATGTGGAGTTTACTGATGTCACCTGATGGGATTTCTGGGTAGTGATTTAATTGCAATTCTGCACACGCCAATGAAAAATGATTTTTCACCTTGTTAGCCAATTCTCCATGTTACACAATGAATGGATTTATCAGTAATGCAAATAAATCTAATGTGTTTTCTTGTTTTGTTGAAATAACAGTTGCAATACTTATTGTTCATGCATCTTTAAAATACTTTTGTAAGAAACTCACTTTAATGTTTTCCTTAACAAAAGGAGTTTCTAAGAGAACGGTAAAGATAGAAGACCTGGGGCCTCGTTCATGACCACTGCGTACACACAAAACGGGGCTTTAAAGATGCTACACCGCTTCCCATGCAAAGGATGGGATCTACAAAAACAAACTTGATGGGAGAATGTGTGCACTTGTATGCAAACTCTGACCCATGCATACGAATCATAGGTTGTACATAAACCTGGACGTAAACTCCGGGTCTGAAAAGGGAAGCCAATGCTGAAGAGCTTTAAAACTGCATTCTATCTAATGACCATCAGGGGGCGACTCCACTGGTTGTAAAAAGAAGTCTGATTATATTGAAGTCTATGTGAAAATGTCTCTACTTCTCATTGATTTATTACCTCAGTAAACGTTTTTCTGATGAGTTTATGGTCTCAGTCTCTAGTTTCAAGTCTTCTTCAATACAGCATGATGTTCATTTTTTAAATTATGCTCAATTTAGAGGAAAATAGACCATAAAGCAGGGGATGCATTAGGGCGGGGTACAGACTGTACCTGACAATCAGGATAGAGTACAGAGGAGGTCAGATCCACCCCTCACTTCTCCTCAGCTCCACCTCCTCCTCCAAATATGGTTTCTACTGGTTTCAAAAAACCAAGATGGTGATGGGCAAATTACAAACTGGAGGCTTCAAAACAGCAGCTCACAAACCAGTGGGTGAAGTCACGGTGGGCTGACACTTGGTATGAACATTCTGGAGACAGGAAATTGGCGACGCAAATGTTGGTGGTGAATTGAAGCCATTTATAGAAATTAAATGTGAGAGACTCTTACATATTTAATTAACACACATATACATACATATTTAATTAACTACAGTGCATATATCAGCATGTACCATTTTAGTTTTCATATTGTTTTGTGTATAAAATCGCTGCAGTGAACACAACTGTGCTGTCAGGTGCGGAGAGCGTGCCAGAGATATCACTTACACCTACAAAATTTCCAATTTCCAATTTTATCCCAGGGTGTGGATGATGTACTGCTGAATGAGTGAACACAATGATTTTTGGGTCCCATGGTCATGACTGGCTAATAAGCCGATCTAGCTCACTTAGAACTGTACTTATGGATCTATGTGCTGAACTGGGTCCAGTATTAGCCAACCCAACAGAACCAGGCCACCCCAGTACAAATTTAGGAGCTTACCAATCAGCTGTTACCTGTGGGAACTAGCAGACAGGTACAGTATATGTTTAATATGAACTCTATATAATGTTTAAATTCTATTGTCTGGGGTATTGCAGCCATCACTGACTTGAATAATGCCTGCAGTTTTGGATGGATCTCTTCAGAGAGCACCTCCTCTCCCAACACCTCTAACATGTCTAACCAGCTCTTACTGTGCACTTCTTTACCTGATCTCCTTCACTTATTAAATAGATGTAGAACTTAGTCCAAGGTTTCCTACTGCACTGAAGCTTCAGTGATGTCAATCACTTGTAAGTCACTTTCAAAGCATCTGTCAAATGAGTAAATGTAATGTAAAGAGAGGATAAATTCATCCTGATGATTGTAGAACAATAGATGAAACAGAACAACCAGCTCATTAAGCTGCAGTTCTGTTTTCACTTTCACCTGGATCAGTTTGTAGCTGTGCAGAGTAAGAGGTCAGAGTTCAGACATATTTTAATTTTAGTATTTTTCTCTCTCTATTAAAATCATGTAGATCTGAGCTGAGCCTGTGAGGACTTTAAATACAGAAGCAGAAAATGAAGCTTATCAACATCATCTGCTGAATAAACACAGAGCAGGTTCCTGTTGTCCACTGCCTACTGCTTAGTGTGTACAGCTGGACTCACTGGGAGCTGTGCTGGGAGCTGTGCTGGGAGCTGTGGTCCTGAAGACACCCTGCTACTCTGCTCCTGCTCTCTCTTACTGCTGTGAAATTTGAAGCATCTGGATTCTTCTGATTTCTTTTTTCAGAGATTTTCAGACAGTTTTTTTACCTTTTTTATTCATGTGAATTAGTCAGTGACAGTCCACTGCTGCCTCAGTGTTTAAACTAAACACACAGATGCATAAGCAGGCGGACAGAGCCGCGGCACTGAACCTAACATGTTCTGGGCAGACAGACGTGTGGGGATGGCGGCCACACAGAACCACAGTGTGCCTGCACTGCTCCACCACACACAGCACTATCCACCCCCCTCCCTCCCTCCCTCCATCTCTTTTTTTTTCATGTATTTTTTCACACTGAGCCACCAGTCCAGTAGCCCACTGCTAAAGGCTGTCATGTGAAGTTGATGTTGAATAAAAGTCATGAACATATCTGCAGTGTTCATGAGAGATTGTTTAAAGAACCTAATGCGACATGATCTATTTATAAACTGATTGTTCACCGACCCTGTCACAGCCCTCGCAGCCCAACAACCAGCCCTGCCCACCGGGAATCTTCCCCATCCTCCTGATCAGCTGCTCTGTGCCTGCTTGGTCCAAACAAAGAAACAATCAACACACAAACAGACACGCACACACACACAAAGCCTTACTCATCACTGTCAACTAACTAATTTTGTGGTGCACAAGTTAAAACAGTTAAACTTACCAAGGCAAAGCTTTTTTTTTCTTTCTATTTGAACTAGTTCAGCTCCATCAGGGGCTGATTACTGGGCCTGTGTTAATCCAGCTCCCAGCTGTCCTGAGACCATCATCCGAAGAATCTACACAAATCATCTGTTACAGAAACACACTGGACGTGTTTCTGCCCTCCTGGGGGAAAAAAAATCCATGTGTAAATATGAAGCCTCTGTTTGCTCTCAGATTCACATCCGTGTCCTCAGATTTGTGAACTGTGGTTTCACATCCACGCGCTGTAATGACTTGGTTTGTGCGTGAAAAGCTCAGTAAATACAGTGTAACACAATGACGGCAAACCCTGACATGTGTGCCCTGTAAAATCATCCGGGTGCTGCACAGCCCCTGTGGTGTAGTTCTGCCTTTTTCTTCACATGGTAACATGATGACATAAATATGAAGTACATTAGATAAAAAAAAAAAAAACTCTTTGCGAAATGGAGACTGAGAGACAACAACCAAAGACAGCATTGTCTCTTACATTTACGACTGTCAGAGACTACTTTTTTTTTTTTTTTTAATGAATGAGTGATTGAATGACATTTTCTGTATTAAACCAGACCAGGATCTTCCCTGAGCCTGAACCAAGAGCTGTCTGAACAGAACCATAAGCCAGTTTTAAAAAAAATGCAGTCACAGAAGTGGCTGAAAACAAAACACAAAGAACATTTCACTATCATCTTATTTGCGACTATGTAAATTAACAACATGTGCTCCTGGTGGAAAACATTGAAATGAAAACATTTTGTTATGTTTCATCAACATCAACACTCTGTTGAGTTAATGTATTAGTTATTAGTTGTGTGTTAAAAAGTAACTCCTACACAAACCTTCAACTTCTAAACATTTTTTGATACGTCCTCCACTTGTTATGTTAAACACCAATATTCTGAATTATGGAAATACAACACTATACACACACACACACACACACGCACACACTGTGTCCTTGTGACTGAACGTATCATGAAACTCATGCATGAGAACTTGCTGGATGTAAGAATGGGTTAAACAGTCTGCATAAGGGGGCATGTGTGTGTGTGTGTGTACTTGTACTTGCTACATAGTAAGGACCAAAAAAAGTATTTTACTAACAGAGTGAGGACATTTTGGGAAAGTGAGGACATTTTGGCTGGTCCTCACTTTTTGAGACACCTTCAAATCACATTTTGAGGGTTAAGACTTGGTTTTAGAGTTATGGTTAGAATTAGGTTTAGGTTAAGGTTAGGGTCAGGGTTAGGGTTAGGCTCTCAGTTGTGATGGTTAAGGTTAGGGTAAGGGGCTAGGGAATGCATTATGTCAACGAGTGTCCTCACAAAGATAGAAGTACAAGTGTGTGTGTGTGTGTGTGTGTGTGTGTGTGTGTGTGTGTGCATGTATGTGACTGCTCTCACTGCGGCAGGTGTCTGTCTGACAGGCGTGTGATGAGTTGAGCCCTGCACTGAGCCTGTCTAAGCCCAGTGACTGGGCTCCCTCTCTATCCCAATAAGCTGCCCTGGGTCTGCTGGGCTGATTCTGAGTCCCCCCCAACCCTCCACCTTTGACTGCACCAGTCGCTAGAATACCAATGACTCAATGTCCCTCACTTCTTACCGCTCCCTGCCATCTATGCATATTTGATGCTTGGTACCCTGATCTGAATTGCACTAGTGTTTTTAAAATGCCCTCTGTAACCTGTGGAGAATGGAGTTCTCCCACAGAGTGGAACCAGTACGTGGTCCTGAAGGAAAAATTAGTGCTTTATACAACCTGACTCTTATTTTCAGTCAATTTTGGCCCAACCCTTCTATCAATAATAACAACAGCAACAACAGTAATAATAATAATTAATAATGATAATATAATTATGATAATATTGTGCTCATCAAGTTATAGGAATGCAGCAACATGAATATAAGAAGACTGAGACTGTTTAAAACTGAGGGAATGTGACACATTTGTTTTCAACCTCATGGTGTTGTCTTATGAGTTGTGTTGCTGCACTGATGTTCGGATGTCAAGACATAAAAATGTTTACAGTCTGGTACAAAAAACTGTTTTGGCATCTTTAGCTAATTTCCTCTTTCATGACAATTGGGAATTATTATGCAAATCACCTGTTCAGATTTTATTAAGGCTTAAAGTTATGTTTAATTGCAGCCGTGTCCACTTTGAGTGGCAGGTGGGTGAGCGTATTCTTGCCATGCGCTGAAGTCTTGGCTCAACATGCCCCACCTCTTTGACCATTTTTTGGATTATCTGGGATTTAGGGGCGGAGTCAGGCACTGCCAAGATGGCGACGGCAGAGCAGCTCACTCTGAGAAGCTCACTCTGTGGGTGACGTCACAGAGGCCACATCCGTCTTTATTCACAGTCTGTGGTATTAAAGTATGTGAAATGAGACACAGCACCTGACTGCAGCTCTGTGCTGAACACAGAGGTATTAAGATTAAGATTAAGATTTTTATTAGTCCCACAGTGTTACAGCAGCAATTGGCAGTGCAGAGAAGAGGAAAGCTGCAATAAACTGCAATAACAAATATTTAGAAAGATAAATAATAACAATATAATAATATACAAAATATATAGATACAAAAAATTACATATGAGACTGATATGTATGAGACTGATATTGACTCAGCTACTCTGAGGTTGAACATGAAAACAGCTTCCTACATCAACATCATGTGACCAGGAGCAAAATGAGGAATCAGGAACAATATCACCACCATCATGCCACTCAGCTTTCTGTAAATCTACTGTCTATGTAGGCCTCCTTCACATAGTATATTAACCCACCTCCCCACCCCCAGCAGCTAGCATGCATGGCACAGCATATCTGTTGCCATGGTCTAACAATAAGAAAATGCTGCATTCACAACAATATGAACAATAGCAGGGAACAGTGAGCCCGTGAAATGTTTATTCAGCACATTAAAGAGTAATGAGTAGCCTCCTCCAATGACTGAAACCACATGACAAACATGCTCATAGTTAAAGGAGGCTCTCTCCAAGGTTTAATGGGTTACTTGGGTAAATATAAACAACACCATAATGAGCTAAGATCCATATTTTCCTCATTTTCTGTTGATAAGCAAAAATGGTTCTGGTAAGCAAAATTAGCCTCTCACATCTTTAGGCAAAAAATATGTACACACACACACACACACACACAGAGAGAGAGAGAGCAGAGCGGCATGCTCGCACACACACACACACACACACTTACTCTGAGCTGTTTTCTTAGCATACAATTAACACTTTTACAGAGCTCATTTGCACTGTAACGCACACACAGGTTGTCATTCCTTCTCGAGCTCCACTTTCACTGTTGTTCCTCCAGTGCTGGGAGTGGTGCGGAGGAGAGGTGGGGTGAAGGCGGCTGGGCGGCTGGAGCACTTGAATCCTTAACCACACAGCTGGCGATGCTCTCACAGTGGCTTGTTTTCACTGCTTCATCAAAAAATAAAAAAAATTAAAAAAAACAAGGATCACAACTTTGTCGGCAAAAGACAAGCTTGCGATGTCATCATATTTACTGCCATGCAAGTGGAGTTTTTGTTCACGCAATCTACATTTTGCTTAGGCAGCCAAAAAGCAGTCTTTTCTCCTGGGCAGTGGGCACATTAAGAGAATGGGAGGTGAGATCCTTCGCCTATTAAAAGTGAATGTGGTGTGGAATGTGGGGAGATAGGACTCTGTGGCATCTGTTCACTGCTCATTTCAAATGTGTTCCCAATGACAAGCTGGATATTAGGTCAGATGGCCCCAAGTCACGTTCTCAGGATGAATTTATCTAGATTACATAATTGGGCTCCCCCGTGCGAGGTAGTGACTGCATCTTTACCTGCATGAAGTGGATGATTAGTTTTGTGCTGCACGGGGACGGTCGGCGTCTCAGCTCACAGCCGGAGCCTGATTGAAGAGGCTCAGACCTGGAATCTGTGGAAGCGGGAGAAAAGGCCTTGAGCTAATAAAGCATCACTGGAGCCACTTCAGATGCTCAACCAATTTACCATATTAAGTCGCTTAGTCACATTCACTTCCCCGTAATCCATTCACTGCTAATGCCCGAATGCTGTTTGGCAATTAAGGTTAATCATCTCCTTATTCATCAAAGCCGAGAGGGCAATTACTGCATGTGGTGCAGGGGTGGCTGCGGCTGCAGAGCCACAGCTTAGTTTTTGTCATCACACACTGTAGATGTTGTAATTACATCATAATAAAGTGCAATTAGTTAATGAATGGGAGCGTATGCTACTAATGACACGCAGTAATCTAGCTGCGTCTTTGCCTCCCCCACCCCCACCCCCCACCCCGCACCAGCACAGCTCACACTCTGAGCGAGCGGATGTGCACATGAGCCTTTGTGCTCTTCAGCAGGCCCTGAGGCTTTTAGCAGAGTGGCTCCCACCCTGTGTAGGGGTATGAAGAAAATAAAACAGAAGAAGTGATTACACTCCACCTTGTTCTCTCACATGCTGTTTTTGTGTTTAGTTATTTATCACAATTTCCTTGCTTTTGCTTTTTTTGTTTTTTTTTTTTTTTTTTTTTTTTTTTTGCAGTGATGGAAGAACCTTGATCCTCTTTAAGTGAATGTACCGATGCAATAATGAAAAAATGCTCCATTGCAAATATTAACAGTGAAACTATTGTTCTGCTGAAAAATGATCCTGTGCCTGATTACACTAAATTGTTCCATCAGCCTCAGTGCATAAACAGCATTTTACTGTTGTAGCTGTTTGAGGTGGAGCTGGTTTTTACTACCTTATAAACAGTTAACTAGCTCCCAAGGTTCCCAACATGGGGATAAACCTGAGGGTTTGTGACAATCAATGTCACACAAATCTACAGTATTCAGTTTTTAAATTAATCTTTAATCTTTACATATGATAATTTTAGCTCCTTGGGCCTCAAACTGTTAATAACTCGTACACATCTGAAACATGCACACACTTATTTCTTGTGAGAGGTCACAAGTCAAAAGATGTTATTATGAGCATATCATAGGTTTAACCAGGGAGAAGGTGACCGTGTTGTTGTATGTAAGATGTTACCATCAAGATTTGTGAGAGATGGCCTGTATTGTATGTCACAATCTCTGATGATGTTGCTTCCTCAATAAGGTGTTAATAGTAGACCTATATGGGAGAGATGGCTGGTGTTTGTCCCTTACTTGGGTTAGGATAACTGGCATTTTGAAATAGGAGTGATAATTACATCTACCACTTATGCTTCAGTAATGGTGGTACATGAGTGATAGCATTATGATTGGTGATGCCAATGCTTACCAGGTGTATATATATATATATTTTGTGTATATATATATATATATATATATACATTTCCTTAATTTATCTAATTAATTTTTTTAATTGTCTTTTGTGTTCTTATTTTTATTGTTTTTATTATTATTGTTACCTCTGTCCATGTCTTTTTCCATGAGATGTTACAGTTTTTTTGTTTGCTTGTTTTTTTGGAAAGCAATAAAAAGTGAATTACAAAAGCAGCATATCATTGTTTGTTAATGTAAAGTCTTGACCTGATAACTAGCTAGTAATTACAGCTGTTAGATTAACTACAGTACTGTCACCACTCATGTTTTTTTTTCAATTATTATTTTTTGTCAGTATGCTTATCTTATTGCTATTTTATTTTTTAGTTACTATTTATGTTTGATGTCTATAGTATTTTGTCCTTTTTATTTAATTTTTTCATGCTTCATGTTCATAATTTATAGCATTACCCCCTCCCCACAACCACATCTCTTTATTTTGATGTCCATATTAAAAAATAAATACATTTTTAAAAATATGGTAAAATCAACATTAATATTACAATGAAAATATACCTAAACCAAACATATGACTTCAAGTACTTGTCATTAAGTAGAACAAATTAAAGTAAAACATTTAGAAATGTAAATATGAATTCATTTGCACCATCCTACAAAGACAATGCTTTTTTGCAGGTCTATCTTCAACAACAACTTCCTAGGTTGTTTCTTTTTTTCCAATAGATTTTTGGCAGAATTAGTAGTAAATTACACTTATTAAGCTTATCAATTAAACATATCTTTTAAATGTCAACAGATACAACACTGATATTTTTGCAATGAAAGAGCTACTCACAGCTGCAGAAAAACCTAAATAAGAAAGTAATGAAAGCTGCTTGTGATGTCAGATTATTTCCCATAGTGAACTCCCCTGGTGCCTCACTAAGCACAGTGTGCAGTATTTTGAATGACTTGCCTTCATATTGTTCTTAAAGGGTCAGTTCACCCAAATGATCTGTTCTCACTCACTCTCTCTCACTCTCACGTCTTGTGGTAACCCTTCAGATAGTCATTTTTTATTTGAGATAGTTTGCATTTAACTTAACTAAAACTGCCTGTGTTGCTATGCACCCTGGAGCTAAGTGAGGGAAAAAAATTGTATGTAATTTTGGGTGAACGGCCCCTTTAAGATCAACCATCTGTCTTCATTTCCATCTACTGCAAATTATGAAATGAAAGTTTGAAATTACTGTCTCAAAATTAACATGTATGGTTTTGGAGGATGAAGTCCTTAATTAATGCTCATTCAAACTTCACCTACTTTGCTGTCATTGTCAAGCCAGTGACTAATCAAGTTGAGAGGAGCGTGCACACTCACATGCAGAGGTTGTTGTGGTCACGGGGACATGCTGGACAAGCGCTGCTTTAACTGCGCCGCTCTAATCAGTGTTGATGGAGTGTGAGGGAGGATGCTAATCTGGGTCATTGCATATGTAAATGCACAGCTGGGATCTTCGCAGTGCCAAAACACATCAGCCAGGGTGTCTGAGTGTCACCCAACATTAGCTCCAACATGTCGAGTGAACAGGACGGATAGACACACATCCCGCAGTGGGGTGTCCTCTGACGGAGGGGGGGATTAGTGTGATCACCAGCGGTGTCAATATCAAAGTTCCCATCAGCCTCAGTGGTCTTCAGTCTCTGCGTGCAATGCAGCTACACACACGACATCAAAATGAACTTTTCTCATTTGACTCTAGACGTATTGTCACATGGATAAGAAGCACATGAATGTTCTTCTCACACCATTTAAATATAACATTTAGAAAATAAACATCACTGTGGCCCAATTCCTCTTATATTGGAACTAGTTTCTGTCAAAGAAAAGATGGTAGTTCTTCTTCTTACGCCCTTAGCTAGTCAGTCATGATCCCAAATTATTTAATAGATTTGGTCAATAAATCCACATGTGGTCATGTGATTATACATTCAAACAGCTCTTTTCATTTTATTGCATTTTCTGCAGGAAAATAAATATAACAGATGATCTAATTAGCTGTTGTTAGCTCTGCTATGTTTATAAATGTGCCACAGCCACTGATGCTGTCTAGATGTTTCTAGCACTAAGGTCCAACCCTGTTTCCTTTATTAATTACAACTAATTTGCAACAGCAAATACATTTTCGGGGGAACATAAAGCTGCTTGGATTATGTTTGCTATCAACATAATGAGGAAATGTTTTCACTGGCAACATGTTCCATTTGTTTTCCTCCAAAATATCATGTCTTTCAATTCAGCATCTGCTGGCAGCTACTGAAGCCTGATTAAATGTTTGTGTGGCTGTTGAGGTTCACAGCACTTAATCAAGATCAAATTTATGCTACAACCTTATCATAGTTTTCTTTTATGTATTTAACATGTTCATCCAGAAGTTTACAATGTTTCAAGCTGCATTTGTTTATTTGTTTTTTGGCCTCTTAGGGGCAGTGGAATAAGCACCATTTATAATACTGACATATCATCACCATATAAAGTTGTTATAGCAAATTGGTAACATACAAATATGGATAACGTAGCTTTAAAGACATGCCAGCAGGAGTTTAAAGTTTAGCTACAGGATGTTTTGACACAGAACACAGTTGTTGTTTTTTATGCCCTGTGTTTTAGCACATTCAATTGAAATAAAATGATGGACAATGCATTAAAAGTACCAAGTCTCACCTTGAAGTTGAGTAGACTTATGTCAGTATATGAGAACAGTTTGTCAGATAGCCCTTCTAATTGGAAGAGTTTTAAGTAACTGGACTCTTGGCTGCTAAATGCTTCTCAGGCAGCTGTGTCATTTCAAACTTAGTTCATACATAAAGACCTCAGACGTGGCTCAGAGTTGATTGACAGCTGAGAGTTACCATTTAGATTGAGGTGGCGTTGTCTGCCTGTCTGACATGTGTCTTTGTCAACAATCCGGAGAACATTTTATGACCAAAACCTCAGAGAATTCACCACAAGATAGAAACCTCAGCAACACAAAGGCCTGTATTATGGCCTTTGGCTCACCAGAATACACAAAAAGAAATCAGTGAAGTTGTGGAACAAGGTTCTGTTGACTGATGAAACAAAAAACAAGAAGAAAATGAGGATAACATAGGAATAGCCAACACAAAGGTGGTTCTGATATGACTTGGGCATGTATAGCTCCAATGAGGTCTACAGGAGCAGCCTGGGGCTCAGACTAAACCTAATGCATCAAAACTCCTTTGGCCAAAACAGCAGGGATCAAACCTCCAACACTTCAGTTTCAGTACAACTGATTGAACAATCTATAATTGTGCCATCTTGTGGTGAAAGTGAGAGAGAGAGAAAGTGAGGGTTAGCTGTCCCTTGTCAGAGCCCCTTCTTGTGGCTGAAGTGCTGCCATCAATGGGCACTTGAGCCACAGAGGGCTGTGTCACTCTGTGCTCCCCTGCATTGTGTGTGGAAACCCCTTTATTCCTGAGCAGCACTAATTACCTCAAGTGTTTTACCCTGCCTGGGCTCCACCACAGTGTAAGCAGTTTTACAAGCGCCCCACCCTGTTTTTGTCTTCCAAGTTCAATACTGAATCATACTGTAAAGCAATTCCAAAGTTAGATGGGCAGTTAGGGTTTTGATGGACAACTGATACCAATATTTATATACTGAAGTCACTCAGACCTAATAAATGCTGTACAATGTAACCTGGGTTTACTCCAGGTAAACATGCCTCTGAAAATAACATTCAAAACAGCAATTAAACGTGAAGTTAGCGTAAAGCTGCAGAGTATTATATTGATGTGTGATGTCCATAAAAAATGGAGCAAAAAAGGTTAACAACAAGACACCATGGAATTACCATGAAATTTGGTTTCTTAGATTTTTTCCTTTTTTTAAACTTTTCAAAAAATGATTCATTATAATTTCCACTCACAAAACTAGGAGTTTAATTTATATAATAAATTGTAGGTTTTGGTTGTAAGTAAAATCCTCTATCTTCTGATTGATAGCCCTGAAAACTGTATCAAACATAGTTTTATTATTTTAAGTGTTAATAAAAAGGAAATACCCATTATATATTATTCTGTTCATTCATCTATTCATCAATCCATCCATTTTCAACCACTTAATCCAGGCTTGGGTCACGGTGGCAGCAGGCCAAGGAAGGTAGTTGAGATATCCCTCTCCCCAATGACATTGTCCAGATCTTCCTGGGGGATCCCAATCCCCCTGCTCCAGGGTCTCCTTACAGTTGAATGTGCCTGAGGGATCTCCACTGGGGGGCGCCCAGGAGGCATCCTAATCAGACACCTGAACCACGTCAACTGGCTCCTTTCGAAGTGAAGGAGCAGTGGCTCTATTCCAAGCTCTCTCTGGATGTCCGAGCTCCTCACCCTATCTCTAAGGCTGAGCCCAGCCACCTGGGTTCAGAAGAAACTCACTGTGGTCACTTGTATCCACACTCTCAAAGCTCATGACCATAGGTGATGATCAGTATGTAGCTCAACTGGTAAACACAAGGCTTTACCTTCTGACTTACTTTCTCTTTACCACAGTGGTCCTGTACAACACCCACTTTATAATGCCTACTCCGGCTGAACAGACCTGGTAAACATATAGCAATGGTGAGTTGGCAACATCTGGCTGAGGCCCCTGTCCATCACGTCTTCAACTTCCATCTCTGGAAGAACATGATTCCAAACAGTGCGCATTGTACTCTACAACTTGGTGCCAATAAAGTTGTCACTGTTGCCAAAATGAGTGAGTAACCCAAAATTTCTTCTGTGGTACAATAATGAACACGATACCACCCTAAGTGAATACTGGTCTCAGTCTGTCCATCTGTCCACCACTGTCTTGGTAAGGCGTTGGGCTGCCACACATCTCCAGAACAGCTTTGATACTCTGCGCCATAGATTCTCCATGTCTGAATGACTCTACTCATGTAATGTTTTCATGATGGTGGTGTAGAGTGTTGTCTAACATATTTGAACAGCTGAACCCTTGCATCCTGTACGGAAGCATCTACATTTGTTATGTCTCTCCACTCATTTATTCAATTTTTTTCATCATGCATACATGCATCTCTACTGTTGTCAGTGGTTTCCATTCTCATACAGCTATTACTGAAAACATGAATGGTAAGAGAGACCTGCATAATTTGATCTCTAATGTGTCTCTCTCTCCTTGTGTGTTTGCATCCAACAAGACTCCAGTGCTGTTAATTTTACACCTACCTTTATGAGACGGTCAATCTCTGTGGTCCGTCAGCAATTATAAATCAGTTTCAGCAGCCATTTCTTTGCAGCTTTATATAAGAACCTTACATTGGTAACACTCTACTTTAACTACCTGCTACTTAGCATTTCTAGGCAATGTATAAACATTGGATGAATGTAAGATTAATAACATTAATAAACACTTGCTCACAATTACATCATAATGTCTAATAAACCATTTATCCAATGTATGTATACCAGCGGTACTCAATAGGCGACCACCTATTTGTGGCCCCCGAACTGTTATTTCTTCAGTATGTGTTTTGGTTGGGTCAACACGTATACCTATCAGGACCTGTCTCCATGCCAACGATACACAGACAGCCTGTTAATGGGTCGAGCGCATTTTTAAGTTTCGCTTTTGAAGACGTTCGCATTGTCACTTCGCCAGAGAGCAGGGGAGGGAGCCTAGATTGCGCACGAAAAAAAAAGGTTCCGCGAAAATGGCGTGTTCCAAATTATCATCAACCTACTGCTGCGAATCTGTGTTCTCAACAATGAACGTGGTGAAGAACCAGCACCGCAGTGCACTCACAAATGAACACTTGCAACAGTGTGTTGGCCTGACCATCACACCATTTGAGCCAAAGTTCCAAAGACTGGCAAAAGACACAAGATGCCATTTCTCTCATTAAGCTGTGTTTCACACTGACACACTGAGAATGTAAAATAGTTTTTCATTCTATTTGATTCCTGAGATCTTGATATGTTTGTTTGTTACCTGTTATGACTCTATGGAGGTGCTGATTTATTTTTGTTTAACTTAATGGTAAACTGGTCTGACCGACCTCAAAAATGGACCTTTGAGTCACTGAAAATCATCTTTGTGGCCCTTGAAGATTTGTATTTGAGTACCCCTGATGTATACTTGAATGCTAAATAGAGGGGTTACGGTGGAGGTTTACCTGAGATTCCTCTTTTCTGTACAGCCACATAGTAAATACGGACAAACGCTATCTAACTCTTAAGTATCTAAAAGACTGTGATGCAAATTCTAATTATGTCATATAAAGCTTATATTTCGAAGGTATATTTAATGGCAATAGTATACAAGTCAAACCCTAGGTAACATATAATATATCAAAAAAGGCCAGGAACTCATACAGGCTGGTGGCTCCATCAGTAGATTCTAAATTTGACATTGAGATAGCAAGTAAACTGCCTTGTCCTATCTTTAACGCATACCCCTCACACGTCTCTCCTCCAGCCCACAGTTTACTCTCTTCTCATCCCATGCTCATCTGACATAGTCGAGTGTGTGTTTGGTGTCAAGTCTGATTCTGTCCAGTTGATGTTGGCGTGAGAGTGGGGAGGCGGTCACGGGGGAGTTGGGCAGAATGATGATCAGAGCTGCCGGTGCCCTTTTCTTCTGATCACACATTACTGTGCAACAGACTCGTGTCAGAACGGCAGCAGTGCTGAGATGTGCACAAAGGCCAGCATCAATCAAGAGGGCTATTCATCTGTCTGGAGCTGTAACCCCCACACCTCATCTGTTCCTCCTACCTGTTTGTCTGACAGCTGGATGTACAGGCCAGCCAGAGCTAAGGAGCTGCCAACTGCACTGCAACTGAGATGAATGAAGAGCCTCGCTCCGCAATGGCTGCTTACATGATTTTACAACACTGACAACTGCTCATAAACATTTGAAAGCTGTAGGTAGACACTTGTGGTTCATAAATGGCAAACTCACACATCTATAGAAACGCTGGAAAGATCCTAATTAAACGTGAATAATTGATTTTTTGGCCACTTGGGGGCAGTGCAACAAACTGTAAACTTACAACATATCACCGTATAAAGTTGATATGACGAACATCTTCATCAACAGTTGCCTATTTATGCAGCCAACAGACTTACAGCAACGTTATCATTCATTTGGAGATGGGCGATAAGTCTTTTTGTTCATCAGTGTGTCGACAGACTCCTTTCACATTTCACTTAGTAGCCTGCAGACTTCTACTGATCGCAGGTCGCTGTTGCTGATACAGGTATTTTCAAAAACAACTGCAAATGCAAAAATTGGAAAAACACCTTTATTCAACTTGGGAGTGATATTTCATTATTCCATGGTGGTTAGCCCTACTGCTAACTTTGTAACCACACCAGATAAACAGCCTAGTCGTACGTACTTGTGGCAGTTTGTAACCGAATGAAACCAGATAAAAACAAACTGCTCCTGCAAAATGAGATCAGTATTCACATTCACGCTGGATTTCATTTATAAACAGTTTGTTGACATGACATGAAAAACACGTTTTTTGTTTTTCCCGCTCTGCTGCTTGTGATTGCAGTTTATACATTTTAATGTGACATAGCATTAGCACTGATGTCACAGTTGTGCCAAGAGGATCCCAAAAAAGGGTCTGTTTGACTATATAACAATTTCAAAACCTTATGATACAGCATTTTATCAATAAACTAAAGCCTGAACTGCCTCATCAAAAGGTGACCAAATCCAGAGGAGATGCACCACCAGAATGGCATGAGAAGTGTCATAAGTGATAACATATGGGTGATAAATAATTCTGCAATGTCAGTACATGTGAGTTAAAGCCATTTCACCAAGAACATAGAACCAGGACAGAACTTACATATGAGGGATAAACAGGAACACACTCACTCGGTTCTCAGGTTGTAGCTTAGGTTGGTGGATGATCATTGAAATGTCACGTTTTCATAGGATGTACATGTACAGCCACCCCAAAAAACGTCACTTCGGTTGAGATGAAGATCTAGAGACATGAGATCACTATTACAGTCATTTGAAGCTGCTGGTTCTTCCGGTGAGCTAGAAGCTAGCAAGGTTTGTGACCTGGCCAGACACCATGCTACCACTTCAACATCTTCTCACTGCCAACTTGTCACATATAAACGCTTGGTCAGGACCCACTTTTTAGCACAACATGCAGATCCTCACATTGTTTGAGTCAATCAAGTGCCACATTTATTAACAGCAGCAGAGTCGCCAGAAGGTGGTTAGGTTGCTGGATGATTGGTGATGATTGGTGTAGCCTTCAGAGTGCACAACTGTCAAACCAGAGACTTGCACACAGAGTCTTGTTTGTGTTTTGGTTAAGGTCAAGGTTTAATACAGAAAAGGTTCACAGTGACTTCAACACCACAATGCGTTCTCACCCCATATGCATCATAAGATAACAGGGCTGCATCCTGCTCGATTCACGCATTGGCTTTCAACACGGTAGAGAACATCTGCAGTCTATTGGACAACCATGCATGTTGGAAAATGGTGTTAAAGGGGCACCCTGTTTTGATTATAGACATGTATGGTTTTCAGGTGGAGGTGGCCAAATGAGTTGTTATCAGCTATAATTTCTACTGCTCCACAATACACATTTATTCCTGAAAAAGCCAGGTCAGTTTATTGAACTCACAAGACTAAATGCCTGTAAAACTACAAAGAAAATCTACTCAACCATCATTTTAATTCTCACTTCTACCTTTGGTATTCAGTATTAGAAAGATTAAATGACGTCTTGTTTTCTGCATTACTGGTTTGCATTTCACAACATTGTGTAAGGTCAGTGTACTCTCCACTCATCTCGCCAAGTGTGTCTGATCCACCAGCAGGTTTGTAAGTGTCTGCACTTAGCATTGAATTAAACACGCTGCTGTTCAACTGCAGGCAAGGTCACTGTTGGAAAACAGTGTGTTGCTCTTGCCAGTGGAGTTGACAGTATGAATTGTGATGTGAAGGATGTCACAACACTAGATGTTTTCCCACAGGGGCTACTCTGCTGCTATAAAACATAATGCATCCCAATAAACTTCTTCGATAACTGTGTAGAGTTATTGCTCACTCCCAGTCGGGATTTCAGTCCACAACAGACCATAGGATCTATGATTAAGATAAAAACAAACAACCAAAAAAACTAATGAGGCTTTAAATGAGACTAGAGTTTACAGTCTGTTTGCTATTGAAGAAGGACAATTTAGCATTGCACTCCTATAACATAGTCAGGCCACTGTATGTAAAGATGTAAGTAGCCTGCATGATATCACCCGCAGGTTTTTAAGGAGCGGTTTTCACTTACCTTAAAAAACAGGAGCACAGACATCCTCATGTTCTGTTAGTCAGTTAACCAACAACAAGTGATTTTATCTTTCTGATATTTGCAATGGGAACAAACACTACACATCACATTCACTAACTTGAATTAGTTGATGTGATACAGAGCAGACAGCTATTGGACTGTGACGGTACCCACCTGTCAATTATTCATAAATGTAGTCCTTAATAAAATGTAAATAGGTGAGTTCTATAAAATGCAGCTGTACAGTTGTCATGAAGGAGGAAATTAGCTCTAGAGACCAGAACAGTTTCTGTACCAGGCTGTAAACATGTTTATTTCTGCTGTAAATTTGGACATTTGAACATGGGAGTCTGTGGGGACTGACTCACTGTTGGAGCCAGACTCTAGTGGTCATTAGAGGAACTACAGCTTTTGGAACATGTGCATTGCCTTGATTTTTCAGGTCCGAAGGTCGCTGCTTGAAGGTGTATAAAATGGATTTGGTTATCATCTTAGCCTTAGTGTTTGCAGGAGACTGTTTGTAATTTTGTCCTAGCCCGCCAAATGTGTTTTCTTGCCTGGAGTGGTTGATGGTTTATGTAGCTTGACAAGAGCAGCGCTACATCTTCAGGGCAAATTAGAGGCTACAATGAGTTGCTATCAGAAAGTGAGGAGATGGACCAGGGCTAGCTGGTTAGCATGCTAACCCAAGAGTCAACATTGGTGTTTGTTTCCACCACTGGAGACAGCTCCAGGTGAGTAAAAGAATGAAGTTTAACGCTGAATTCATAATGTTTCCTTTAGACTGTTGAGTAAACAACTGCCAATGCTAATGTTGGCTATGTAGCAATAGCAAAACCTACAAATTGCTTCTTTAAGATGCTTTTGGGTGACAAGGCCCTGTTTTGTTGTTTAGGACAATATGATGATAACATTTTTGCAATTTAAAAAAGATTCACAAAGATTGTTTCAATCAATATTTTCATATGAACATTTAATCAAATGACCCTGTGAGATTTGCATTTTACATGTTCATTTCTTTTACTGTTTTATACTTTCTTTATTCAGTTGCTTGAATTTTCACTTCATATATGTATTCACATGCCCGGAGCTGTGCTCACTGCAAGACAATTCCATTTACACCAGACTGTCCTCTTGGAACAGGATACACTCCAACCTGTAAATAGGATTGGGTCAGGAGATGCAAGTATGAAATGTAAAACCTCAAGGCGATGAGGCTAAAGGTGTGAACAGAGTGAAGAGTAGACTGATAGAGATGGAGTTTGAGCGGTAGAGACAGAGACGGTAAGGGAAATTTAGTGAAAGCGGAGGAGAGAGTGGCGATAAAAAGAGCAAGGGAGGTGAAATGAGAGAATGGCTGGTGGAGAAGAAGGCAGAGGACAAGTGAAAGGAGAAGAGAGAGAGAGGTTAAGACGAAGATCCAGAGAGAGGCAGAGGAAGAGAGCAAGGCAGGTGTCAACCTTTGGAGGCAGAGGTAGAGAGAAGGTGGTAGAAGGTGAGCGGAAAGACAGAAGTGGAAAGAAAAAGGAGAGAGAGAAGTGGGAGATATGTAGAGAGACACAGACAGTGAAGGAGTGAGAGAAGAAGAGAGAGCCCCAGCTTAGTGTTGTGCTCCTGATGGCCTCCTCCTGCCTCTGCTCCTCTGTAATAACTTGTCAGATCGATGGCTCCCCAGACAGCAGAGCTTTTTGCTGCCACACAAATGAAGTGGATGACATTTCTGCTATGTTCACAGGTCACCGCCACACACTCATACACTTAGGTGTTTGTGAGGCCAACAGGGATGGTAGACGTCATTTCCATATGCAGGGTGTACGCCCCCTGAAGGACAATTACACATTTGAGTGCTGACATGTTTGAGCGAAATAAGTGGTTATTGCATCTTCTTCTGCTCTACAGTTATATGATATTATATTATTTAAATTACAATACTATTTTAGTTATTTATAATATTTTTTTTAAATAACTTTTGTTATTTTACAAAGCAATATGGTCTTTTAAAATAAATAAACACTACACTAACACTTCACTTCATATCACTTATGGTAATTGGGAACCTTCCATTAGTCAGTGATTCAGACTTTCAGCTGGTGGCCATCATTTGATAGTGCCGTCTCTCTGATGCCTGCTGCCCCCCCTCCAGTGTTCTTCATCTCTTGATTGAAGGTCGTCTTTTTTTTCGGTGTCAAATTTCAAACCACTTCTTCCTCATGAGTAGTGCGCCCTTCTAAATATATTACATTCACTGAATGTGTGATTGTATCCCATGCATCTTTTTTGATTTTATATCCAGAATTAATGCTACTAAATATTACCACTT
The DNA here is from genome assembly GCF_046630095.1 of Trachinotus anak. NCBI lineage: Eukaryota > Metazoa > Chordata > Actinopteri > Carangiformes > Carangidae > Trachinotus > Trachinotus anak. The sequence continues at coordinate 1,844,309 of NW_027273859.1, read as the reverse complement.
GTTTGCGGCTCACTTCCTGCAGCACCTCTACTTCAGAACTACCAAAGCTCTTCTTGCATTTTGATTCCGGTTCTCCATCTTTAGATTTTTGTTTTGGCATTTCCTAGATCCCTAACAGTATCTCTTTGTGACTTTGTGTCTGTTTCTGCACACAACCCTTCAGTCTCATGCCCTTTTAAGGGCATTTTCGGGTGTTTACCTATGCTAATTAGGGCCAACTGGCACACACTTTCACTTTAAGAGGAGATTGGCATAAAACAATCTAAGAACAAACGTAAGCACAACTCTGTGATTTAAGAACATGTTCATGAATCTGACATAGAGTTTTCTTAAGAACTTTCTTAATAACAACTTAGGAAAGAATTTAAGAAACTGCTTAAGAAGATGTTGGTGAATGAAAATAATGGATACAATCAATCACACAGTAAAAGTTACTTGCAGGTACTTAACGAGAGGCTCAGAGCCTCTCTTCTGATTGATTGACTGTTTTTTGAGTGATGCATGACCAGGCCAACAACAGGTAACAGGCAGTAGCCTAGCCTACTGTAAAAGTCACTTATAATGCTGATTGTCAGTCAGCTCTGAGATGAGCCAAACAGACGGTTAAACTCAGACTAAAATGCTCCGGCTAAACTTTGTGTGGAGCTGTATGTCGGAGCCTCCAGTGCAAACCGCTAGATCATCTGGGAGCATCATGGAGACCAACCGCAGTATTGCAGCGTCCAGTTCCAATGCAGGGATGAGGGAGAACCACTTCCCCTGCCTTCAACTCACTCCTTTTGGCTGCTAGACCCTTTGGGTGGAACAGTACAGGGCCAGTGTGTGTCAAGGCCAGGGGAGTGTGCATGGCAGCAGTACTGGAATGTGGTGAGTGGGTAACCAGGACAGGGAGAAGTCTTCACTAGACTGTGTAGAGTTTTGAATGGGATTGATTGAATTATTGCTTTGTTAAAAGGTCATATATTTTACACTTTCTCCTCTGTAATATTAGGTAACACTGTCTCTGCCTCACCATCTATGAATCACTTTTGAACAGAAAATTGCCTTTTAGTCTTACGTGCCTCGAGTGAACAAAGCTCACACACCAGAAGAAGGTAGGGAACCAAAACACTGTTTTCCAACCGGCACAAAAGAAGAGGCACCAGAAGGAGAGGAACTGTGTTTTGGTTTTGCAGCAGCAAGCAGTCAGTTCGTATGAACATTTGAAGGAAAAAATCTCACCTGAATAAACAACCTTATCAGAAATCATTTTTGAAACAACACATGGAGTTGAAGCATCCGACCAGTCCTTTGAAATATCTGAGAGTGAATGATGATTGCAAGAAATCAAACCTAAAACCGCACAGTTCCTCCACCTGGGTCAAACTCCAGCATAAACACATGAAACACATGCTAACAGTAGTTTTTCTTAGCTTTCAAAAGGGATCTTTGTGTGTGACTGTACAGTAGTTTACTGTAATTCACATAGTGAAGTGGCAGTGATTGGAGGTTGGGACTGATGATGAGAGGAGGTTTTACTGATAAAGAAATGAAAGGAATGTGTAGTAGTAGTTGAACTATGAACTTTATTCATTTCAAAATTGTGAACTATGAACATGTACTCGTTGATTTTTATCCTTTGTGAACTGAACTTTGAGCAGCACATGATACTGCTTTACTCTACAGATAGTGCTAATGATTTTCTTTGTATTTATTTTACTTTGGTTGTTTTGTCTGTTGGAAATTGAATAAATCTAAGATCGTTGAACAAAGGGTGCACTAGAATAAAACCATCCCCGGTCTTCTCCTCACTCCAGCACAAATGATGCCCACCAAATGGAAGAGAGAAGCTGTGGGCTCCGGAGATGGTGCTGGTGCTGGTGTTGAAGGGCAGAGTGTAGAGGGAAAGGAAACAGGTATAGGTGGGCAGGGAAGCGGAGGTGCTGGAGGAGTGAGCCGGGGTGAAAGCGGGGCTGCGGGGGCCTTCTCCTGCATCTCTGTGCAGCAACTGTCAAAGACGATTTTCCTCGCCTCCCACTGTACTACTGAGATGTAGGAAGCAGCGGTATGATCCATGAACCTGCATGAAAATCAATGTGGGCAGCCCAAACACGAAATCGATGCAGCCGGCTGGCAAGGCAGAAGCGGGAGTTGGAGAGGGAGGGGGGAGGAGAGGAGAGGGAAGGAGGTGTGGAGGGATCGAGGTTTGGAGGGAAAGAGGCGGGGTGGAGGATTTCACTGAAGTCTGCTGGAGTGGGACGCTCTCCTCCTGAGCTGGGCCACACAGGGGTGTTCAGGTCGGGGCAACGTGGGAGGAGAAGCAGGGGTGAAGTTAGTTGATGTGGTAATGAAGAGGTGCTACAGAGAGTTCGACTAACAGGGGGTCTGAAGACTTGCACCGAAGGATAGTTTTGGATTTCAAATACTGGTAAGTAATCAACTCTGAAGAAAACTGCAAATTTAGTGGTTTCCCCAGAACTATTTTTTTTCAAAGTACAAAATCAAATTTCTGACAATCACCTGAGACTAAAGCCCTTCAATACCGCTTCCCCCGACCACTAAATTGACATTTTTGTCAGTATTAAACCCGAAATTCCTTTGATTTGACCAGTTTGAGCTTTTAAAGGCTGATATCTGTTCTGTGCAATTTCATTAAAATGTAGACTTAGCTCAGGTTGCCAATATCCTGTTGATTCTGTCTGCAATAAATGTAGGCAGATCCCTCATATGTGAGGAGGACCACCCTGAGTTGTCTCATCTGACTCGATTTGAGCTGCACAAATCAGACACAAAAGAAGCAGAACATCTGAGTGCTGACTGAAGAGGGCTGGTCCAGTCCAAGACTTACAGAGCACACGACCGGAGCAGCTATATGCTCACAGACATTCACTCGCACACTGTAGTGCTCAACCAAAATAAACAAAATTGAGTTTACAGTGGTATCCATATCAATAAGTCCTTCTTCTGGAACTTTGTGATGTCACAACAAAGCAGTCACCGTCCACAGCCACGCCCCAAGCACCGCCCACCTGGACCCACCGTCCAAGCTTGCAGGATTTGTTTTCTCTGAGTGTTTACCTGAAATATGTTATATTTTTAATTGATTAGTAATCACACAGTCAGCCAGTCGGAAGAGAAGTTCAGAGCCTCACCGACTGGAGCTCCAGAGAGAAGCCTGAGAAAGGAGATGTTAAACTACACTGAGATGGATTTTGATAGTTAAAACTACAAACATATCTTCTTTTGGATATCAACACTTTAAATAAAACACTGGAGGAGTGTAAAATATGGGCCCTTTAAAAACTCACTTGAGTGCTGTGTGACAGAGTTTAGCTTTAAGTGCAGGTGGTGACTGACTGACAGGTTTTCCCCTCAGGGTTTGCTCACTGCTCAGACCTTTCAGTGCTACAAACCAGTACAGATTCTGATAATGTTGGGCTTGACTGGGCCGCAGCTGATACTGACTCTGGAGCAGACCTGCTGCCCTTGACACTTCCAATACCTGCCAAACTGCAGTTTGAATGCCGAAGAATGCCGAACAGAACGACTTCAAGCTTAAGGGCTCGAATACATTAATGTACCAAAGTCAGGTAGAGAACTCAGTGCCTGTTAGCCTGTGGATATTATTCCTGATTCCTACTGTCTGTGGACTTGGAGCAGTTTTGTTACACAACTTTTAGTGCCTGTCAGAAGTCATAATGTTTCCATTTTGATTTAAATACGATTGTCTCCTAGTTATTTCTTCGACAGTCATAGTTGTATATAGACCTTTCTACACTGAACTGTTCTCACTGGAAGGTGGAGGTGTAGAGCACTGTGGTGTAGGTCTATGTCAGCAGTGGTGCAGGTAGAGGAAAAATGTCAGGAAAACAAAGGAGACCAGACAACTGTGCGAAGTTTGTGAATTTTGAATTTCAGTTAAAACAAAAGAAGACACCAGGAATCATTGTCCTCTGGAGAAACAAATGTGTAAGAACCTGACAGTCAAGAAAGATTCTGGTGCCTTTTACATTCCTCTGTGTTACAGGTCACTTTGAAGCTGTGTCATGAGCAGCTGTCATCTCATCTCAAAGGTTACAGGCAAACAAGGTCAGAATTGAACTTTGATCACAGAGGTAAAGGCATAACATCCAAGCAGTCCGCAAAACCCAAGGTCTCACTGTTGCTAGGTTGCTGGATTCTCTGCTCTCTCCATGGGAACACTGTGGATCAGACTGTAACAAACAATGCTGCTGCTCATCATGTCCAGAAGGTCTAAGACTGGAAAATGATACCTGGTATTAATCTGTTCAACTGCTAGTGCAAAACAAAGACCAACAAAACCCAACTGCCGCAGAATCCTGTCATCAGACATTAGACATTATACACTGTTTTTGTAAAGCTGCATTTAAGTGTAAAAATTTTTAAAAATTTAAAATTTAAGCACAAATGCACTCATGAGTGTGTGTGTGTGTGGTAGTCAGGGTTGTGGGGAAGAGTGTGTACTGCAGGTGGATGTAAGGATGTAAACAACATGTTCTTATTTAAACTACAGCAGTGCCTGTTCAAAATGTGCCTATCCATGGGGGCTGGCTGCTTTCTTGTGAGCATCATCTAGACAACTTCACACTCGACACTACACCTCCTTTCGTCCTGAGCATTACACCCTGTAGTGTGTGTGGTCAGTCAGTCGTGTCTGGGTGACGCTGCAGGAAGTGGTGACGCAGTTGAGCTGTGCTTTTTTTAAAACCCTGGCATGTGCACGCTGTAAATAGTGCAGGTGCTGCACTCTACTCGTAGTGTAGTTTGGGGTTTTTCTTCATGTAAACAGCGTTGTTTGGAGCACTTCCTGGCATCCTCAGCAATACAACCGAGAAGTTTGAAGTCCACCGGATGAGCGGTTGTCAAGGAAAACAAAATACACACAGACAGAGATTCCTCCTTTTATATTTAGATACATATTAGGATAGCTGGATAGGAAAGCTTGCATGTTTGGGACAGTGAACTGTTTATCCATGTGCATATGAATCTAAACATACCTGCTGACATTTGGGCAAATGAAAAAAGTCCATTAAATAAAGCTAAACTTGCACTTACATTGATCAGAAACAAATTGTTGTTCTTGGCCTTTCAGTCGACAGCAGTGACATGGCCGGTCAATCACAGCTGTGCTCAAAGACAGGGCCCCTCTCTACAGCTACCTTACTGTAAGTCAGCTTGTCAATAGCTGTGGCTCTGGTGAGGTGACCCAGCAGGCCAGACAGCGAGCGGGTGATTGATTCCTTATACAAGTCAGTGTGGTCAAAAGGTCTCCAGAGCCACGTGGCAAGTGCAGAGCCCACAGATATGGGGTCTCCTGGCTGCTCCCTGGGCCCCTGGGGGCAGCGGTTAGAAGGAGTTTGTGTGGAGGAGTGGGAGGAGGGTGGGGGGTTTGTACTCGGGGTCTTGTTAAAAGAGCCCAGGACCGTGTTAATAATGGGACTAGACAGGCTCAGACACCTGGGTACAGGACTGTCACTGACACCCCCCCGCCTCACCCTGAATGACTGACATGACATGTTATGAGGAGCTACTCAGCAGGATGATACAAGGAAGCAGCTTGTATCCTATAATTCACACCATGGGCAGAGTGAGTGGGAAACTGCCACCAGCCCCCAGCTGAATGCTGGTGAATTTAAAATGTTGTTGGGGATGAGCTCGTCTCCTCTGTGAGCCATGTCCGCAGGTATTCCAGCATCCTCCCTGCATTAAAATCACCCTTTTTTTGATAGTGTTCAAAATCCCAGATTCACAACAGTTCACACCTGTACTGTTTTCCACAGCTATTGTGCGCAGCTTGCTGAGAAGCCAGTAGCTGGTTGGTATTCAACGCAGCTTCTCTGCCCACTGTGTCTGGAGCATGCAGCGGCTGGGGCATCCTCCAGGTCAGAGCAGGGGTAAGGGGGTTTGCCAGAAGCATTGCCCCCAGCAGACTGAGCCCTCACTGGGCACAGCTCTCTGATCTGCTCCCCCTCCTCCTCCTCATGCCTGAGACAATACCAGACTATTGATATCTCTGAAATGCACAGTCCAGCCCGCTTTCCCTCTTTCGCTTTTATATCAGATTTTTGATGTTGTTTTGGCTTAAAACTTCAAGTGTGTTATTCTTTGCCTGTTTCGCTGATGTTGAGGCAGATAAGAAAGTGGGTGCAGGGTGTGGGGGGGTGGGGGGCAGCCTGTGGTTGTGTCCTTCAGGGTGATGGAGGACAGTGTCTGAGCTTTGATCATGGTCAAGCCACATCCATCTGGGTGCCCTGATGCCAGGGGCACTTTGCCAGCCTACGTAGTACTTCGGATGTCAAATCCTCCACTGGGAACATGTCAGCCAGACTTGAAACATGGACTCGATTGGGATAGAACACCCTTCACCTGTGACCCCTTTACCAGGAATGAAATTATCTCAAGCTATCTTTAAAGGACATTCCATAATGATGCCATAACATGGTGTGAATCAGGCCTGGCAGCTCATCTCTCCTCCAGCCCAAATGAAGGCCTTTATGAGGAGAGTCAGGGTCCTCCTCTGCATACAGCTCCATGGTGCCACAGAGTAAAAGGGCAGTGTGGAAGAGCCATGCTGCCCTTTACTACCATGAAATGAGAGGCCTAATGAAGGCCACAAGCAGCAGGACTATATATAGCCATAATGACCACAGTTGCTGCTGCTGGATGTGAAGAGAAGCAGTGTTCCAGTCTTATTTGTGTTTTCTCAGTTCGTCTGCAGCCTTTATTGCAGGGATAATTGTTCCTTAGAGGAGCCGCCATTTTTCACCAGATCTATTTGTAGAGGTACAATATGCCAACATGGTGATCAGGGAGCTGAGGCTGGATTGTTGAGTGGACTTACAGTAAACACACTGTAGCAGTACATTGTTTTACCATTAGGGAGAGAGTGTGTATAAGTTTCAGATGATTTGCAGGTACGTAGTCGATGATCTGATACAGATAAATGCGTAACGATGCCACATTCTGCAGTTCAGCATCAATGATATGATTAGATTCAGCAGTAATTTAACTGTTGCAGCTCAGATATTTATAATTCTTCATCAAAGTGTTGAGTCACAAAATTTTTATTTGACGTACTGAATCGTTACTTGCTCAAAAAACAATGTTTCCTGCCACATGAACTAAAGTCTACATCAGCGGTACTCAATAGGCGGCCCCCGGGCCACCTATTTGTGGCCCCCGAACTGTTATTTCTTCAGTATGTGTTTTGGTTGGGTCAACACGTATACCTATCGGGACCTGTCTCCATGCCAACGATACACAGACAGCCTGTTAATGGGTCGAGCGCATTTTTAAGTTTCACTTTCGCTTTTGAAGCCGTTCGCATTGTCACTTCGCCAGAGAGCAGGGGAGGGAGTGTTCCAAATTATCATCAACCTACTGCTGCGACTCTGCGCTCTCAACAATGAACGTGGTGAAGAACCAGCAGCGCAGTGCACTCACAAGTGAACACTTGCAACAGTGTGTTGGCCTGACCATCACACCATTTGAGCCAAAGTTCCAAAGACTGGCAAAAGACACAAGATGCCATTTCTCTCATTAAGCTGTGTTTCACACTGACACACTTAGAATGTAAAATAGTTTTTCATTCTATTTGATTCCTGAGATCTTGATATGTTTGTTTGTTACCTGTTACTACTATGGAGGCGCTGATTTATTTTTGTTAAACTTAATGGTAAACTGGTCTGACCGACCTCAAAAAATGGACCTTTGAGTCACTGAAAATCATCTTTGTGGCCCTTGAAGATTTGTATTTGAGTACCCCTGGTCTACATGGACAGTGATACATTGTTTTAGCTAATTCATTTTCACTGAAATGCTGCCAACTGTTTACTATGAACTTAGTTAGGCAGCATCAGCAAGGGACTGAGCCTACAAGCCCCAAACCCAAGCTGTGGCCTTATCCTGGCTGCTTTTTTTTCTAATTAAATCAGCTAAAAAAATTGTGTGTGTGTGTGTGTGTGTGTGTGTGTGCGTGTGTGTTGAAATACGAAAATATTCAGAGTGGTTTGCTGGCTGTATCATGATGATGATGTCAGGTCAGGTCAGGTGGTGACCATGGGAATTCTGCAGCAAAGTCAGCTGGGTAAGAAAGAAGCTTCTTTAAACATCATGGAAAACAAAAGGTGCAGCACAGAAGCAAAGAGAAAGAAAAAAAGAAAAGAACATCAGAGAAACGGAAATTTAAAAAGGAACAAACTACCTGTCTCAACTTTTTTCGAAAGTTAGCTCACTTGCATTAGCAGAGAGCCTGGGGAGGATGATGCTAACGTCGAAGAGGAGGAATAAGTATGAAGAAATGCTGTGTGGTACAAGTTACATATATTATTATATGTTTTTGGTCTACTTGGGGCAGTATGTGTTTCCATATGCCACTAGCTCCACACTCTAAGCTATGGCTGACTGCATTGTGTCATTTGATAATCAGTCAGACTCATTTGCTTTAGATTTTTTTAAATTTAGTAAACTGTATGGATTTTATACAGCATGTTGCACAGCCCACACACAACAGAGGACACACACTCGACCTGGTAATAACACATGGCCCGTCTGCACACATATCCTCTGTTGTAGATGTAAGGATTTCTGATCATTTCTGTGTCTTTTTTACTGTTAATGGTCTTATGCAACAGGATATTCTGCAGCAGACAGTCAGGAAACACTATCATACTGCTTCAAATTTTAATTGAGCTTTCAAGTGACATTCCTGCAGAATTTTTACCTGTATCTTGTGATTTTAATGTTGATAGTTTTAACAGTAAACTTAAATCAACCCTTGACATGGTGGATCCGGTAAAACTGAAAAAGGTCACTATCAATCCAACACCACCATGGAGAAATGAACAAATCAGACAATCAAAGAAAAAATGTCAAATAGCAGAAAGAAGATGGAGAAAGAACAAACTTACAATTAATTATCAAATTCTATCTACAATAACGCTATCAGACAATTTCTTTAATGTTTTATTGTTCATCGTCTACGTAAAGGACTATGAAAATGCTATACAAATAAAAACTGATTGATTGATTGATAGATTAATGGTCTGTTCTGGCACATTTTATCTTTACCAAAAAACTGCAGCTCCTGTGATTTTGATACTGGCCATATTGTGATTTCAAAAATATTTTGATTAATTGTTCAGCCCTGCTGTAGGCTGATGTGGTGATATTATTGCTGCTGCTGCAGGAAAGTATTGTTGATATCTGGTGGTCAGCCTCCTTCAAAGGGTCTGGAGCATGGCCACTAAGAGGGGCAACCCTGTGTTTCTGTACAACAGTTCAAAACCAAACCAAATATGTCCCAAACCCCCCCTATATCATAACAAAACAAACTTTCACCTCTCCAGTACAGCACACTTCTCTCACCAATGGACGGTACCTACTCCCTACTTTTTTCCACATAGACCGTGAAAAAGGGAAAAAGAAAATATTAATAGTCAACTGGGATGAAGGGTAGAGGAAAAAAGTGTTTGCCATCATGTTCTGTTCTATCACTTTCTTTGTCTTTGTCTCGGTTCACCAAATAAAAAATAAAAAAATAAAAAAACCTGTGGTGTTCAATCCTGTATGATAGAAGATATCTACAGGTGTTGATACTGTTCTCCAGGTTGTGATCTCTGACTGTAGCCTGTCAGTGTACATCCTGTATAAGCTTTCAGGTGTTTCCAACACAGAGGTGCCTTCACAGAGGACCTGTAATTCACAACCTGGACCTGGGCCTCTACATTCTCAACTCAGACCTGAGGGCCAGACGTGGTCTGGTATTTCTTCTTCTTTAAGTGTGGGAATTTTTAAGGTATGTGTTTGGGATACACACACACACACAAACATGCATTACTGTCAGATGCGCTGGAGCACAGAGAGACAAAGCTACAAGGAAGGACATGCTTTTCACAGCTGTCTCGATTCTGGTTCAAACCAGTGCTCATGTATTCATTTATCCACATAAAGCTCTGACTCCTGAATCAGTTTCATTCATTATTACTGTGGTAACGTTGTATGCTGACTGTACATACACAAACATACTGTTGTGCTGAGCAGCCATGCCAGCTGGTTCTCTCCTGCTGTCGCACACAACACACACACACAGCAGGCGTTGCGCATGCACATTATTATGCAGGACGGCGTCTCTGGCCTGCTGCATTATACATGGAGCTCAGGGGAGCCAGGTCAGTCGAGAGTGAAAGAGAGGCCCAGGAGCGAGCCACGCTGTCGGACACATGTCAGCACAGTCACACCACCTCTCCACAGACCTCAAACACACACACACACACACACACATACACACACACACAAATAGCCCACATCGTACACAGTCACACACATCGCTCAGTAGCCAGACAAATCTGTACATGCACTCACTCACCCGCGGCCTGTCAGACAAAAGTCAATGTGATCCGTTCCATGTCTCGACTCCACAGTCTGTGAATTGGTTACGCTAATGCAATACAACACAGGCTTGTGTCAACCTGACAGACTTGCGATCAGTTTTTCAGAGAGAAGCTGCACCACATGCAGCCGGGGTGTCATGCAGTTGCTTAATGCCATTTGTGTTAATTATGTGGAACATTCACATGCTGTCAAACCTCATTACACTACAGGTACTAATTGGCCTCTAAAGGTGGAGAGGAGTGGGTTAAACTCCCCACAAAAATGAATAATTCTTTTGATGTTGAGCAGCATTCTAGCCGCTTGTGCAAAAGTCAATTGGTGCTTGCATGTGTGAGCATGTGTGCAGATCAGCGTGCCCACATGAGGAAAAGTGCTATAAATATTTGTGCATATGTCTGTCACACACTGTTCTTGCGCTGCCGGACGCTGTCGATATGTTTTAGCAGACAGACAGCAGCAGGCTGGTCCTGTGAGAGCCATATGGAAATTTCCACGCTGTTTGTTTACACCGCCTGGAAGCACATGCGTGCTCTCCACTCAGCGAATGCACACAGGTAAAGCCAGCCCTACCCTCAGCCACATCATCCACCACCCGCTATGGGTTTGCCCCGCAGGCCTGCTCACCGTGCCTCCAACGCTGTGGACGATAGACAGGTCCACCTGTCAGCAGTCTCAGGTGAGAGGGGGTTAATGAATATGAAACAACTGTACAGTGGACAGGCAGCGGCACAGGGACGTCAGCTACTGCAGTGCTGCTGTTTGTTCAATGGACAAAGGTTTATCTGCTCACAGGTGTGTGTGTGTGTGTGTGTGTGTGTGTGTGTGTGTGTGTGTTTCATGGCAGATATGTTGATGTTTTCATCCAACAGTCAAGAAGATTTTATCAGAGCATAAAAAAAATATTATTTTAAATGAAATAAATTAGGATTGACTGATGTTGATGTCATGTATGTTTTCAGGCTGATGCTTTTAGATGGGTTTCATATTAAAGGATGAACATGATGCTTATGAGGCATTCAGTGTTTGCCCCAGATTTATACTGATAGACTACTATAGGACACAAAATATCTCCAGTAAAATCTGATTTATTTTATTTGAAGTGTGGAGGGTCTATAACCATCCAGGTGAATATTTACCAGAGTGAGGGCTGGAGGTCTCCACACATTCACTCTGTTAGCAGCTGCAACCAGTGTGATCAAGACCTGTTGCCACGGGTTTCAGGACTGTGTGTAAATGTCTCATACTTGAATGGATCTCTATCCACTCAGGTAACGTGGTTATCTGATAACGTGATCATCAGATCAGCTTCTTCTTACTTGATGCTGTCACTGTTGGTTTTTTTGCCTTGTTCAGCTCTAACAGCCCTTAAATAAATCACGTCTCAGTGAATGTTGAAAGATTCACTTTTTGTTGTCTAAGAGTAAATTCTCTGGACATTTGTGAGGCTCTGGTTAGTTGTATTGTTCCACTTGAATGCATTAAAGGTCCAACATTTACTCTTCTCCAGTGTTTTATTCAAAGTGTTGAAAGTGTTAAGAACCAAAAACCATCTCAGTGTAGTTTTACATCTCCTCTCTCAGGCTTCTCTCTGGAGCTCTAGTAACAACATGTCAGTGAGCCAATCAGAAGAGATGCTTGTTGTGACATCACAAAGTTCCAGAAGTCCTGGCGGCTCGTTTTAAGACTGTGTTGTCTAAGATTAAATTCTGTGGAGGCTCTAGTTAGTAGTAATGTTGCATTAAAGGTTTCTTATATTTGATGATGATGATGTTAGTCTTGTTTTTAAATATACACATGTACAATATAGTACAATTTTTTTTCATTATAAATTCAATAGAATGTAAACTGATCTGAACTTACTGGAAAACAGTGAATCATTAATGGTGACATCAAGTGTGTGAACAGCGGTCACACATGTTTAAGTAATCCTGCCTTTCTGTCCTTCAGCCTCAAGTCAGAGTTTTTTAATATTATTCTGTTGGTTTACAGTTTACAATGATCCTTCACTGTGTGATTTCACTTCCAAACAACCTGGAAAGGCACTGTGTCTTTAAATGCTGTATAAAGCCAGGGGGAAGTAATGATTTTTTTTAAAATGTTTTTTTATTTTTCATTTGTTTCATATATCAGAACAATTATTAATAATGCACTTTAATGTAGTTGTGGAGTTTTGATTCGGGGGGATGTGGTTCAGTAGCAGGATGTTTTCAGGTGAGGAAACGTTTGTGGTGTGGTTTTACAGAATGTGACAGCCGACAGTTTGGATGAGACTGTCCTCCAGTAACAAACAAGCCCACAGGTCATCTGTCAGCAGGTTATTATAACCCATAATTAGGTTTTGTTGCTAGGCGACATCTAGTGGTGGCAGTAATGATGACAGGAGCAAAGGGAAAAGTGCGGTGACGTAGTTTATAGAGCGACAAAGTCCACGTCAGGAGGAGGTTGGGGTGGATGGATGAATATGACACAGGAGAGCGGTGTTCGATTCCCATGTGACAGTAGCAGTTTATGTTGTTTCTATTATCCATGACCATTCACTGTTATTATTGTAACCATGACAACAAAGATCATCTAATGTTGAGGAAATACTGATTTTAACCCAAATCACCATCTTTTCCTAAACCTAACCAAACCATGGGTTTATGGCGTGTGTGTTCCCCCTGCAGCTCTGGCTTGATCATGAAAACAAAACATATTTACTAGTCAGTGATTCAGCCGACAGTGTGTCCACCATCACTGGAGCCTTGAGTGTCAAAGCTCATTCTCAAACAGTCTTTATACTTACAGACATTTTCTCACTGTTCTCTTCTGCATCTGTGGTGCTCTCACCAATATTCATTTAAATAAACAGCAATTAAAAGAAACATAATGGAAATACACTTTTTTTCCTGCAGAACAGCTGATGGTTTTACACAGGACCAAAATTAACTTTAATGTGTTAGAAACAAACATATGAACATTAAGGCGCAACACATATTCTGTTGTGATAAATCTCATTGATCCATTTCTTTCAATAAATGCGTCACCATCTTTCAGAACCAGAACACTTTTCCTTCAAGAGCTCGTTAAAAGTTTTTCTCGGGGGACAACTGTCACATTTTACCATTTCCATTCAGCTAATCTAAACCAGCACATCATTCTAAAAAATACTTGCTAATGTAATTTTAGGCATTCATCTGGGTGTGTCACCCAAGTTTTGCATTTTCAGCCAGTAGGTGTTTTGTGCTCTGTTCTATTCTTCCTTCTCTCTCTCCTTTTTCTCTCAGCTCTGTGTGTGTGTGTCTGTGTGTCTGTGTGTGCGCGAGCGAGCAGGCTGGTGGATGAGGTCTCAGGGGGCTGGATTACCCCTCTGCATGCCCCAGGCCAAGCAGCTCTTGGGGGGATTACTGTGAGACCTGCACCCTGGCTGGATTAGAGCGCTGGACCTCATTTCCATCTCCTTATTTACCTCAGCCCACCAGAGGAAATGCTCAGCTGCACAAAAACATGCTAATTGATGCTGAGAAAGCCACGGAGAGGATGCAACACTCAGTCTATAAGCTTGTTTTTTGGGAGGGTTAAAGGTTTAAAGATGAGTTGTTGAAAAAGTTGCCAGATACTGTTGGGCTATGATGGTGTGTGTGTTTGTGTGTGTGTGTGTGTGTCACTAGGCTGTAAGTTGTACGTGTGCATATGATTGCATTTTTGCATGTTTATTGATGCCGATGTTTTGGTTTGTGTGTGTGTGTGCGTTTGTGTGTGTGCATTCGCTTGTATACTTTATGCTTGAATAGGTGCATGTATCTCTGTGTGTGTGCATTTAGTTGCGTTTTGCTCTGTGACATGATGTTATGTGTGTGTGTGTGTGTATGTGTGTATCTGTGTGTGTGTGTGTGTGCACATGGGCGTCATGGCGCAGGTCCTCATTACTTGGTGGGGTCGCATACAGACATGGCCACAGCACAATGAGGACAGTTGGTGGACCTATTCCTATTCCCGCAGCTCTTTAACGAGCTAGTGATGGGGAGAACAGCCCAGTTTCCCCGGCAACTGGGGTGAACTCCGACCTCGGAGGTTGGCAACCTGTATATATTAGGATCACAGGCGTATGCAAATGGCCCGCTGGTCCTTTTCCACCCTCTTTTCTTCTGCCAGAATGTCCTTCTTGTTCCATCCTGGACTTGACATGTGTGCTAACAATGCCCTTGCTCTGAAGGGCGGGGGAGGCAGAGGAGGGGGTCGCTGGGACTTCCATTAGTGATTGCTGGGGTGACAGAAGCTCATACTCTGGCTCGGACTCTGCTGACGTATGACCCTCCACCCTGCAGAACAGGCCGAGCACCCTGAGAACGGATCATTAGGAGAGAAAGTGTTGTGGGCTTCAGTACGCACTGTGATTAGACACACTTTCCCTGCCTGTGCTTTCAGGCTGTTTTGTGTCTTTATTTTGTCTTTTAAGCTCTACATCTTCTCAGCATTACCATCCATCTCCAGTGGCTGATTTAAACATCAGTTGCCTCCTTTCTCATCGGTTGAGGAAATACACACCGGTACCTTAGTGGAGATCCTCAAATTTTAGCAAAATCAGTGCATGGGGCTGGACTGCATTTCTGAATGAATGCCTCAAGCCTCTCAGCAGAATGGAATAAAACATGTCTCTGAATCTGTGTCTATAAAAAAAGAAGTCTAGGTCAAAACCTAGTACATGTCTGGGCCTATGGTCAAATCCTGATTTTATGACACAAACATATGAATTAATGACAAAGTCTGAGCTGTGATTTCAGCTGTACTAACTCCCTCTGTTTGATATGTAGATTGGTCATAACGGTATTTTAGTATGAAGCCACATTTTCAGTTTGCCATTTTAAAGTTACTGCAATACCTGTTCATACAAACTCAGCACTTACTGTGATGTTTAAAATTAAAAGCCCTCTAGCGTTTCAGTGGACAGAAGCCCTTTATTTCTTGGCAGGGCTTTTGTTGCTTTGCTGCTGTAAGGAGGACAAATGCGATCTCAGTGACTCAGTTTGATTTTTTCTGAAACTATTGTCTTGATTTTTTTTTTTTTTTATTCCGCCGACAGAAAGATCACAGTCACTCAGATAACCACTCTTTGGATCCATGGACACAGCCTGCCTTGTGTCAACAGTCCAGACTGGTGGTGGTGGTGTGGGGAATGTTTTCTTGACTCACTTTGGGCCTTAACACCAGTCAGTCATGGTGTGAATACCATAGTCTATCTGAGTATTGTTGCTGACCATGCATCTTCTAATGCAATGGTTCCCAACCTTTGACACACGACCCGCATGCAACCCCATAACATACAGAGGCTGAATAATAGTCTCTCAGGATGTATCACTTCTTGATTCATGATCCGTCTCTTGACTTGTTCCTCTTCCTGTTGCCAACAACTATCCATTTTGATACTAGTTTTTGCCATGTAATCTCTTAAACATGCAATAAGACTAAAACAGCAAATCAATATACAATGTGACAACATAAAAGTTCAGTGAACTTCACTGGCCCCCCCAGTCTCCAGACCTGGATCTAGTACAACACCTTTGGGATGTTGTAGAACAGGAGATTGGCAGCATTAATGTACAGCTGACAGATCTGCAGAAATTATGTGATGCAGTCATGTCAACATGGAGCAGAGTGTCAGAGGAAAGTTCCAACATGTGGTGGATCAATGACATGAAGAACTGAGCTGAAGAACTGCTCAGTGAGTGTATTCTTCTCTGCCAATAAAGTTCATTAGCTCTTTCCCACAACAGAAATGTTTCTGGGGACTGAGTGACCTTTTAAGAACTTCGAAACTATACCTGCATTCTGAACCATAAGAACCAGGGCCCAATATCAGATTGCATTTTTCCCCTGTTCACTGACTCACAGGTGACCTCTGGCAAAGCCAGGCTCTGCTCAGCCTGTACAGTGAGGTGTCAATCACCAGCCACTGTCTGTGACCACATCATTTGGAAAGGTTTCACAGTTTCACCACCTTCACTTAGTATCTAACGGTGGAAAACTGGACTCTATTATACTGTAACATTTTGTGCTTTGCTGCATCTTGATTCATCAAAGTATCACCATATGTCTTTACCAAGACTGCACTGTGAGACCTGGCATCATTAGCACTGCTTCTGTTTTTGTGTCTTTGCATTCCACTGAGCATCCTGAGAAATTTAAGACGTTGCTAATTAATTGCATGTGATTAGCTTTGTGTTAGAGGAATATAATGCAGTGGAGCTTTGGTGTATTGTGCAGGAATCCAAGGCCACAAGAAAAGAGGAGCCACAATTAGTTGTATCTGATCTGCCTTCCTCCTCTTTTATCTCCTGTAAAACTGGATGACCAAGAAAACAAAACTCCATTTTTAATTGGCAAACAAATACTAATCATAGGCCATAATAAAGAGTAGTACATTCACTGCTGTTCTCAAGCTGTATGTCTGCTACTTATATGAACAAATAATTAACATTTCAAGCATAGTTTCCAGGTAGCTGCTGAAAAATGGGACAAATAAACAAAGAAAATGAGGAAACAGTAAAATAAAAATATATTTTAATTGATGTCATGAGAGCATACAAAAGAAAAAGGAAAGACAAAATAAAGAAGCCCCTAAAAAAATCAAGAAGTCCAAGGTTAAGTTACTCTGTTTTTCTTTTCTTCTCCTTCTGTTTGTGATCCACTTTAGTTCTTATTTGTTTACTATCATCCACTTTTTGTATGTTCAGATATCCAAACACACATGCTGTGATACACACATACACTGGACCACATCTGCCTTTATGTTCCACCAGACTCAGCAAAGATAGATGCTGGATGTTTTATTTTCAGGGTGAGGGCACTGTCCTTCCAACCAAAAAAAGGCAAAAGTTTTCTGTCACTGATGCATGGAGGGAAAAATAGGTTCAAACATGTTTATCCACCGATAAAACCAAGATGGCCATGGGTGGGAAATCAAGCAATTGGGCTCATGGGAAATGCAACCTTGGTCTATAGAAGCAGGAACAATAGCAACACAACTGCCATGACAATAAGGCTACAACAATCTCACAGTAATTGTATTAATACACAATGATTTCAACAATGATATACCGATGATTTGTTGATGTTCTGCGTCCCACCACCACCACAGTGCGTGTCATGGGGAGAAATATTTTTGTATATGGATGTCCATATCTATGCCCAAATGAATAATTCATATATTTGTGCACATAATTCCTCCTCATGAAGGTCATAACGTTCAGTCTTTGTTAAAACAGCTGTTGAGTCAACTTAATGGTCATTTTGAAATATTAGATACATCTCCAAAGGTCCAAATTCTAACCCAGATATTTGGGCCCTGGGTATTTGTATCCAAGTAAAATAAAGATTTGCAACAAATGCAACAAAATTATATGAATTACAAGTTCTAGTTAGTAGCTTTCAGAGCTTTCACATCCAGATCTCAAAACCTTAGAGATAGGGGATAGGAGTAGGAGTCACTGCTGCAGCAATAAGAACATGATCCCTTACTGTCTTCCCACCTACAAGCACTGGTGGTTATGATGGATGGAGCTCCTCGCCAAGCCAGGAGCACCGCTGCAGGGACTGGACTGTAAATTGGTCTCTGGAGTGGACAATGAACGCTTTTAGAACTTTTGACCAGAGTCCTCAAAATTTAAATGGTTGGTGTTCACGGATACCTTTGTCTCCCAATACAATGAGTATCAGAGATGAAAGCAGAGCAGCCCAGAGCACTCCTGATTCCATATAGGAGGTACAGTAGGATCTTGTCTGTGATGCCTGATGGTTATTGTACATCCTGATATTGGAGAAGCTGGAACCAGCAAATGTTTGTTTGTTTGATAAATGACTAAAACAATTCATTGATTATCAAAATAGTTTCCAGTTGATTTTCTCACAACTGATTAATTAATCAATTTCTTGTTTCGACTCAACTGTACCATATCTTGGTGTTTGATGAGCCTTCAAGGTCATTATGTCTTAACAGTGCCATAGTGGACGTGTGGGGTTGCCAATATATTCCATCAGAACTTTTAGGGTGGTCGAACAGCTTCAGAAATCCCCTCCTCCCTCAACGTTCTGCCATCAGACTACTCTTTATATCAGTTTACATGTGTCCTCCAGGAAAAATGTACATTCTTATTCCTATGTTTATTTGAACATCAGGGCTCCGCCCTGTCTACGACAACTGACTTATCACTCCACCTTTGACTGAGGCTGTTCAGAACAGCACTTTGATTAAACATTTATGAACTAGTTCTTCTCCAGCATTACCCGTCCCTGAGGCACTGACTATGATCTGCAGCATCGCTTAGTTGCATTTCGTTTCCTTTTCTCGCTCCTCTCATTTCCTAACCTTCACCAAGGCAAAGTCCACACTTTTAAAACAGCGTTTTAAACAAAAACAATCTCTGTCCAGATGACTGTTTTAGCTCTGTATCAAAAATGGTGTCCGTCCATAATATCACACCTGAAAACTGATATCACATAACCATTCACAAGCATTGCGCATGTGCAAGCCGGTGTAAACAGGAAGCAGATTGTCAACTCTGCAGTTGATTAGTTGCAGAGAATACTCTGAACAAGGAACAGCAAAGAGTTAAAATAGTAGTAGTCCAGGCCGGAGCCACCGTGGGTGTCTACGTCATCATTTCCAAAGGTTTCTGTTTCTGTCTGTCCAGACTACAACGCAGCCCTGGACTTTTCAAAGTAAAACAAGGTCCAGCAGTGTTTGCAAAAGTGTCAGTTTTAGGTGCTTGAAAACTTCGGAGTAATGTACATGTAGCTTAACAAAGGCGCCCCCCCCCCCCCAAAAAAAAAAAAACCAAAACCCTGATGTCCACTCCCTGGATGCTCACTTGTGTAGTGGAGCGTTTTGGTCTTTGCAAATCAGGTTCTTGGTTTTGCTTGCACTGAGATGCAGGCAGTTCTTACTGTCATGACTACATATGTCAGAGTGTCAGAGTGTGTTCTGTATTATTTCCATGCATTCATTTTAATTTTTCCACAATGTCAGCTTTAGTACACTGTATGCAATCTGGAAGTGCACACCACCTTTTGCTGTTTTGGATTTATTGTCTGTTCTTCTACAGCAGCAAAATGTCAGATTGAACTCAAACGATGGTCAGGTGCTATTAAGCTTCAAGCCACTGCATTATTGTATCTTCTTCCTCCACACAAACAGATGATAAATAAATGAATGCAAACCCATTTCAAGGCGTAGTCTCATCCTGACAGTGTGGAGTGGTGGATTTGCTGTCAGAGCCTCATCGTGCGTCTCTGCGCTCACCTCTCTGGACTAAGTAAGAGTTTAATTCTGTTAACAGACTGCTCTCCGCTCACTGGACCAGCCAGGCTCAGTGGGGCCTGATTTATGTGTTGACAAGCTGTGGAGGCTTGGTGTGTTCTCTGTGCATTGGAAGACATATCACTGCTGGAAGCTAAATAAAAAATCAATGAGAGTGAGGCTGGTTGGTTAGGGAGAGCGTCCGCTCGGCTGGAGTTTAACAGCGTTTTAACTCTCCGCTGACTGAGGCTGGGGGTACAGCCATCGATCCCCCCACACACACACATACACACACTACCCCACCCGCTGCTCTCTTCTAAGAAATCAGTTTGGTGTGTGTGCAAGTGTGTGTGGTATACTTCCATCTATACTTCCTTCTCTGTCAAACACCAGGAGGCTAAACGAACCTTAAGCGTCCCATATTTTACACTTTTCTGGTGTTAATTTGCAGTGTTGATATCCATAAGAAGATATATTTTTGGCTTTATGAACCAAATTCCACCTCAGTGTAGTTTTACATCTCTGCCATGCTTCTCTCTCCAGCTCAAGCAAGAACAGGGTCTTTTGTGTCAGTCAGCCAATCAGAAGAGAGGCTCTCAGGCTCTGAGCCACTGATTGGCTGATTGTTTTCTGTGCCACACATACCCTGGCCATCCAGGAATGGATTGTAGCCTACTATTTAGCTTGGTAGAACACACCAGTAAGTGCTGAAATGAGCCTAACTGATGATTTTGGCATGGAACTATACGCTCGTCTTCAGAACCTTGGGAGTCATTTGGTGGCATCAGGGTGACCGCAGTGTTGCTGCATCCAGGTCCAGTGCAGGAGTGGTGGAGCCCACTGCCCCTGTTTCCGTCTCACTCTTTTGGCTGTTAGACACTTAGCACAGTGCCAGTGTGCATTGAGCCCAGCCAGGGGAGTATGCATGGCTGCAGAATCAGAGACCATTGGACATGAAAGAGGTTGTTGACTGGGCAGCTGGGACAGCAAGAGTGAGACAGGAAGCCTGCAGACGACACACAGTCTGAATAATGGCTGCTTTAATGGTTGCATAGCACAGCTGATAAACTTAAAACAACAAGAATAGAGTTAAAAATATTAAGGGTTCCATACAGGATAAAGGTAGATGTCCATGTGTTTTTGATTAAAAAGCAGGTCTAGGTTCTATATTAATACTGTGAAAGTATCAAAGCCTCAGTCCACAGAGAAATGTGAACAGCCTGTACTCAGAAACTGAGCCTTAAAACATGATGTCAAGACTCCTGTAACAAAGTAGTCACCGCCCTCAGCCACTTCCCAAGCCCACCTGGACCCACCATCCAACCTCAAGAGTCCTCAAGAGATTGATCAAAAAGCAAAATAACAAATAAAAATATAGCAGATTTTACGTTAACACTTAGAGAAACCAAATCCTGCAAGGTTGGTGAATCTGGTTGGTCTGGTTGGGCCATGCTGGAGGCATGACTGAGGGCGATGACAGCTTTGTTGTGACATCACAAAGTTGCATCAGTCCTGACAGCTTGTCTTTGTGGGAGGGGCCTCCAGCGTAAAGCCAGGCTTTGACACTTGACGCCTAGAAGGACAGCAGGAGCTTGAGCCCTGTAGTCAGGGGTGCAGTGGTAAGCGTTTTTTTTTTTGTTTTTTTTGGTCTGTGTTTGTGTGTGATAAGTCTCCTTCTAATAATTTGAAAAGTGGGTGACCGCAGTAAAACCAAGCACAAAGTGAAGGTTTTTGAGTGCATGCCTCTGTCTTCCACCACAGGATCTAACACTGTCCCGATAATATAAGGCTTTCCCCATTCAGTCTACATGTGTTTTGTGACCGCAAAGTACTAAACTGACCTGCTGACCGGTGCAGCTGCTGTTGAACAGACTGTCATTGTGGTGAGGGAGATGAAACAGAGGGTTGAGCTGAACTGATCCCACTTGAATAAATGTGTTATTATATCAACTCTCCCTCTCGTTTCACTTCTCGATTCACTTCCTGGCCTTGTTTCCCTCCACTGTGATTGTCTGCCCCGCCCTAATGTGTTGCACCAGCTGTTTCTTAATGTATGGCCTCGGCTGGCTCCTTTATTGAATAAATTCCCTGTGTACTGAACTTGCCTGTATCTTGAGTTTTGCTTTTGAGATGTCATCTTGTGATTTCAGTACATGACATCACAAAGTACATTACTATTTATTGCCACCAGGTAACTAGTGACTTTGAAGTTTGTTGTTGGAGGAGTTAATGACAGCACAGCAGAGTGGGCTGGTGTTAGTGATTTGCAGGTGAACAGGTGTCCAGCCATTTATGAAAACTGAGCCAAAATGTATTAAATTCAATATGTTCATCACAAATTTCTGACATGGAACATTCGCTCAATGATATTTTGATGCACATGCTTTCCACGTTGTGGGTTCCACAGCATCCGTTAGAGCCTGGTTTGGAACAGCCACTAAGCAGGCTGCAACAGACACGTTACTGGGGCCAACCTACCCACCCTCCAGGAATTGTACATTTCCTAAGACATAATCTGTTCCAACCTCTCCCCTTTGGTAGGCTCTAAAGCACACTGCATATGTCTGTGTGTATATACAGTATATCCCTTGCAGGTTTTCTGCAGCAGTGTAAATGAATTAAAGGTCCTATATTGCCACACCATCTAGGAATCACTTTTGCATCAAAAGATAGATGGTCACTTTAGTCACTCGGTCCAATAGCCGAGTGGTTAGAGCGTGTACCATGTGGGCACCAGCTCTGAGCAGGTCCCTCGTTCAGCTCCTGGCCGGGCAGGCTCCTTCCTGCATGTCATTCCCCTACTCTCTGTCCCATTTCCTGTCACTCTCCCCTGATCTATCTATAAATAAAGGCTTACAAATGCCGAAAAAATAACAGTGGTGAAAATCAGTGATGGTCAGAAAAAAAGGTAATTTGATCCCTCAATCATTTTCAGTGTTTAACCTTGTTATTAACAAGTCTATCATGGCTTAATTTACATGTTGTGTGAGTTCAAGATTGTCCAGTAAATTTAAAAACTCCATAGTATTACAGAGAATAGTGATTAATATCTTGGTGGTGGATATAATGTAATGATGAGCACTGATAATGTTGCTTTGTGCTCAAGAGCAAGATATTCACATGATGTGAATTCTCCAAGGTCAATGTCATTACACTCAAACTGTGTAGAGAAAATGGCTGCAACCCCTCCCCCCTTACTGCTTTGTTTATAGGATGAGCCTCTGTCAGTGTTGCTGCACCAGCGGAGCTGTTTAGCCAGGACTCAATTGTAAACATACAATGCAAAATCTTTTCAATGATCATGAACCCAGAGGGATTTGTTAGCCACTAATCTGACATTAGAAGGAGCTGATTTCAGCTGCAGGGACTCTGTGACACGAGAGGAGACATTGACAAATGTATGGTTACTGAACAGGTGCCAGATGGTCTGTGATTGCTACGATGTGTCTGACCATGCCACCAGCTGTTTAAGATCACTGGTATGTTAAAGGAAGCAGCATGGGGTTTGTCTCATCCCTGGTAGACACCTGAGTGATGATGTCTGTGGTTATTGCTGTTTGATAGTTTTGACATTTTGACGGAGCATCAGCTTGACAGCTTTAACTACCTACTTGACTGGTGGAGGTGGTGGAGAGGGGAGGGTCATTGGGCCCCTGATAGGGACAGCAACATCCTCTGTTTATCTTGAGTGATATGGAGCAGGGGGTCAGGTGAGGGGGTAGAGATACAGGCTGTCTGCCCACATGTAGTCTGGATCCAGTGATGTTTGGCAGAACCCCATCAGGTTTAAAGTGGCCTTTACAGTTCCAAAAGATATTGACGGTGACAATGAATTTTATCCCAGGTGAGACACACAGATGGAACGGGGCCTCAGATGAATACATGTTGCAGATGCTCAGGATTTCAGAGCCAGTTTTCCTGCTCATAATCAAAAGACCCAGTGTGAATAATAATCCTCAGATGAGTTGGACGTGTACAGAGGATAACAGCTCTGTTAGCTCCCTGACACGTGTCGGCCACAGTTATTTTTTCAGTATTTGCCATTCTTACATGCGTGGATATAGAGTCCCTGATCAGAATTGTCATTAGTGAATAGTGTTTGGCTTATCAGGTTCTGAGTTAGTGATGTTTCTTCTGGTTTTTTGGGCTATTTCTTGGTTGCTGGTTATCCTTAATGCTAGCAGTGTGATTAGCGTTCTTTGGCTCAATGTAATAAGCGTTGTCACATATTTCGTTCAGAGTCAGAGGATTATACCTTTTGTGTATTGAGAGCTCAGGGGGTGGAGTGACTATTGGTGCTCTCTTATTTGATATTTAGCTGGATTTGCCTCTGTGGCAGACAACTTCAGACCAAATGGCATGCCATACAGATGAGTGAATAGTGGTTGCTGGATTGGGAGCCTCTACAGCTAATCCAATGGCATTAGGACATGTCCAGCATGCTTTACATTTAATGTAAAATGTAGCTGCCACTGATGAATTGCTTACTTTCATGTATTTAATGCAACATTTCAGTCTTCTTTTCAAGCTGCCTTAGCCTCTCAATCGCTCACAGATTTTGCTGGGTTGAGACAAAGCTTCTACTTTGTCTTTTTCTGATCAGAGAAACTTTGTATGCGAGGCTAGGCTAGCAGCTGAGTCTGTGGAATTATCATTCCCCACATTAATCTGTTATTATTAGATTAATTATAGCAGTGTAGCACAGACACATTTTTTTCAGCCCTCTGCTTGCTATATGCTTTGCATTTTTTCTAACATTTTATGAGCCCGTGCGCCACGCAGGAGATGAATAATAATAAATAGTATATGACATCCAGTCCAGTCTTGAGAGTTATGGCAACTTTATATAGCAGCAACATTGACCTACGAACCAGGCATCTATGTATGTGTGTGGGGCTATTATATTTAACTTTTATAGAAAAAATTCAGACTCCAGTTTATGTATTAACTCAAAGTCCTACGAGAAAACAAGTGAAGTACACATAATAACTCTGCTTACTGGTCAGATTGTCTGGCAGGAGCAGGAAAGTAAACACAGGAAGAAGGTCCTGCACTCTTCATAGCTCTAAAATAGCTCTGGGCAGTTTACCTACATGCTATCCACTCTGTGAGGACAAACTCCTGTCAGACATTTGAGAAGGATGGAGCTGATGTTGAGGCTGTACAATGACATGCTAATATCACATCCAGCTCAAACCTGTGAGTTCAGCTGCTGGTGGGATAGGATCAAGTTCAGAACTCTTTCACACCCAAAAAAAACCGCTCTAGAATTCGCTTTGCCGTACATTCTTTCCAACAATGACTGTGGGGATAGGCACATCCTGAAATATGCCGATGGCACAGTTGTTGTCAGCCTGCTCTATCATGATGAATCACAGCAGTGGGGGAGGATTCTGTCAAATGATGTGATGAGGCCTTCCTCCAATTAAAGACAAAGACACGATTATTGACTCTAAGACACGACATCTCATTCACCATCTCAGACCCTCATAATTGACTTTGTTGATAAGTATAAACATCTTGGAACTGTCTTTGACAATGAGCTGATATATGATGTAAATTCTGAGGCGGTCTGTTAGAAGGGACTGCAGCCGTTGTTAAGTGTTTTCAATGTAACAGGAAAATTATGTCGCTATTTTATAAATCTTTTATTGAACCTGTCTTAACATTTTGTATGATTGCCTGGTAACCTGAGTGTGAAGATAAAAAACACCTGAGCCAGATTGTGAAGGTGGCTGCTAAGGTGAACGGTGTCCCACTAATCCCTCCGACAGTTAATCAGCAGGTCCTACATACGGCCAGATCCACAGTGGACTGCACAAACCACCCCCTTCATTCTGAGTTTGAATCCCTTCCCAGGCCATACATTCAGAGTTCCCTGGTTCAGGTGAAATAGGATTAAGAACTCCTTATCCCGTGTGCAATAACCTGCTGAATCGGCATGTTTCAATTGTCATTTTAAACTGTTGTGTGTTTTACAGTGTCGTCTGTTTTATTGTGTTGTGTATATTGTTGCCCTCATATTATTTCTGTTTTCTTTATCTGCACCCCTGACTGCAAATCAAGTTTCCCACTTAAGATAATAAAATATCTGAATCTGAATCCCAAATGTCCAGTTTTCCTCAAATGAAAATTAACAGAAAAATAAGAAGTATTATTCAGAAGTTGCTTAAATTCCACATGTACTTTATTCTATGGAAAAAGACATGATCTAAGAACCACTGATAAAACCAACACATACAAGCGAGAGTGAGGCATGAATATATGCTGTATACATGAGAATGACCCTCTGTTAATGAGCAGACAAAAGCAGAACATGCACTGAATCAGCCAATGTCTATTTTCAGTTTGAGCAAATAAAATCCCTGTGCAACAATTTCTTAACATCATTACTCTTAAAAAAAAAAAGAAAAAAAAAAAAGAAAGTTTTGGAAGACCAACAGACCATAATGAAATATTTTCATGACGCTTGTCTTTAGATAAATAAGTGCGCTGTGTTGTGCCCTCTCACCCCAGCTGCAGCCCTCTTTGACTGGCACTCCCTGATCACCCTAATGAGGCTTGGACACAAACCAGGGCGAGAGGGCACCGCCATTATCTGGTGTCTCCCCCATTAAAATCACCTCCAACAGCCATGACCATCCAACACGCAGTCATCCTCTGCTACAATTAGTGGGTGAAAATTATGCAAATACAAACTAGAGGAGCTGCTGTGAGGATGCAGAACACAGAGCCTTTTAAAGGCGGGGAGGTGATGTGAGGGAGAGGCAGGGGATGCGTGTTGTCCAGAGGGCAGCCGGTGATTAGTAGCATCAACCCATCCATCGTCACGGTGATGATGTTGTTTGGGTGGGGACAGAGTGGAGTGACAGAGTGACAAGGGTAATTACTTAGGAGAGGCCACCCTGGGGTGATGGGTATTGAGACAACACTGGTGGAGACCCACCGGCCCCCCGTGTCACTAACAGCAACCTACTGAACTCTGCGCCGCCCTGCTACAGAGAGGTCGCTACACATACACCCTGCTATACAACAGCCGGCACAGAAACATACAGAGGTGTACATCACATGTACATCTGACTTTACACAGACTCACACTAATTTATTCCTCCTGTATTCTGCCAGACTTCTCCATAACCAAACTACGTGTCTGCAGTTTTAATCTCTCCCATGTTTCTGACCATGTTTGAATGTGTGCACTGTCTCTCACAAAATACATTTGTATAACACCATTCTTTCTACTTGCTTTGGAAACTTCAAGGATGATGTTCACTGACAATGTTTTTGACCAACCCAGGAAGTGAGCATCGACATCCATTACATTCCCTGTAGAAGTCCAGGGATCGAGGGAAGTAAAAATGACTAAAATAAGACTACCGGGCAAAACAAAAAGATTCACAGGAAACATGTCATTAAAAAACAAGGGATTTTTATTGACATTTCAAAAATTTCAACTAAAAACCGACAGAGAAACACAGGAGAACTGATAACTGGTGAAGAGCTGGAGCCAACATACACCTCAAAATGCTGCAAAGTTAGCAGCATAACCAGTCTCCTCCCCAGTGGTGCAGTAGTTAAAATGCTGCTGCTTAAACTTCATGTAGCACATCAGGCGGTGCACATCCCTCCTGCAACAGCATGGCACCAGCTCCAGAGGCCCTAGAATCAACTTCCAGCTGAAAAGGCTGAGAGAGTTTAGGAGCAGCCAACACCAGGGCACTGCAGGGGAGAGACTGAACCTCATCAGTCCACATGGATGGGACAGCAGGAGTACACAGGTTGGTGAGGAGTGCAACTACCACAGAAAAGATAATAACCTGCCACGTCCAAAAAGCTCTTCAGTTCCTCCTGCCCTAGTAGTGGGGACCTGGACAGTAGAGCACAGCTGCCTCTTTGGCCTCTACTAGATGAACCTGCCCACGACCCACCTGTTTCCCCAGGTGACTGTAGCTTTGCTAAACTCGCACTTAGCAAGGTTAAGGGTAAGCAACGCATCAGCGAGCACTACCCTCAAGCTGGCAACATGGTTGGCCCGCTCACTCAAATACACTACTGCATCATCACAGCACACATTACACTGAGGCACTCAAAAGTGGCCGGAACATTCCTCATGCCAAACTCCATCATGCTGTACTGCATTAAATGGTCAGGTGTATCAAAAGCTGAGATGTTCGCTGCCCTAGGAGTTTGTGGAACCTGCCAGTGTCCTTTCAGCAAGTTAGTGATGAACACTGCAGGACCAATATGAGGAAGTGTAAATGAGTCTGGCACAGTGACTGCTTTGACTTTTCAGATGTCGGTACAAAACTGAGGGCTAACATCAGACTCAGCAAACACGGGACTAAAGCTGGACCTGGCTAAACCATTTTCTAACTGATAATTTACCTGGTTTTTCATTTGCTCCCTTTTCACCATCGGACATTGGTATATGTGCTGCATCGATGCCATGTTGCAACACCCCAGATCATGACAATAGGTTACTGAACAGTGCAGGAAAAGAGAGGAGTCGTGACTTTGACCTTTGACTGTCAAAACTGAAGCAATTCATCTCTGAGTCCAAGTGGAGATTTGTGCCAAATTTGAAGAAAATACCTAAGAGCTTACTGAGATACCTCGTTCTCGGGAATCGACGGACGGACGATCTGAAAACAGAAGCAGAAACTCAGTTAACTGTGTTGTTATGACTGTGGTCTCAAACATCCTGCAAAAAAAGATCAGACAGAGTGTGTACCAAGCCCAAACCTAACCAACACATCAGACAGCACTTCTGTGTGTTGTTATAAAGGTCTGTCACAAACGGTTGATTTGGCTTATTTATTACTTATGTGCTTTACTTACATCTTGATTGCCCCTGTTATCAGTTCACTAAGCCACGGCAGGAAACCTTCATCCTGCTCCTGAAGTAGCCCTCAAATCCTTGAAAAATGGAGGACCAGCCAACATGTCCTGCCTCTGAAAGTCTAAAGCTGTTTCTCACAGGGATAGAAGCACAGGAACACAGACACACACAGACACGCAGACAAATCCTGAGGGGAAGTGACAGAGCCACCAGGAAGAGGAGCAGAGCCTGCTGTGAGCAGAGGAGAGGAGCTCCAGCTCTTTCTGCAGATCAGCTCCACAAAGGCCTCTGTCTGTCAGTGGTTTACCTTTCTTCATACGACTTGTCACCACGCTCTTCCTCTTTAGCACGTCGCTGACTTAGATGAAGCCATGTTAGAGTGAGGGTGGGAGCGAGGCGCTCTGATGCATTCAGAGGAGATTGGTTGTGAAGTCTGGCTCCCCCCATGCTCTTCCTCCTAGGCTGGCCTATTGATTGTTGTGTGTGCTGCTGCTTCCTGAGATCCCCGTCAAGCCTTGTTATGGCGGCAGCGCTCCTCTGCCTGGCTCTGGCAGATAACTACAGTGGTACAGGCTGGGATTTCAACAGCTCCCAAGCTTCATCAGTTCATCGCGTTTGTTTTTTTTCACTTTTTTTCTGTTGATTCCATCTTTGGTTCTAAATGGTTTTGCTTTGAAGTTTTGCCACTGCTGCACTTATCAGTTGAAACTTATTTCCTTTCACATTTTTGCCAGCAAAGTTTGTGTAGGTGATTCTCTTTGCGGTGTAGTTATTGTAGTGAGGCTGTGACCAATACAGCACGCTCGATCATACTGTACCAAAACGATATCCTGGTGAAGAGGGTAAGAATATCTGACCTCTGCCTAAATAACAGGCCGATTGGAGATGAGCCAGGCCTGCACACAATCCATCACCATGATGGGATGTGAAGCTGCATGATCTGTGTCAACTGTAACATTGTGACAGCAACATTGTATTCACCAGGAAGTAAACATATGGTGTCTATCAACAATGTCAATGAAATGATTATTAACACTGTGTCTGTGTGTAATATCTGAATCCAAATTAATGGCTGTATTTTGGTCCATATTAAAGTTCAGATACACCAGCAGAGGGTCCACATCCTCTGTCTGGTGCAAAGTGGGAGAAGTTGGGCTCTTCACAGGATGAGCCTGTAAAATTAAAATTAAGACCTCTATCTTACATGTTGCGCAAAGTACAACGCAACAGTCTTTGTTAGTTTCAGACCAATGTAGTTATCATTTCCTGGTCCAATGTATTTTTAATAGCAAATACACTTGTCCCATTCATCACCTAAATTTGTCCTCTTTCATTACGAACTGAAGATTTATTCACACCTCTCATAATAATATAATATTAAATATTTCTAACATTGTGTTTTGTGTCATTACTTGTTTGTAGAGTTGTGTGCAGCTCATTGATCCACTCAGCCCTGTGTGTATGTCTGTGTGTGTGTGTGTGTGTGTGCGTGCATGCATGCGTGCGTCAGGACTGGAATCATCAGTCACAATATGTCATCAACTCACCACAAATAGAATGTAATTGTGTGAAACACTGCACCATTATAATAACAATCCGTAAAGGTGCAAACACACCTGGGTTTTTTTTTTTGTTTTTGTTTGGTTTTTTTTTATTATTTTTTCTGGCTTTTTAATTACTTTATTTATAGGTACAGTGAGAAAGAGACAGGAAAGTTGGGGAGAGAGAGGGGATGATGATGATAGCAAAGGGCTGCTGCAGTTAATGATATGTGCTCTACCAGGTGAGCCACCAATGCACCCCACATCTGTCTTTTAAAGGGAATGAGAGACACACTCTGTTTGGTTTACTGTGTGTTACGCCCAGAACACTTCTATGATTAATTAAGCACAACCGTTTTGAGCCATTCTCCTGGTGTTACAAATGTTTTTTCCCACTGTTTAAATAGCAAAAGTGATATCGACAAGCCCTGAATATACTTGCTCATGTGCTTCAGACTGTGTGCTTCAGACTGGAGTCTAACGTGAATGTATAGCATTGTACTGTGTGTATGTGTGTGTGTGTGTGTGTGTGTGTGTGTTTGCTAAACATGTCACATTTAAATGATGGCTGATCTTAGTTTGTCTCAGATCAGCCAGTCTCTGCCCTGACAGTCTAAATAGCTGAGAGGTCAATGAAAACTATTTTGTATTTTTCTCCTAACGTGTCTGTGGACTGTTGAATTTCTTCAGTTTGAGAGGGACAGGTACAGTGACAGGTACAGTCTGGGCAGATACAAAGGAAAGTCCAGATCATCTAAATGTCCATGTTTAGTAATGAGTAAGATAATAGAATAATATTGAAATTGTTTCTGTTATCCATGACTGTTCGAAGTTGTTAATGTAACCATGACAACAAAGATTGTCTAATGATGAGGAAGAACTTATTTTAACCCAAATCACCATCTTTTCCTAAACCTAACCAAGCCATGACTGTTATTAAAGTAACCATGGCGACGAAGGTCTGGTACGCCTGCCACCATACGGAAGCTATGATGCAGTGGTTCACAGATGTGACCATGACAGTCACATGACACTGACACAGAATGATGAGTGTCATCTAAACACACTCCCATCTGCTGTTCACCTGTTCATTGTGTTACCACTGTATATCAAGCAAAGTCACCGAATGATTTCAGTCCTATTGGCTCTCTGTGTCTGTGCTGTGAAAAAGTGAACGGCTGGATGCAACAAAACTTCCTTCAGTTACATAAAGACTAGACTGAGGTAATTTTATTTGGGAACAAAGAGGGAAGGCTGCAACTGAATACCTGGAGTCTGGACTATTCAAGACTTAAAAATCTCACTGTAATCATGGATGTGGATCTTAGTTTCAGGGACCACATCAAAGCTACAACTAAATCTGCATTTTGACATCAGCTGGGGTCAGAGACCTTGTGTCTGACCAAGACTTAGAGAAACTAATTCATGCCTCCTCCAGGGTAAGTGATTGCAACGCTTTTCTTACTGGTTGACCAAATAAAACCATTAAACAGCTACAGCTGATTCAGATGCTGCTGCTGTGGTTCTGACTAAGACAAAGAAAATAGAGCCTATTCCTCCAGTTCTCAGGTCTCTGCACTGACTTCCAGTCAGATACAGAATGAAATTCAAAGTCTTACTTACTGTGTACAAGTCACTAAATGTTCGGGGCCACAAATAAATCTCTGAAATGTTTGACGTGTATGAGCCTAATAGGTCTAACACCAGAGACACACTGGGTGTGTGGGATGTGTGTTGCTGATCTGCGGCAGAAAAACCTGTGTGTTCACCCCGGCTGCGTGTCTGCTGCGTCTGTTTACATGGAGTTTGCAGGATACTTGAATATTGGATTTCTCTTCATTTTCAGTTCATGTCTGAAAATTCATCTTTGAAAGAAAATATCTCTAAAACACCACTGTCTCCACATGCAACTGCGAAAATGACAGTCAACAGCTCTTTTCTCATGCAGGCAGTGTGACCGCTCTAATCCCTTAACATGGATGCATCCAGTGTCTCCGGCCTGAGATCTGCAGGAGCTGCTCAGTTAGTGCCCAGAGTTAAACTAAACAGGGACAGATGCTTTTCAGCCACTATGCTGCTAAAACCAGCTCCCAGTGGACATCAAAACTGCCCAAACTCTAACTGGCTTTAGGAAGAAGCTAAAAACTGCACTCTGCAAACCTTGCATTTTAATTAGCTTATCTGTGTTTATGAGGTATTAGGTTTTCAGGTTATCCCGTTCTTGTGAACACGGTATCTCAGTAACTAGAGGGATTTTTTTGTGTTCATTTGGACTCAAAGGTCAAAGGTCAGTGTGACCTCACAAAACAACTTTTAGCCGTAACTCACTTATGACAAAATTTCACAGAAAATGCTGAATATGTGTATGATTCTGGACAAACAGGGGAAGAGTGGTGGAGGCAGACAACCACGAGGGAACCACAAGGTAATTCTAGTTTTATACTGTTTTCTTTACATACTTTTTTACCTCTATTTTTATGACAGTCACATGATGCCAGGAACAGTTATTGTTCTGTGGACGACTGCACTGCGTTTGAGCTCAGACTGAACTGTTCCCACAGCCGTGACCCTCTGCAGGGAGCTCGTGAGCAGTCAGTCCCAGTAAATATTTCATGCAAGGAGTTTCTGTGTTTGCTTATCCAGCTTGGTCTGGTTCACACACAGCCCTCCTGTCCCGGCCTGGAAGAACAAGGGGGACAAACTCAGTCCTCCCTTTGCCGTGCAATGCACTCATCCATGCTGCCTCCCTCCTTCATTCTCTCCTCTGCCATCGCGCTCACTCCGCTCTGCCCATTAGCTTCAATTAATGTGATGGTTCATCAGTGGTGGAGGACTCTGTCACAGGGCTGTACCCCACTACTTATCTGATTACTCTTAATGGGAGAAAATACGATAAACAAATTCAATTATCCCTGACCTATTTTCAGTGGTGGGGACACGGGATTATTATTCATGTCATCTCTGAAATATGAATATGAAGAGATCTAATTACCCCAGTGTCACGTTATGGATGGACAGGGTATGTAAATATATTGCACATTCATGGTGATGAACTACTCTGCATTGTAAAGGCCAGGGAGGGGATGAGTGATACTGAAGATGAACACCCCCTGTTGTGTCCTCAGTGGCCATCAATTCTTCACCGAGAGTGGCCTTCATCCGCCTGTATTGATGACAGGAGCGCTGGATTCCTCCAGCTCCTCCAGCAACCACACAAATAAAGAAGACAGATTGATATAGGTTTAATTAAATCCCGACCTGACTACATGAAGATTGAAAGAGGTAATTGAAGATGAATGCACGCCATGGCTGCTAATCCAACCCCTTGTTTGAAACTTTGTTCCAACAATTCCAACAATATAACAGATATAACCCAACACTGCAAAAACCCTTAACTCTGATTTATAACAACTATGGGAGCTTGTTTCAGTTTGCAAACACTTCCCTATGTGGCATCTATAAAATACCATCATATCTCATCTTAGATTCCACATTTCAGTCAGCAAACAGCTGTATTCAGCAGAAAGCAGCTTATGTACAGTAAACCTACTGCAGCCTACCAACCCAGCACCAAGCAGCACGTGAAGTCAGCATTTAGCTGGCGAACATTTAGCAGCTGAGGTGCCAGATATTTCTGTCCAGAGTTGGTGGAGACCAAACCAGAGCTTAATGTTTAACTTACATTCAGCCAGTGTAATGTTGCTCTGTGTGCGTTCTGCACATAGACTGTAAATAAAGATGGATGCATCCTCTGTGAAGTTTCAGGTTCAGGACTGAAAAGTGAGCTGTTCCACCATCGTCATCTTGGTGGTGTCTGACTCCCCCTAACTCCCAGCTAATCCGAAAAAGGACAAAAAGGTGAGGCGTGTTTGGAGCCGAGGCGCCAGTGCATGCCGATTTGTAGCAAGCATGTGCTCACCCACCTGTCACTCAAACCAGCCACGCCCTCAATTCTCCATAACTTAATTCCTTGATAAAATGTAAACAGGTGAATTCATAAAATTCAGCCCATACAGTTGTCATGATGGAGGAAATTAGCTCGAGAGACCAGAACAGTTTTATTTCTACTGTAAAGTTGGACATTTGAACATGGGAGTCTATGGGGACTGACTCACAGTTGGAGCCAGACTCTAGTGGTCATTAGAGGAACTGCAGCCTTTAGCTCCTCACTGTTGACTTTATTTCTTCATTTTTCAGCCCTGGAGGTTGCTGCTTGATTCTGCACAGCAACACTACACAACAATTAGCCGTGCCGCTGTGCATGATGCTGCTGTCTGACGCTGTAGTAGGTGCGGCTGACACAGGCAGCCTGCTGTAGAAGATGGAAGAAGGATGAGCAGAGATGATGGTTTTTAGGTAAAACTTTT
The DNA here is from genome assembly GCF_046630095.1 of Trachinotus anak. Lineage (NCBI taxonomy): Eukaryota > Metazoa > Chordata > Actinopteri > Carangiformes > Carangidae > Trachinotus > Trachinotus anak. Next base: position 1,809,896 of record NW_027273859.1, on the reverse strand, counting down.
ATTGTTACTCTCTACATAGTAACTGGGTTGATGGGTTGTGCTTGTTTTTATGTTCTGCTTTTCATAAATAAGTTGCTCATCTGATTATTAGTGTGTTTTGGAAGGAGGTGGAAAAGGAACTGATTGGTTGGAGGTCATGTATTAAAACAGTTGGATACAGCACCACCACTCAGCCTGACCTCTAATGAAACACCACCACCATTATAAAAGAGACATCTGAGAAACAGTTGACAGGACTGTAACAAGGTCAGTTATTCCTCTCTGTTATGAATTTTTAATCCATGGAGGTTTTATATTTAAAAATAATCCCAAAACCTAGAAAAGAGATTTTTATTTTCATGATGTCATCATTGTGTAAAGTCTGAGGGCTGAGCAGGAACTTACTGGTGGGTCCAGTGGGTCGCATAAGAAAAACTTTATTTGTCGTATGCACCAGATGAGCACATTTCATTCAAGTGAGTGAGGCACCATCTTTCAGTTCTTGTGATTCATCCATGGTCAAGGTTCTCACACACCAATGAGACAGGAGCCAGCCTGCATGGTTCGTGCGGCTGCAGTCCTTGATTTGTCTAAATATGCAACTGTTGGTTAACATATTTGCTATAAAAACTTCATAAGCTAATAATAAATGAATTGTGTGTTTGCAGCTGGTTACACTGCCACTCAGTGGCCAAAAAAATATTGCATTGCACAGAGTTTCGCTCAAATCAGTTAAGTTAATAATAATAAATCATGATAATGTCAGGTGGCTATTTGCTGCATTCATTAATGTTTTATATTTACATTTCATGAACTCACTGTGTGTAATGTGGAATGTGTCACTTGTAGCATCAAACCTACAGAGGATCATCACCCTCCAGTTCCTCCTCAGCACCATGGAGCTTTTTAGCCTCCTCTGGTTCATTGTTTTGTTGATGTGGCCTCACAAGTGATCTGATGAACCGACTGTCTACCACCTGCCCAGCACCACACAGCAGACTCAGGAGTTGGAGAAACTAAACCAGAGCTGATGGTGAATATTGGGCTTCTATTTATCAGGTGCACCTAAACACAATGTGTGGAAATAGCAACTGCTTGCTAACATATTAGTCAGTCTGTAATGGCTTAACAAGGTGATAATGTGTCCATATAGTTTTTTTTCAGCTAGTTCTATCGTCTCAAAGTGGATAAAAATCAGTGAATGCTGCTTCATGTGTATTGTTAATCACAGTATCTTTATGTTCTCAGGTAAAAATCTAATAAAACTGCACTGTAAATCAGATCTAACATAACATAGTGTGTGATATTGGTTGAGTCCATTAGTAGTGGCTCAATGTGAAGACGATGTTCAGATTCTATGCAGTGTGTAATGACTTGCTCAGATGTGTGTGAGATACATGGCTCTCCTCATCCCCGCTCCATGTCTGCGGAATAGCATGGGCTCCCTCTGTTGGTCGCCAGCCGGCCTGTGCTCCTCCGGTGATGGAGGAGATGTGGGGCCAGTGTGAGTGTCACCGGAGATAAATGGTGGTCCAGGAGTGTTAGGGCCACTGTTCCTGCTCCGTTCCAAAAAAAGAAAAAGAAAAAGATGAAAAAGAGATGAAGAAATTCACTTGATTTAACCTCCGCTGAGAACCAGTGACTGCTATTCTAAGGCCATGTGCTTCCTCATATTGAGCTGCTGACTGCTGGTGTTTAAACCCTCTTGTGCCTGCCTTTTTCTTTCCCTTTTCTCTCACACACTCTTCCCTCTCTGGCTCTCTGTTTGTGTGTGTGTGTGCGAGAGTGTGTGAGTGTGTGTATATTTCTTTCTCCATCTCTGAATACGCCGGCGCTTGTGTCTCAGAGAGTTCACTGACTCTAAAGGATCGATGAAGGGAGGAGATTCAGAGCCAATTATTTTCAGCTTAATGGTCCCTCGGGTGCAGGGGTGAGCAACAACAAAACGCCTTCAAGAGACATCAACTCTGGACAAGCCAGCTCCTCCATCTCTGTACTGCCACAGTGTGGGCATCAACTCCCAGCTCTCTGGAGGAGCATGAACCGCACTCTGCAACACACACGCACACACACACACGCACACACACACACACACACACACACACACTCACAGACACAGCAGTAATGACAGCTGGAAAGTGTAAACTTGGAACATCACATCACTACAGTACCACGGATGCTTCATATCACTATCAGCAGTGAGGCAGGAAAGCTGCTTGATGGCAAACACATGAAGGACAGAAGAAGAAGAAGAAAGTTAAAGGAGCATTCGTTCTGTTTGTGTGTGTGTGTGTGTGTGTGTGTCTAATTCTTTAATTCATCACAGAGAACATTTGGTACATTTCAATTATTTCATCAAAGTTATGTCATCACTGCATCACTCCAGTAACCCGCAAGTGGAAACGCTTCCTTGTTGATGCGTTCATGGGCTGTGGGACATCTGAGACCAGAGAGTATTTCCCCAGGAGCTGCATTCATTTTAATACAAACATAACAAAACTCACTGTGTCCTTTGCAGAAAACTCCATGTTGGTTCATTGTTCTTCTTCAGATGTTGATTTTGAAACCAATCAGCAAACATTTTCAAGCACAAACACCAAACAAAAGCTTCATCTTCTTACTCTTTACTGTGAGAATTTGCTGCTTTGCTTGGATTGCTTAAGACACATTTCTTTGTCTTAAGCAATATGTTTTTTGTTAATTTATTTATTTATTTTCTAACGGGGAGAGAGATGGTGCGCACTGAACCAGGTGAGCTTCCACTGTGGCCCCTACACTTTATATCTTTAGTGTCAGGACTGCTGGTTCATCAAAGCAGGTAATTTTTAAACATCATCTTGAGCAACATAATGGATGATTTTCATTATTTCCTGACCAAACAAGCAACTGATTAATTGATAACATATTTAATCAGCAATAATAATAATTGTTAGTTGGAGCCCTACTTTAATTTAGTAACAACACACAGTGTAAATGCATGGAGGATCCATCTAAATAGTTAACAGCTCTCAAGTGCAAAATCACACAGCAATTCATGCATGACACTGATCAACAAATTTTCACCTTTCCTTCAGGTTAAAATCCATCATAAAACACTTAAACATTGTTGGTTGTGTGTTTTCAGGGTGGAGAGTTTATTAATTTATTATTAATTAACTTATTTACTTACTTACTAAATGTAAAGGATATAACACTGTAATATTTCTAGCACATACACACTGGAAGTGAATCAAAAAATTTTTTTTTCTACAGCTGCCACTGTGCACTGATCACACATGGAGAAATCTATGGATTAGTCCTGTTTAATATACATCGGCACATCAGTCTCATAAGAGACTAAGTGAGCCTGGTGAACACGGTTCACCTACAAATTAGCCCCAGCTCGGCTCGGCATGGTATGATATTGAATAACATGATATCTCTGCTATATGTGATATTTTTCATAATATTTCATTTTTTTGAGTCCGGCTCTCATCTCACTGCTTTGCTTACTGTACATTGTACTTTGGCATGTGACAAATAAAACTTTAACTGCTGCTTAGCAGCAGCATCACCTACACCTGAGACATAAAACACAAGGATATAATTGTATTATAATACCATATATCATGATATTTGGGCTGGACTGTGTTGAAATATTAAATTTTGGATATCGCCACAGCCTCACACCCTAAGAAGCTTTGCGTTTCTGATACAGTTGAGTTTGTTGCCATTGTGTTGCTCTCCCCCACAAGAGACTTCTTGTCAGAAAAACATAAACTGAGGTTGCTTTACATGTTAGATACTATTTGTTAAGAATGTTGTAACAATTTTCCACGTCTTGATTTGACAAAAATCAAGAGGTGTGGCCAGAGGGCATTCTGGGAAATGTAGAAAATCACTAACTGAAGCCGTCCAAGCAGGATGAAGGGAAGTGTGATCACCAACAGGTACATTAAAATTTACTGACACGAGAGAGGAAGAGGGGGATTCTTCCTTTCAGGCTCCTCTCAGACTGTCTCCTTCATCCTCACTTCATCTTCATCGTTTGAATGGAATAAAACACAGGTGTCTCCTCTGATAATTACCTTTAAAGATTGGGGAGGTGACGAACCTGCTGGGCTCGGAACCGTCTCCTTTCCCAGGTTGCCGAGCAGCGGGATGCCAGGTTGTTTAAAGCATTCCCACTGGGCGTCTCTGAGGCACCGTTAAATGAGGCGCCGCCGGCGACACTTTCCCCCAACAGCTTAGTGCTCATCAACTATTTAGATATGCACTTAACGCTCCTGGGGAAGGTAACGTCTCGCTGCTGGTGGAGGGAGAGAGAGAGGAAACACTTGTCAACATAACAGTGGAGAAATACGAGAGGGATAATTCTGTGCAGGACTCTGCATTGGCAAAATTAAGCCTGAATAAAACCTTAGTTAGTTTCTTCTGCAGGAGTCTGCTGGCGGGGGTTGGTTGTGGGTGTGTGCTCCTATGTGCCCCCCCCCTCCCCATTCTTCCTGTAAGTCAGTCCCCAGGCACTAAGCTATGAGCTGCCTCCTCCTCTATATGACAGTGTCCCTCGCCTGTACAGACACATCCCTCTCTGTCTGAGCACTCACATCCCTCTCTCTCCCTCACCCCGTCCTCCAACACCCTAACACCCCCCAGCACCACACACCTCCACCACCTCCACACCTCCGCCTCCCCCTCAGTCCTTCTATCTCCATCCTATCCCCAGACTCCCACAAGCAACTCCATGAGGGGTCGCATGATGAATGAGCAGTCAGCAGGACCTCTGTGTGTGTGTGTGTGTGTGTGCAGGAGGAGAATGCACATGCATGCATCTGTGTGTGTGTGTGTGTGTGTTGGTCAGAGAGTGATGACCACAACTGCCAGAGTGATCACAGTGGGATTCATTATGGCGACAGACAGGGCCGCCTCTAAAACACTGACCGTGTGTGTGTGTGTGTGCATGTGTGTGTGCGCATGTCTTGACAGGCCCTCCACTAAAATGGTGTCTGAGGATTACACACTGACTGGGATGGAATAAACAGTGCTGTGTGTGTGTAGGTTTGATAAATTATTTACATCATTGAGAAAGCAGCGTCGACACTGTTTATGCCCGCACCTGCTCCTCTCAGTGCTTAAAAGATGATTTATGTGTTATGGTCACATCGAATTTCCGCAACTATTGGTCCAGCGTCTTTTGGGACACAAAGTGGTGGTTACAAAGTGCCGCAGGCTCGTTTGGTAGGCGGCACAGCAAGAGAGGTGCAGCATCATATAACTGGACCAGGCAAACTCCTGTCCAGAGAGCTGTTACAGCAGTTTGTTTGCTCTTACTCTCAAATGAGTTATGGACACTCTGAGGGAGGGGAGGCTGGCAGTGCTCACCATGAATCTTGCTGTGTAAGACGCTATCATTAGGATAGGTTGACACTAGTGGAAGTAAAAGCCCCGCCAACTTAGTAAAAGAGAAAAATTAGGCAAAGCTGTGTGCAGCATCTGAAAAAATATAAGCACTTAGAGAAACCACATATGTTAATGCATCTGTGTTATTTTAGAGATGTCTGTGAGTGTGCAGATACATACACAATATTTCACCATCTAGAGCTGTTTCTTTAATTTTTTGCTTAATGTTAAGTCAGCGATGTTTGAGTTCAACATTTATTGTGGATGGGCTAAATGGCATCTTTCTGCTGAATATTAAAGTTCCTCTCCAGACATTTTTTTAAACTCTGCTATGAGTATTTTTGTTTAACCTGGTTTTCCCTCGTAAAAAAAGAAAAAAAAAAGAAAACTGGTCTGAAGCTCATCTACTCCGACTTCCATGTTGTTTGTTTGCTTGTAACTGGCAGTGGCTGACACAGTGTTAGTGGTTGTGCTAATGCTAACTGTACTGGCAAGGTTTCTGGTTTATTTAGCCCCGCCCCCCATCCCCACAAATTGACAGGATTGGTTCCTAAGGATATATAACATATGAATCCCTGGCTGTCTGAATCTGTTTTTATGAGACTGTCATTGGCTCACTGCAGTTCAAGGTGGAAACACTCAGCCATGGTGTTGACTGATTATTTCACTCATGATGTGTCTGGTATTATATAAAAAAAAATCATATGGACAAGATTTTCATTGGAGATATACAGTTCTACTAATAATTCTTTTGAAGATTTAAAGTGAACATTTCACTCCTACAATCTGATGAACAGTTTATAAAAAGGGCTCAAAATCAATGCAGCCAAACCAGACCTACTTTAGTTTTTACTCCACACATTCTTCTTCCTTGTCTAAATCTGGTACCCACATTATCCACAATGCAGCTTGACAGCCATAAGAATCAGGTGTGTTATGCTAGTAGCAGCTAATGTAGCCTGGTACCTTGAGCCTCAAGCAGAGATGAGGAGTGGTAAACACTTCTTTCTAACCCCACACCCCCAGATTTTTACTTTTCTAACTTGTAGTCTTCAGACCCGACTGAGGCTGACTCAGATGACATCACTTGTGGATATTTATTAGACTTCACACAACTCCCTCTGGAGACACTAAAGGCTTCATACTTTTCCAGTCAGACTTGCAAAAACAGACTAAACAGACTTGGGTGTAAAATCAGTGGAATTCCCTTTAAGGCCAGTTTCACCCATATTACAAAAATCACATTTGTATAACTCAGCCCTGGTAGCATCTATTCAAGCATCTGTCCAGTTATCTTTTACTGAGATTTCTGGCTCTACACCAAAACTAAGGAGACAAATGGAATTTGATTTGTGGAACTTGCAGCATGAAAACTCAAACAGCAACATCTCTTCACCTTCAGTTTGCAGACACTTGAAATTTGCATGAATAAGGACAATATGAGGTTCTGCAAGTTGAAGTTCATGTAGACATACTAAAGCTAAAGAGTAAGGCTAAATGGACTGGCACCTCTCTAACACATGTACACTCACTTACCGATGGTACATCCGAGCAGGGGATCAAACCACCGACTGTCTGATAAGTGGCTTCTGAGCCACAGCTGCACACAGCTGGTGTTATTCTACAGGAAATATTTTGATGGGGACTGTTTTCAGCAGCGGATTAATCCAGCTTTGGTGCCGTTGTGAGTATCAGGGGCAGCAGGATGGTGTGTGTGGGAGTCCAAATGAGCTACAGTGTTCATGATAATTAAGGATCAGGTCACCCAGTTCAACAGTGTGGCACAGAGTTATAAAATATATCAGGTTTGGGATACACAGTAATAAATTGTTGGATTTGGTCTCATCATGGGATTTGCTGGCAATAAGAAAAATATAGAACATTTTTCCACCTCTCATTCAGTTGGTTTCTGATGCAGTAGATTCTGAAATCAAAGAATTTGCTTCCATGCTTGCACCTGTCCTATTTCTGTAAGGGCTTTGTTTTGACAGCCCAAAGTGCATGGAGCAAATGCATCCAGGGCCTGTTTATATCCCTTTAACAGCAGAAAAAAACAGTCTCTGTGCCAGGAACATGGTTAAAGGGGTTATATTAAGTCTGTTAATTAACCATTGGAGTGTTTTGGGCGTAACATGCAATAAACCAATCAGAGAGCCATCTCCCAAAAAGCCAGGTGTGCTTGCACCTTAGCAGATTGTTCTTATAATGGTGCAGTGTTTCACACAGAATTCGATTTTGTTTGCGGTGAGTGGATTACATGTTGTTACTGACCAGTGGGTCCAGTCCTGACACACACAGACACACACACACACACGCGCACCTACACACACACACAGCAGGGGAGAGAGAGAAAGACCGATTGACTTAAGACCCGTCTTTTTTCTGGTAAATCACTTTCCACTGCCTCAAGATAGTCATGTGCTAATGACCACACCTCATTTTAAGACCAACATGCCCATGGATGCTCAAATGGATGCAAGTATATTTGCTGTTTCAACAAGGCGGGCGCTGGACAGGAAAATGAGAACTGCTACTGTAAGGTAAATGAAATCTGAAAGAGAGACTTCACATTTAGTTGTGTGTGTCAACACAGCACAGAGATGAATACCAGGCCAGTGGCTCTGACAGAAGATCATTTCTGAATAGCACAATATTTAAGATGCCCCATCTGTCTGTTATGTAACCCAGATGAAGGATCCAGCTGAATCCGGCTTTTCTGTCCATTTTTACAGATTCATGTATAAACCACAGTGTTGCTTTACATGCTGCAATTACCTGAACTTCTTCTCACATCAGTGTATATCTCATCACAATGCTTGCATTCACATTAATTTACCATCAAAGTTGCACTAGCGTTGCTCTGCAGCGAGCAGAATATGAGACACAACTCATCTGGAGCGTCTTAGCTTCGGCTTGCATCATTGTCCCCGTAGTATCTCCCAACATGTCCCAGATATCAGTCTCCTGCTGCAGACAGGGGTGTCACAGCCGGATTTACATACAGCTCCAACAACACAGACACCCAGTGGTACCACAGTCCCACACACCAGCTCAATATTTCATAGCCGTATGAAATATGCCTGAATGTGTGCACAGCATCTGCCATCTTTGGGGCTTTGCAGCCCCCAGGAGGCCCGTTTGATCTGTAATTGGGAAGTGTGCTGAATTAATCAGCAGTTTATCTGCTTTTTAATTGAAATAACACTTTCAAAAAACACTGATAACACAGAGAACAGCACCACTGATCCTTCCCGTATAGTCTTTCGCCTATTGTCAATTTTTGTCTGTGTACTCACTAATGGCCCGCTGAGATTCAGGGAAAACAATGTTGACGGGAATCAGAAAGAGCTAATAAAGGCAGACATCTTTTTACTGTGTCAACGAAACATTGTCTGACTGCTCTGTGGAGGATTAATCTGATGTTTTGATTATTTATTTATTTTTTTTGTATGTCCTAATCAGTCAAAAAGGATAAATATTCCTCAGTAGTTAAAATATTATTGGATTATATAATCCACAAAGTCTAGTTTACATTTGTGTATGCTGACACCTGAGGCGCTGAGCTTCTGGCAATGCTTCCAGCCACAGACCTTGGCTTGTAACCTCACCGCCACGTCCAAGTCCTGACACTTCCTGCCCTCCACCAAATACAGAGCTGTAGTACTATGTTCAAGATGCATTTAAATGTTTCCTATTGCTACTGGGTGGCTAATGTCAATGGTTTCTGTTTTATTCAGATTAGAGCACAGCTCCCCTCAGGAGAAATTAATATTGCACTAATCAATTTATATTAAGGCTCAAATGACACATCTCCTCAGCTCGCTCTTTTAGCTCATTGTTTTTATTTTAAGGCCCATACTGTCCACTGTCATTCATCTCACGTTGTTTCCATCAGATATTTTCTCAGGAGCTGGTGGAGACCAAAACAGAACAAATAGAAGACTGAAGATATAAGATTTATAAGGTAGACAGAAACATGCCTCCAAATGTTACATATCTCTGAATTAATTATTTATGATTGAGGTTTAGTTACAAGAGGGAATGAAAAATATTTTCATGTTTTTAAGGAAGAGAAACAAGTTGAATGTTGATTTAAAAATATTTATATACATATTTAGTTTGCAGTGATACAATATATTGAATAAACACATGGACACATCATTAGAACTTGGATTAGAACTGAGTCTTTAAGAGCAGCAACATCAATAACCTTAAAACAACAATTATCTAATTGAGTTCAGGGAAAAAATGTATCAAGAAAAAAAGCCCTCTGTGGTTACCTTTGCAACAAGTTAATTTAGGTCCTATACAAATATATATAAGTAGGATATGGTTGAAATCTATAACATGATATTAATATATAGATAGATATATAATGGATAAATATTTTTCCAATATTTTAATAGATTTTTATTGTAAATATGTGCAAAATGGCATGTAAAATAAGCAAATTGAATTTTCTGTGTGATGAAATTTAATAATAATAATAATTATTAATAACTATTATTATCATAATAAAGATATTTGAGTTTTTTCTAGCACTGTGTCGTTGCATGCTGAGATATGGATGAAACCTGGTGGAAAAAAGTAAGAATATTCTTCAGCTTCAGCTTCAGGCTACAGTGACTATGGACTGGGTTAGTTATACAGCTGCAAATATGTGATCAAACAAACTGCAGACAATAGCCATCATATCAGAGGTAGAAAACAGACTGACTTTTAATTTAAGGTAAATACCGACTCAGTATAACAGGCTAATGCAACTTGTAACTATAAATATAAGAGTGGTGCTTGACCAGGCGGTGTCTAGCCCACTGGTCCGAATATCCGAGAGGCCCCCTGTTCTGCTGCCCCACCACTTCCCTGCTCCAGCAGTCTTGCAGGTGAACTTGTTGGCTGCAGAGTTTTGGCCACTGTCTGCAGCGCAGATGCCCCACACCACGGTCTGGTACTACAGCTTTTAATCTATAAAAAATCTTTTATTATATTATTATATAGTCTATCTGCCCAGTATAGATCATCTGTGTAAAAACCGTATACTGGAGTATTTATTATTATTATATTGAAAGGATATTTTCACTTATTAATACTTTAAGAATACTACTTAAAGCTCCACCAGTAAATATCTTTATAATAACAATGAAACACGACTTGTGGTGACAAAACTGTGTAGTTTTCCACCCTCCACTACACAGCTTTTCAGCCTCTTTTAGCTCATTGTTTTGGTTGTCCCACCCACAATTTTTACTTGCATCAATATAATTTTTAGTGGCAGAGAAAGCTCAGAGAAACATACTGCATCCTCAGCACTAGGGCTGAATTATTCATTTATCAAAGTCACAATATCCAAACTGCAGCAGCTGCTGTGTTTTTGTTATAAAAAAGGTCAAATGTGTCACAACAGACCATAAATGAAACGCTGTGGTGCTACAGAGACGTCTGGCCTAGAAATCATATTCTCATTAGGCCAAGACTTTTTTGTTTGGTACAAGACCCAACAAAAATTCCATCATCATCATTTATATGTCTTAAAATAAAATACAAAAATGACCATTACAACTGAAATTATCACAAATACCAATATCTACCAAAATAATGTGTGTCTACTTGATGTGTTTAGAACATTTTTAATATGTGAATTTTATGTTTTCAGATTGTTCCACTGCTGCCAGGTCACCGAAAACAATCTATCGATGCAGCTCAACATACATGCAGCATCGTTATCTCCTAGCATACATCCCATATGACTGATGTCAGAATCTGCATTTAAAGGATAACCACATGAATTAATGCTTTCCTGAAATATATTAGTGGTTGGTTACTGACTGCATGATATTTTTACATTTACATTTCATTACAACTCTATATTACCATTTTCTGTCTGTAGCCAGAGCAGCAGGCTGTCCCAGTGCTGCACAGACACAGAGGTCTGTTTATATAAAGTATCCATATGTTGTCAATACAGCAGAGAAAATGTCACTCTGAGTTTCCTGTAATGTTGCTATATTTATAGTGATTGCACCAACTGTTAAACAAAAGCATGGAGGTGTCTCCCACCGTACACAGCAGCCAGAGCAGAGGTGATATAATAAATTGTTGCAGTACAGATCAATGTCTGTGGGAAAGGGGGGAGGAAAGGAAGCAAGTCTCATTGCTCCTTCTCTCTGCCTTCCTGCTCTTTAAGGCAGATCCCTGCTGCCCACATGACGGATGGCGACCATTCTGGAGTGGCCGTTTGGTACTTGGCATCAAGGTGGAGTGGGAGCCCGGGGCCATCAGGTCTGAGACGGCAAATGTCCCCAGGCAGGGCCCCTAGGGTCCTCCGCTCTGCCTAGATGGAAAGGAGGCACTATAAATCAGCCCGTCTGGGGGGCTATGCTCTGCCTTGCCATCCATCTCAGCTCCAGGTCCCTGATAAAGAATACAGGGCAAGAGGGGTTGGGAGGCAGAGAGAAGAAGGGGTTCATGTACCTGGGGAGAGGAGAGAGGGAGGCAGTGCAGGGGTCTCTACCAGCCCAATGATCCAGTAACCCGGGGGCCAGAAGACTGTGAAGAGAGGAACAACCAGAGAGGCCACACCATGAGTCAGAGGCAGGAGCCGATACTGACACAGGACTGATGTAGTGTAGGATACAATGAAAGGATAATTCCTGTTTATTACAACCAGGTGGGATTGTCATAGTTTTGGGCATCATTCCAATATTGATTTTAAATATTAATCCACTAACAATATTGCTAATTATTTAACTGACAGCAGCTCCACACTGACGCTTCTCTTTATGTGGATATTGAACAAAATGCTACAGGACACCAGAGTAAGTACTGGAGGAAAGAAAGAGCTCTGATGAGGGCTGTGTTTAATTAATGGTTAAACCTGCAACACTGGATTTGTGGCCACATGGAGGCAGCAGAAACAAGCTGCAAACACAACACTGACATATTATCAGCCTGGAGAGTTGGTGAAGTCAACTTGTTGGCAAACAGTTGCCTATTTACATGGCCTGCAGTTGCAGAGCAACGTTAGCATTCATCAGGTGGACTCAAACACGACTCCAAACAAATGCTAAGTTGTTCACTCTGCTTTTAGTTCTGTTTCAATGTCACTGACGCTGCTAAATCCTCAGCTATGCTCACCAGCTCATCGCTGACTTCTTCTATCTTTTGTTTTTCGGTAGCGTAGACCTACAGTAGGTTCATCAGAGCTTTGTCACTAAAAACAGCTGCCTCCTGCTGATGGCAGTGACACAGATGAGAACAGCAAGACTGAGACTTCGTCTATATTGATACCTTTCCCTGAAGATCTGGGATCGGAGGTCTGAGTTATTTATTCATTAGTAAATAATTCACCCATTTATTCCTTCGCTTTTTTAAATTTTTTTATTTTTTTTTTATATTTTATATATATTCTCACGCACACACACACACACACACATATTCACACATTCACACATCCTTAGGAATTACAAGAATGGTCATATGCTCATCTTCTCATCTTCTTTGTGCTGTAATTTGTATTTAGTCTCATGCAGGTTTTACACCTTGGTGTCTTGTATTATGTCACATGTAAATAGTGTCACATTACGTGTTTGCAAATAAATAAAGTGAAAAAAACAACTACATATATCTATATATATCTATATCTATATATATATATATATATATATATATATATATATATATATACCTTTTTGTTCTAAGGCAGTGTTTTAAGATGAAAACAATCTCTGTACAGACTACGTTTTGGCTCCTTATCAGAAACAAACTCCGTCCACACATATCACATGACTATTCACGTACACTGGGCATGGTGTAAACAGGAAGCAGATTGTCTACCCTGGAGCTGATTAGTTGCACAAAATACTACAAATGAGGAGCAAAGATAGATGTAGAGTTAAAATACTGAATTTAATTGAATAACAGCTGCTGGCAAACAAAACAACAAGGTCAGTAACACTTTAATTCATTATCAATGTTGCTTTCACCACTGGCAGTCGAGGCTGATGAGACCTAGTCAGGAGCAAACATGGGCGTCTACATCATTGTTTCCAAGATTCTCTGATTTGCATTGTTAACTATTGTTATTGAGCAGCAAAGAAGAAATGATTTCTGGTAACTAGCATAATGGCCAAGGTCACCTATAGGTGGACCGCGGTCCGGGTTCAGACACAGATCTATAACCTGTAAATTATTATATCACATTTTGACAGTGTTTTCTGTTTTCAGTGGTGCAGCTTTTCTTGTCTTTGCAGCGCTGGTCATATGATGCTAGTCAGCTGATCATTGCCAATTAGATACACACAAACTGTGAGACCAGATGAGAGGCGGTCTGAGGGGTGAGTGTGAGAGCCTCAACAGATGACAGCTGCAGTAGTAGGCTACAACAGTTTCGAGGTCTTTTTCCACATGTTGTCTCATACAGAGTGGACTAATTGATCACTATAAGCAAATTATTTAAACAACATTTGTACAGGAATGATTCTGCCCAAGCTGTTTGATCCATATAAGAGGTATATATTATTAAAAAAAAAAGAGAATATTCATAATTTCGCTCATGTTTTACAATGAGCCACACCATACAACAAGGACAGCAATCATATCACACCCCCACAGGGTTAGGGTTAGCTGATTATGCTATTACATTTTTTTAAAGCATTAGTATTGGGTCAGTACTCGGGATCAGCTGAGCCAAGTTCAGATATCAGAATCAGTGTCTGTAAGGAGAAAATGAAACCGTCAGATGGAACACACTAAACTACTACAGTAAAAATATTAATTATAGCAGCTTTAAAGTTATTCAATAGCTTTTATAAGATCAGATGTGAAGGTAAACAAAGCGACAGACCCCAAATGTACAAGTGCTTTTATTGTTTCTGTCATTACAATTAACCCAAATCAGGTCCGATTGCACATTTCGAACTAAAAGTCTGTAGGTGAGCAGCACCTGTTCAGTTATTCCTGTCCTTACTTTAGCATAATTACTTGATAAAAGTAATATGTGACTGTTAGTGTTACTACTGCACAGGCAATGATCCTGCTTGTTACTGAGAGGGTGGGAGTCAGAGCATGAGTACATATCAAAGGGTAACAAGAAGGAGCTGAGACAGATTTTGACTGTATGTGTGGGTTTTGGTATGTATCTGTGTGTGTGTGCGTGTGTGTGTGTGTGTGTGTGTGCGCGCGCGCCTGTGGCAGTAGCTGGGGTCGAGCAGAGAAGGCTTTTCTCTCCATATCTTCAAACATGGTTCTGTGCAGCAGGACCCTGCAGACGGTGGCAGCGCCGGGAGCTGCTGGGGTGGCTGAGAGGAGTCACACTGCTTCAAAGAAACAAGACACAACTGCGGGGTAGAGCATCTGATCCAAGCACGTGCCTCCACCCTCCAACCACCACAGCAAGCAGGAGAGAGAGAGGGGGAGAGAGGGTGACTATTGGGCTATTCGCCGCTGCCTCACTCTCTCTCCAATGTGAAGAAGAGAGTGAGAAGTGAAGACGCTACCATTACAGCCCGTCATGCAGCTTAAACACCCTGCTCCATCTCGCTCCATCTCACCTCCTGGGAGTGGAGAACCAGAAAATGTGCCAAAAGCTACAGAATAAACTAAAAAAAAAAGACACATTTTCTTTTTAAAAAGTGCTGTCAACTTTAAGTCTTTGAAGTAGTGGTACTATTTGAAGAAACAGTAGTGGAATTAGTTAGTTAGTTGAGGTTGAAGTAACTGAAGTATAGTAGTAGCAGTGGAAGCAGGAGAAGTCACATCAGTGGTAGTAGAGGTACCAGAAACAATGCTGTCAGCAGTAGAAATACAAACATGGCAGTGTTTGTTGCACATTCATCAGTGAAAGGTTTTTGTCTGGCAGTTGCTTTACTGAAGTAAAAAAAAAATCTTATGCACATCTTTTATGATTCTGTTGGGTCCAAATTCATAAGATTTATGGCTCAAGTCCTGAGTCCAAGTCAGGGGACTGAAATCCACACCTCCAGCTTCCAGAACTTTCAGCCACATCTCACTGTCTTCAGTCAGCAAAAGGGGCTGGGCTGGGTGTGGTCACCTGATAATAGGTGTTTGCTTTGGAAGGGGAGGTGGTGGTCTATGTGTCTGGGTCTGGTTTTGGTCTGGTGTCCACAGTCAGCTGCTGTTCACTTAGTCTTTCGTCCAGGGCTCTTGCCATTTATAAGTTGACACCAGAGATGAAGCTGAAACCTCTGAAAGCTAAGTGGACCTTTAAGATATTGCTTTTTCCCTATACTCTTTATTAAGGTCAACAATTACCATGCTCATGAGATACGATTGTTACAGTGGCATTACGCTTGGGCAGCTAGGTGTGTTGCATCCATTTACTGTCATGGACAGAAAGAGTAAGAGTCACCGGACTGTCAAATGCAGCAGCTGCTTATGAAACCATGAGCTTGATTTCAGGATTTTTGAGGCTCTGAAATCAAAGAGCATACAGGACCACAGTCTCATCAGAGGTACACAGCCAATCAGAATAGACGGCCTGACTGCAGAGGCTGGAATTTTTTCAAATGTTTCAAAAAGTTTCAAATGACTTCAAATTTTCAAGCCAGTCATCCTGTAACAAATAACAAAAGCAGTTTATGTTGTTTCTAATATCCATGACCATTTGTATTTTTATTTATGATTATATCATTTATTATTATTATTATTATTATTATTATTATTATTATTATTATTATTATTATTATTATTATTATTAGGGGCCGCTCTTGGTACAGTTTGTGTGTTTCTTATTGTAACCAGGACAACCAAGGTCTGGTACCTCTGCCACCATAGGGGCGCTAATTCAGGAGACACTCCATGTTACTTTCACCACAGATAGTTGAGGCTGATAAGAGCCAATCAGGAAGCGACCGTGGTTGTCTACGTCATCATTTCTGCCCGTCCGTCTCAGGACTGTGGACACCAGGCGTAAACGTAGCAAACCTGATGCACTTTATAACTAACACGTATTAGTGTGGACGTAGCTTGAATCATTGCAGCTACATTTTAGCACAGACATGATGATTTTCTACAGTCCAAGTGAGAGGCAGTTTTTAAGGGTTAATGTTTCTCTGTGGTCGCCGCAGCCCTTGTAGTAGCACCAACAGTCACAGGGAGCTCCACTGAGAGGAGTTGCACTGCTTCAAAGAAAAGAGAGACAACTGCAGGGCAGAGCATCTGATCCAAGAACACGTTCCACCCTCCAACCACCACAACAAGCACGACAGAGCGACTTCTCTATTTGCTGCTGTGTAACTCTCTCCAGTGCAAACAAGAAAGAAAAAGTGCAAAAGTTACGATTACAGCCCATCACACATCTTAAACACCCTGCTCCATCTCCCTCCGTCGCTCCTCCTGGGAGTGGAGAACCAGAAAATGTGCCAAAAGCTACAGAATAAATAACAGAGCTGGAGAGGGGGGGGGGGGGTTCCTCTTCAAATGAATGCTAATTCTACTAACAACCCCCCCCCCCCCCCCCCCCCCCCCCCCCCCCCTCCACCAACAACAACTTTGTTCACATATTGATGCGTTCTGCAATCAACTTCAATGGCACAAGCCATCTTGTGGGAAGAGAGAGGATGATCAAGCCAGGGAACTGGAGAGAGAGAGAGAGAGAGAGAGAGAGAGAAAGTCAGAAAAAGAGGGGGAAAGTGAAAAAGGGGGTCCCAGATTATTTCTTCGCTCAAGCCCAACCACTACTTTCATTAGCCCCCCCATTAATTAGCCTTCTTGAGCTCATTTGCAAGTCAATGGCTGTGGCTCTAGGACCAGCTTCTTTGAGTCGCAGCGCCCTGTGATCTCTGGGTCCTGCAGCCCCTCCACCCCTCACACACTGGATGCAAGCCTTCCTGACAATTAGTACAAAAGAGATTCATGCTCCGTATAGCCAATACATTATTCATATTTTCTCCTCACTTAAATAAATCATAATGTTCTTGAGGGTTATACTTAAACAACATGCTGTCTCTCCCTCTCTCTCTCTCTCTCTCTTTCTCTCTCTCTCTCCCAGCTACAGCCAGTGCTCTTAGCTAACATCCTCGTGAAATCGGTTTGCAGTGACCTTGCCCCATATTTGGGTCACTTCCTCTACAGTTCAAGATGAGCTGACCCCATTCTCCCTTCAAGATGATCATCACGGGTCTGGGAGAAGCGTAGTTTGTCCATTATCCTACCATCTCATCTCTAAGAGGACAGATCAGACCCTACACCTGTAACCTCTGAGAATCCTACACCTTCTGATCTATCGAAGCACAATACCATTTTTATTATCTAGAGTCAGTTTTGATGTTTCACTCAGATGTTTTAATCAGACTTTCTTCCCTTAGCTGAAAGTCCTCCTGGGTTCTGACTCTTCCCTCCAAGAAGCTAGCTGAGGCTTCGTCTGGGGGATCACGGGCCTTGGTTCCTCTTATGTCCTCTGCATTGATCTGTTCGCGGTGTTGTGCTGGACCAGCACAGTCTGGACAGAGCAGAGCAGCTATCTCAATGATTTAGCAGCACCTTTGTACTATTATTCAACTAACTGGAGGGAGTCAGTGTCCAGCTGAGGGCCTGCATCTTTTATGGCCACTTGCAGTCCATTCAGACAACAGTACTTCCATGGAGTACATCTGGGACCTGCAGCACATGTATATTGATGTATATGGCTGCATACTGCTTTTCTGAACATCTTTATTTCATTGTGAAAAAGGGAAGACCTGCTACACTGAGATACCGATTTCTCAGGTTAGCTTTTACATTATCTGTTTTGCTTTTCCCCTCTTGTTGATGGTGATATCATTAGACAGATGCTGTCATATTTCCTGGTGCACTTGTCATGTTAGTTAATCCATCAATGCCTGTCCAACAGCTGTCTCTTTTAGCTGCAAACTTTGTTGCTCATTTGGAAAGATGCACAAATGAGATTATGCTCCTTGAAGTGCACGGAAGGTGCGTAAACTTCCACTTTCTCCCTCAGAAGTCCCTCAGCCTCACTGTGGCTGCTGTGTATCCAAATGTTTTACTCTGGCATTGTGTGGTCCTGGAGATCTGTAGACGCAGCTAGCCTGTCACTGGAGACTGGGTAGAAACAGGTAGTGCAATTAGCCAGCAGAGAACATGTTTATCTGTCAGCCCGAAGACAGGATGGGATGGTTTTGAGGGGGAGGAGAGGTTGGGGAGGGGCTGCACTGCCCCTTTTAACTGTGTACAGGCTATTAGACAATTTCACAGAACTCATTGTCAGATACAAAATGGGTAATCCCCCCTCCCCCTCCTCGCCCAATTAGGAGAAGAATCCCTTCTTCAGCATTTAATACACCTATTCAGTATTCTGGATGCTGCTATCAGTTTTCCATAACTAGGCTGCACAAAGAGCAAACGCTCCATTTGGTGAGATTTGTTGCCCCGCTTGACCACTTCTTTGTCTCGGCCGGGCTGGCTAAGCGCTGTGGAATGGGGCACCCCCCGCTGTTTTATCAAGTCTGCTGAATCCGTAATGAAATAAGTGAGGGTGACAGTGACAGTGGAGGGAGGGGAAGCGGCGGTAAGCGCTACAGAGCACCTTAGTTGAATCATTTAGGCAAGATGCAATTACGGCTGCGCCCAGCGCGGGGAGGGGGGGACAGCCCATTTTAAAAGCAACACAAATCAATGAGCACAGCGATGGTGATGTGTTTGACAGAAGTGCCTGTTAGTGGTATATGGCTGCTCTCGAGGATCATTACACACCCTGTAGACAATACATTATCACCAAAAGAGAGGAATGAAAACAAAGAGCAGTGGGAGGTGAGGAGGGGGCCACTGGGCCATCTGTATTATGGCCTTGGACGGTCATTTGGAGATAGAAAACAACACCCGCTTCCCACATTTCTAAGTGCTCTCAGATTCTTCTGGCACTTTTAAAAACTTTAAAGAATATCTGCAAGTTTCACCTTTTTCAAGCTGCTCCACATAAACCGAACTTCAGGTTAGCATTAAATTAATGGAGGGTCCTTGGTGGGACAAAGAAAACCAGCAGCAGTGGACCTTTTATTTCAAATGTATTTAAAAACTACATGTTAAACTACTAGTATGTTCAGGTTCCAGTTGCACTGGAAGATTCAACCAGTCCTCCACCCTGAGCAACAAACAACCCTCTGATACGACCCACAGCAGTGTCTCCTGAAACAGTGCCCCATAGCGGCAGGCGTAGCAGACCTCAGTTGTCATTGTTACAATAATAAACACGTAGACATTACTGAGAGCATCATACGTACCTTCATTACCATGGTTACTATAACAATGGTCATGGTTTGGTTAGGTTCACGAAAAGATGGTGATTTCAGTTAAAATAAGTACTTCCTCATCATTACACAATCTTTGTTGCCATGGTTACAATAATAACAGTGAACAGTCATGGATAATAGAAACAACATAAACTGCTACTTTCACATGGGAATCGAGCACCGCTCTCCTGTGTCATATTCATCCATCCACCCCAACCTCCTCCTGACGTGGACTTTGTCACTGTATAAACTACGTCACCGCACTTTTCCCTTTGCTCCTGTCATCATTACTACAACCACTAGATGTCACCTAGCAACAAAACCTAACTATGAGTCATAATAACCTGCTGACAGACGACCTGTGGGCTGGTTTGTTACAGGGATCTCTGAAGACTGGACCTGGTGTACTTTCCTGTAGGTCTTAAGACATTGCTTTTTCCCTATACTCTTTATTAAGGTCAACAATTACCATGCTCATGAGATACGATTGTTACAGTGGCATTACGCTTGGGCAGCTAGGTGTGTTGCATCCATTTACTGTCATGGACAGAAAGAGTAAGAGTCACCAGACTGCCAAACGCAGCAGCTGCTTATGAAACCATGAGCTTGATTTCAGGATTTTTGAGGCTCTGAAATCAAAGAGCATACAGGACCACAGTCTCATCAGAGGTACACAGCCAATCAGAATAGACGGCCTGACTGCAGAGGCTGGAATTTTTTCAAATGTTTCAAAAAGTTTCAAATGACTTCAAATTTTCAAGCCAGTCATCCTGTAACAAATAACAAAAGCAGTTTATGTTGTTTCTAATATCCATGACCATTTGTATTTTTATTTATGATTATATCATTTATTATTATTATTATTATTATTATTATTATTATTAGGGGCCGCTCTTGGTACAGTTTGTGTGTTTCTTATTGTAACCAGGACAACCAAGGTCTGGTACTTAAAGCTATTGCTAATAATGTGGCGCCATTGTTCTTAAATAAAACCTTAGTTTTTATCATTACAAGTCTCCAGGTTGGTAGTGTTAGTGTTAGTGTTTCTCTCCTGTGTTACATCACCTCTCCTCTCATGTCTTTGAGTTTATTGAATCCTCCAGTCTGATGGCACAAACAGTAAAATGCTCTTCAGAGGCTTTATTTTTTTTCAACATGTATGATAATTACACAAATGTTTTAGAGTCTGTGTGTGATTTATCAGTGTTAGAGGAGACAGCTTTTAACAGAACCAGAGGAGTGGTGCTTGAAAGATGTGTGTGTTTACCTGGCAAAGGAGGAGGCACGGCAGGTTTCATTGTGGGAAATGTGGGATCCAGAGTGTGAGTCATATGAGGGAATAACAGTCAGGATATTTCAGCTCACAAGTCCCCAACACTGTGGAAGCGTGATACAAAATCTTTGGAGTGCACCTTTAAAATGTTAAATATAACCTTGCACGGTGGGAGTATTCTGCCGGTACATCTCTGTGGTGAAACTTGCAAACAGCCATTTTGTTGGTTAGTTTTATTTGGCTGATTTCAGACAGTAAATCCTCATATGTATCGAGAGGGAGAAAATGGAGTTAGATCACTATGTCGATTTTGTGGGGTTCAGGCTTTTCCAGTTAGTTAGGCTTAACATTAGATGAGCTCCAGTAGCATCCAGGCCCAGTGCTGGATGTAAGTTTGACTGAGCCCAGCACCTCTGGGACATGATGCACCAGTGCCTTCTCTCTCCCATCCTCTCTTTGTGTTTCTCTCTCTCTCTCTCTCTCTCTCTCTCACTCTCTCTCAGCCCGAGGACCAGGCCATCTGGTGTGTGTTGGAGGAGCCAGGCATGCTGACTGGAGTCGGTGTGGGCCAGGCCAGTCTGCATACTGGAACACAACTCACTTTGTATATTGCCTTGTTTTGGCCACGGAGCCTCACTGATCTCCCTCAGCAGAACATTTTACATTTGGAGCACTCCTCATTTACACTTGTACAGACGAGCTGCGCAGCGGCCGAGGAGTGGCATCATGAATAAAATTATCATATCAAAATATCAGCGGTGAAATTATCAATTTCTGAGTGTGTGTCGGCCTTCTTCACTCGCAGGGGGGGAGAGAAGGAGGAGGAGGCAGAGGGGGAAGAGGAGTAGGAGGAGGAGGAGGGAGACACTGGGGATTGAGAAGCAACTGTGAAAACTTGTCAGAGGAAATGAGAGGGGCTCTCTGGACCATCACTGACTGGAAAACAGGAATCAGAGGAGAGGCCCTGAGACTTCAGTCCAGTCGTGTGTAAAAGGAAAAAGAATCTCTCTCCTCCATCAGCTTTTCTGGCTTTTAGCTCCAGTGATGTGAGGCTTGAAACAGTCAAGTCAACATTGGCCTCACCTGCGTGTGGAGGAGATGGAGTTCACTGTACATACGGACTGAAGTTAACCCCTCTAACCTCCCTGATTCCTGGGCCGGGCTCCTCTGTACCTGGTACCCCCCGCCTGTGTGGCTCTCTGTGGAGGACTGTGGCTGACCATTGGAGCTCCAGGAAGGCCCACCCCTCATCTATCAGTGACACTACCAGCTGACAGAGCACTTATTCATACTCACTCATGAATATTCAATTTACTCTTACTTCAAGGGTACAAAAGACATTTCTATACACATGAGAGAGGAGCGGCATCTCTCTCTCTCTCTGTTCTGTTCTATCTCCTCCTGTACACTGCCTCATCTCTCCTTTCTCTCCTCCCATCCTCTTCCTCTCTCCCTCTTTATACATGTAAAATCTAAACATTGGCAGCAATATGCAGGCCTTGGTTTCACGTGCATGTTTCATTAGAGGTGTCGAGCAGGAGACATTTTTTTTCTCTCTGACACTTTGAGCAGGCCAACACAATCCTGCACCGTTTGCGCAAAGTAAAAATCCCATTTGTCCTTTGTCAGCACAAACAGTTTAATTTGAGGCTTTCACTCCTGAGTAAGCAGCAGATCTCCTCAGAAGCCCGGAGAGACACAGGAAATGCATGTAGGTTCTTCAGTCTCTCCCTCATCAGCAGAGGCACACCTCATTCCACATGGCCTCTATGTCTCCAGTCAGTGGGGGCATATGCATAAGTCAAAGGGAGAGGTGTTCAGGTGTGTCAGAGTATAAATAGCCAACAGAACCAGCAGTCACATCACTGTTGTGTAGTCTTAAAATGCTGTTTACCAGATGTTTTACTGCAGCCTGAAAAACAGGAACACAACGTTCATAAGATCCTAATCCATAGACGTTGTTCATGCAGGTCCTTAGACTTTGTCCTTAGTCTGTGGCTGAAAGATGAACAAGCAGCTGTAAACAAAAGAGCTAAAGACCCTGAAACGATGTCCTCACTCATGGTAAAGGCCTCAGTGTGCTTCAGACAAAGAGCTTGTTGGGTCAACGAATAGCATCTGTAGTCACTTCACTGATGGAGGAACTGGTTCTGAAACAGACAATCTGACAGTCTTGTCTACTTCTCTCTCAAACATTTTTAGCATTTGAACAGTGACTGTATGAGAATGTGAACCATCATCATAGTTTGTAGGATCACGATCATGTGGACTGCAAAGACCAAAGAAACAGTTGTTGTAGAGGGATCAGGGAGGCAGGACACTATGATGCAGGTGCAAACCTCGTTGGATGATTGGATGGATGAGGACTCATCATACAGTCTATTCAGTCATTCAGTTCAAGTACGATGAACAAGTTTCGATGAAGTTTCCCTGCATGAGGCTGACAGTTTCTACTCAGTCCCCTGCACACGTGATGCACCAGCAGAGAATGGGATGAAAAAAATGAAAGGTCTGTGGTAACATGGACACTATGTTTATAAGTATATATATAAATATATAAGTGTCTCAGTGTGGCCTCCTTTAGTGTAAGACTCAATACATCACAAGGCATCAACACAGCTGTGTCATTCAAGGTTTCTCTACATGCAGCCTGGACGTGGTTGTGCACATTTGCTGTCTTTGGTCCCCGTCCAAAGTGTCCACCCGAAGAGCCCAGCAGGTGGACACACACATCTGTAAGCTGCAGGGCTTTGGTGTTTAACAAAAGCCTCCAAACACCTGTGCTACATGCACTGAAAGGTAATCTAGAACTTCCTGGGAGATACAGCCGGGACACCTACACCTTTACTGTACACTGGTTGTCTTATTGTAGCCAACCCATCTCTGACATCAGCTTTATCGGATCAGGGTGTCCTGTTTCAGCTGCCACTTTAAATCCACTTTAACCAGTGGTTCAGATTCATGTGGACTTGTTAATCTCCATGTTTGACTGCAAACGCGTGCAGGCAGCACAGTATCAAATTATGGTCACACTGGAATCAGCCATGCACTGTTTATGATCAACCAATGTCAACATGCAGTGCATATGCAAGCAGTAGTGTGTCCTTTATCCAGGGAGGTGGAAAGTAAAGATGCAGGGACTGAGTGTGTAGTGCATGACAAGGCCATGTGATGGTTTTTTTTTCCTATCTAAGGGATTTAAGGGATTTTTCCTAATTGTCCAGTATCAAGCAGAGATGTATATATATATGTAGGATATATGTATATCTATGTATATCTAATAAAAGTACTGTGTTTTACTGTCTTTTTAGGGCAATATCAATTGTAAAGAGCAATAAAGATTTTTTCTCTACACCCTTTGCCCCACTGCAGAGCACCACTCTCTGCTGTTTTGAGCAGGCATATCTACGTTTTTATCAACTCCTGGGATCAATGTTCACAGAGACTTAAGTTTAAAAAAAAAAGGAGGAGGAGAGGACCATTTAAAATCACTGAGTATCAGTGGACACATACAGCCTCAGTCTAAAGGTACAAACTCACTCCAGGCCTCCACCAACCATAGCAATGGATCTCGACCACGGCAGCATTGGAAATAAAGTAACTGGTGAGAACTGATCAGTGTAATGAAAGGTGCTCTGTGTAATGAGGTGCAGAGGGTTTGACTGTGGCTCGTTCAGGTGTTGTCGCTCTCCAGGTGTGACAAGGACTTCATTTGCTGTTTGTGGATTTGGCTGCTCTGCATCCATTAAGGATTGCAGCGACGGCACCGGGGCAATGAGCAGGCTAAGTGCAAACCTCTGTTCTCATAATTGCTCATCTGTTTCCTGTAGCTCGCTCCTGTAATTGCCTCCTCCTCGGTCATCTCTACAGAGACTGGCTGCAGGTGACTGCCCGTGTGAACCTGTTTGCTCTCTGATCAGCAGAGATATGCTGGGACAACTGAGACGGATGTTTTGACAGCTTGTGTTCAGCATGCAGCGCACACACATATCCACACACACGTATGGAGCCTGCATATCTAGTGCACTGTTATGTCTTACACCAGAGCACCACCCAGTGGCTGAAGAGATGCCTGCAGAGTAAATGAAATGAGGTTAAAGTGCAGGGGTGTGACCAATCACACACATTTTTATTTTTTATTTTACCCATCTTTTTCTCATAAGCAACAAAATATGGAAATAAAAATGGACAATATTCCTTTTTTAAGATCTTAAGAACCTTTCAACGCATCCAGATCTTCATTGATCTTATTGGATGTAGTACTTCCTGAAATAATCAAAAAAATTAAGAATATTGAGAACAATACTGCGCAAGTAATTAGAAGAATTAAAGGAAGATAAATGGAAAGATTTGTTAGATCAAATTAAAAGCCTGGAGAGATCATGTTTAAGATCAGAGGCAATGTTGACTTTTGTGAAAGAACATTATGGAGGCAAAGAATGAGATTAATGTATACAGGTGTGGTACATGTAAATTAGTGGATGTGTATTGATGTACAGTATATGAAAGTTTGGATAAGTACGGAATTATATTTATATCAGAATAACAGAAGAAAATCTCCCAAGAATCAAACAAAAACAAATAAATAAACAAACTGACAGTGAAAAACAATCATAATTTGAAAGAAATATGACCTCAAAGGCAAAACCTCCATTACAACTACAAAAAATTATGAAATTAATTAAAATATTCACAGATTTGGTGTGGTAGCTTTAATCTCTTTAATCGGGGTCACTAGCACATTTTTGTTCAGTGGGAGGATGTAGAGATGTGTCAGCCATCTTTAAACACAGTCATTGGTTGGAGCTGACAGAAAACTAGTCAGTCAGATAACCACTGAGCTGAGCAGAGAAGCTTCAGAGTGAACAGCACGTCAACCTGAAGATCCACTTCCTGTCATCAAGATCAGAAACCTGAGGCTGCAGTGGACACAAACTCACCAACATTGGACAGGTGAAGACCTGGTCTGATGGATTTGGATTTCTGCTGAGGCAGTAGATGGTAGGGTCAGAGTCTGGATCCATGGACCAACCTGCCTTGTGTCAACAGGCACAAGGTTGTCTTACTTTCAACAGTTAAAACACTGAACACTGATGAACTTGGGGTTAGGAGCCCAATAATAACATAATTTATGAAATAACTCAGTGTCAGTGATAAGTAGGTGATTAGGTACAGTTTATTTTTATGGCACCTTTCACAGATAAAAGAAAACATTTACATCGTTGTACATCAATAAAAAGCACAAAGGTTCCAAACAGACAAAGAAAACAGGACAATAGAAAGAATAAAAAGCAATACGTTTATTTAAATTCACAGGAGTCCGGGATCACAAGGATAAGAGGAGAGCCCTGTATAGAGTGTCACAGCTTCAAAGGCACAATCACCTCAGGTTTTATAGCAGGTTCGAGGGACAGCCAGTAATTTCTGTTTAGAAGACCTAAAGTTGTTTTTGCCGTTGTGTTGAAATGTTGAGTTGTTGCTGACAACTGAAAGTGAAACGAAGCAGACCTTTAGTGTAATGACCAGATGTGACAGCAGAGCTGTGCAGCATTCTGCCACACGGTGTCAGTGTAACAAAATGAAGGGTCATCACACTGAAAGTCAACTGAGGACTGAGCCCACGATCACTTCTACTCACAACATCTCATTCAAACGAATTACAGTTTACCACCTTTTAAAAATCATCATAAACATTATACATAATAAAACAAGTAGCAGCTTGAGAAAGTAGTCTTTGATGAAAAATAAAAGATCATAAATTATTTGGACCTAAATAAACCTAAAACAAAAGAAACACAACAATGTAAAAATGCTTCATTATTGTATTAGTGCAAGTGTTATTGGTTATATGGTATATGGAGACACCATTATATAAATATACCCGAAAAAATGCTGTCAAGTGCCTCAGGGTTGTAACTTTTTATAATGTCTGAATTTATGTCTATGTATCTGTTCTAATTGGAGATGCAGCGAAACATCACAGAATCAGATATCTGGATTTGAACAGCCAGTCACCAATGATAGTAGATCATGCTGAATGCTTTTCCGATCGCGTATCAATCAGTGCATCTCTAGATTTAAAAGTGTGGGAGGGAGAAACAAGTTAATTTAGCAGGTGGACAGAGTCGGCCTGAGGCATGAGAGCAAAAAAGCGTCATCTTAGTGTTGTCTGTGGCTACCAGAGGGCAACACTACAAAGGTCCCACAAGAGAACTTGAATTTTATTTTTGTGATATATTATGTCAATGGTCATCAAACAACAATGCAATATTATGTTAACAATTCTTCAGACAGAGCAACACAGCTACAAACTAAAATGAATAATGGGTGTACATTTACAGTGTTTGTTGCAGTGCAGCGTGGGGGGTTGCTGATGGGGGCGCCATGCCTGTAAGGTGGATTGATTCTGGTCATGTGTGTGGGCCTGCAGTGGTGTTTATAACTGACTGTTTATTATCCTGGTAGATGTGAATTATTACCACGTTGGTTCACTCCTCTGTTCCCACATTGTCTGCTCTTATCCTCCATTTTTGTTTCTCATTTGTTTTGTCACAGTGTGTGTGTATGTGTGCGTCTGCTGGGTGCAGTGTAGGACTACCATGTGTTAGTGCCCAGTGGCTAGCACATGGTAGTCCTACAAGCCTCGTCACATGCGAATCAGACACTGTCCTCCTGTAACGAACTGTAGCAAGTCGTTTGTCAGCAGGTTATTATGACCCATAGTTCGCTTCTGCTGCTAGGCGACACCTAGTGGCCGTAGTAACAAGGACAGGAGCTATTCAGGCTACCTCAGGAGACACTGCCATGGGTCGTATCAGAGGGTTGCTGGTTGTTCAGGTTGGAGGACTGGTTGTCTAATCCAGGTCATCATGTGCCAGTTTTGCCGGACCCTCCGAACCCTTTCCTGCTCCAACTCTTCATCTGGTCCTTCTGCCCAGAGTCCTTCATCTATCCCTCTTTCTCACAAGAAAACAATTTTTGAACCTTTGCACAAAAAAGCATCAAATTTTACCTGATTAAGTCCAGAACAAAACCTCAGATTGTTACTACTACACTACACTACCTATTGAATGTACTGAGGTTCCTCCACCACTTCACAAAGGTCATTCTGAAGGCTTATTCCCTGAAAACAGCAGTTAGATAAAAGTACACTGTTAGATAAACAGTTGAAACAGTTCCTGGAGAATATAAATATATCTATTGTTAAGAAATATATGCCATCATATATGGATAATGATATGTGTGGTGAGTGAAGTCCCCATCACATGAATTCACCGTAGTCTCACAGGGCCACTAGGTTCAGGGTTTACATCGTCCCATTTTCCCTTTACAGCTGCCTTCTTCATGCTCAGGTTTCCCGCTCCATGACACTTCCTATTGCTTTCCATTTCCTCTGAGGAAACACTATAAAGAGACTGACACCAGCTCATATAACATATACAGACATGTAACAGTTGATCTATAAACAGGTCACAAAAACAGAGGCAGATGACTCAGCCAAGCTTCTCCTGTCTCATGTGTCACCCATAAGACTATTGAAACCCTGTGAGGTCTTTATTGTATTAATGAGGAAGTGGGTGGTTTTTCATTACAGCAGATGACAAATGTATGGTGGCCCTGAGGGCTCAACGCTCAGCAAACGTAAGAAAACATATGCAAACATACATGTGCCACAAATACTCACAACAAAACGGAAATGCTTCCAGCAGACACAGAACAGTGATGAGGGGGTGTCCCGGTGGCTCACCTTGTGAAGTGCATAGTCCTAACCACAGCAGCCAGTAGTCTGAATGGTACGGTGGCCCTGAGGGCTAAACTCACTGCGAACAGACAGAACACAAACTTCATCTCTTTGACAACGTGCGCCCTGCAAATAGTCACAACGCTGCAGTGCATGTGTAAGGCAGGAAGGCACTCCTCAGTGCAGTGGCCTTTTATCACTGAACAGGTCTTTCCTGTAACTTTCCTGTTACAGTTGGTGGTGCAGGTGCAACTGCTCATTGTAACAGGGGTTTTAAGATGGATGAAATAAATTCATGAGCATGTATTCATGTTTAAAATGGCCACTATCAGTGGAACCTGTACTGAGCGCGTCTATGAGTAGTACGTGTCCCTGGGCACCTGGACAGATGATAAGTGCACATCAAAGTGAATGACCTTTAAGGGAAATTAAGCTTCTTGTACAGATGTTTTCTGCAGACATAGATCACTGAAAGCAATTTATGTCAGTCCTTGATTATAGTGTTTGTAAATTCCACTTGACTCAATTACATTTATAACTGGTGACACACTATTGTGCTCTCTATCAGAACGTGTACTAAACCCTGCTTGATCTAAGAAGAAGAGGAAGAAGAGACTCGTTTATTTATAAAGTTTCTAATTTTTCACCTGGATCATCAGGTTCTCAGCAGAAACTTCAGCTGCAGGTTCCCAAAGTAAAAACAGAGACTGGAAAGTGCTTCCTCATCCTCACTGAATAATTTACAACAGATGCTTAAGATCAAACCTTGGTTTCTCTAAACCGTATAAGAAACCTAATTAAGGATATATTGAAATTATGTAATGGTGGTCATGGTAATTTTTTAGGGAGGAATCTAGTGACCAGTATGAACAGGAGGAGTGGTTAATGAACACAGTTTAAATGTGTTCATTAACACATTTGTGTGAGCGTCTATAAAGTGAACCTAGCCCAGGTAATTGCATGTTTACTAGTGGTTAGCGAGTAAGATAAGAAGACAACTGTGGTGTCACCAGAAGGTGTATTTCTTCTCTTTTTGCAGAAGCTCCCTTCCGTAACTCAATCCCTGGCACAAAGATAACGTGTCCTGGACCAGTCTATCTACTGAGCTCACTCACTGAAGTGGCTTTCAACTGTCCCGTCTAATTCCTGGTCAGACAGTGAACAAAAAGACAAATCCAAAAAGGTCAAAGTAACAGAGCATTACTGGGGTTAACCTGGTCAACTCTGATATTTTCAAGTCAGAAAGCTGTAGTGCACTTCTCTGAATCACAATGTGAAGGCTGCAGTACCTGAATATTGATAGTGATGATTTGAGCCGCTCTGTATGAACTCAGGGGCTGACTCAGCTCAGTTCTGTCCAAAGAGGACACAGCTAACACTGGACCGGCCCTTCCATCCGCCTGGGTGTCTTTCTCTTTCTCTTTGTGTCATGCCAACACCCTATATCGTTTATATGGCTGTTTTTAAAGGCAGTCTCCGTGGCGACGGTGTGACCCCTGCTGTTGTCAGCCAGGTCCTCAGTAGCTTGCCTGATTGATGGCCAAGAGGCGGCCATAAAGACAATCTGCTGTTGCTAGATTAGGCCAGACAAACATGGCCCCTGATCGCTGACCAGCCAGGAATGTTTGTTTACAAGGGAGCCTCAGCCCTATGTATCCTTGGTGCCTATATTAAAGCCATTCATACTTCATGCCAAATTCAGTCCCAAAGTGTTTATACAACCATATTTTCCCCACAGCTGCTCTTCTGTCGTATCATGTTCCAGCTCTGTGAGATCAAGATGTATCTCATGAAACAGGTTCACATGATCGAGGAGTCAACATCATTTCAGGTCTGTTCTGCAGCTGAGCAGCTGAATGGGAAGAAACAAAAGAGGGGGACTGTCACTGTGTTTCTGTCCCGTCCTCCACTGCTCTGCTGGGCCTGTTCTTCTGGGAAAAGCCTTCATCCTCGCTCCACATGTAGGTCACTGGCCTTTTGTGTGCAATGATGCGAGCCCACCAAGTGTTTGACGTTTCCATACCGCTCTTACAATCCCCAGGTTGTCATGGAAATATACTGGGTGGCAGAGGCAGCAGCGTTACAGTGGAGGGAAGAGCGAGCAGAGGGAGGGAGGACAATTAGCCCAGCCTCTTTTGTGAGCCTCTGCTCGCTGTGCCTGAGCCTGTTGGTGAAGAAAGCTCTGACTAAAGCTGTTTGTTGACTTCAGGCAGAAAGCAGGACAGATGAGTCCAAAGACCGGGGAAAACCAGAGCATTTGTCACACAGGAGCTTCTTTAAAGCCTTCACTGTGGTCTGTGTTGAGCCATCCTGCCTCCTGAATGCTCAGTCTGAAATAAGTGTGAGTGTGGTGTCGACTTGGAGCCCTCTCAACAGCTGTTTGCACACTGGGCTCAGGGTCTGTAGAGTAAAGAAACACTTTGGACACACTGAGCTGCCTAACATTCACTCCAGCCTCCATATATGTTGCTGTTCTGTCTGTAGGTCAGGGCTGTTGCTCTGGGATGCACAGGGAAATACCTGAGCATCTCTTTCCCTGAATTCCTGGTGATTACCACTGTTTTTATGACCCACTTCACTGGATTGTAGCTGACCCACGGCAGCACCACCCCTGTCTCCACCAGCTGTCAACAAGTGTTGGAGTTAAAGGAAAATTTAGTTTCCTTCTACTTTTTGTTTCGTTTTTACAACCTGGGTCTGTCAGTTTCTTTAGCCCTGTTCAGATATGGACTCCAAAAAAGTCTATCTTAAAATGCAATGACCTTTTGTTTTTCAGTCACAGGTGTCTGTGACATAAATGTTAGAAACAGCATTATGCAGCCTTGACAGATCAGATCTTTGACTCATGTTAATAGTTGTGGTTATCTGATGTGAGGTTGTGTGAGGTACACTATCTACAGTCAGTGAGCTGGCTGCAGTAGATTCAGATCAGCTCCAGTTTAGAGAAGCAGCAGGAGCTGAGTGATGAGCTGCTGTGGATGGGGTCTGCAAGAAAAACATATTTCAGCTACTTAAAAAATGCCCACAGACAAAACTAATATCAGCTGAAGTGTTCACTTTATTTTGAATAATTTCACCATTTTATCTGCCGTCAAACAGCTCTTTGCTTTGGAACTACATTTTTCAACCACTGAACTACTGTATTCCTACGCACCAGCACACCTATGTTTGGCTCTGTCAGACTCAAACAGCTGATCTGCAGGGTAATACAGTGCATAAACCACATCAAATAACCCAAACTATCACTTTAACATTATGCACATAAATGCAGATGGCAAACGTGTCAGCAAACAGTTGCTTATTTACACATCATTCATCTGGAGCGGTGTTTGTGTCCACCTGATGAATGAAGCTCTGTGTTTGGTCTCCACCAGCTCCTCTTCAGCTGCTAAACGCTCCACTCTGTTCACCAGCTGCTGAGCAGCCAGAGGACAGTGGGTCTTTAAGAGCTTTTCTCTGAAAACCACAGCCAGCTGTGGCCAAAATCTTATAAGAGTAAAGCAAAACAGTAAAGTTGTGAGCCACACAGCTAAACAATCTGACACTCACTGTGAAGCTCTGTAAAGCTGCAGGCAGCTGCAGACTCCACTGATGATTCCCCAGAGGATCATCACATTCACACTGTGTTCACATTGTGTTCACATTGTGTCACTGTCATATGATACAGGTGTTTACTGACATTCTCTCACTGTCCTGTTAGTTTTGTTAGAAGTTACAACTTCATCATTCTTCATTTTTGAAGTGACAGCAAATAAAAGTTGTGCAGTGAGTCCAGTTCACAAGAAGCAGAAATCAAGGATAATATCCACAGGCTAACAAGCCCCCAGTCTGCTGTCTGACGGTGCCCGCAGCCCTCCAGCAGTCTCTGTGGCTTTCATCAGCGCACAGGCTGCAGGTCGGCCTGAACGGTCTCACATACATACAGCTACGGTAAGCCCTCAGGGGAAAACTTCAGTCAGTCGCCACCTGCACTGTTAAAGCAAGATAAACTTCACTCAGTTTAGCAGAACTCAAGTCAGTTTGTAACACTATTCAAGGCTGTGATGCTTCTATTCATATGGCTGGCAGCTAGTTTGGTAACAGGTAGGAGAAGGTGAAGCTTTTATCGGTGGCAGACTTTAGTCTGCAGGCATATGTCTCCTTCCTGGAGGCAGTATGAGGGTACCAGTGTAAACTTGATTCATATCAAACCTGCAAAAATACCAGTACAAAGTACTCAGTCATTCATTTTTGCCCAGTACTATGTGGTACATACTGACTCAGAGTCTGAGAAGGTCTAATCAGCCACAATAACTGAATCCAGAAGAGGGACGTCGGTTTTAGCAGCTGATTGATGTCCACGGCTTTGGAACAATCGAGTGTCAACGTGATTGATACACAGTGTGTTTAAAACAAGCAACTTTAATATATATTTAAGCATATAATGAGTTTAAATATCAGAATCATCCTTCAAAATGCATCATAATTAGTATCTGTATTTGTAGGAAATAAACTCTTTGTCAGTGACCTAACACCGTCTTTATTTGTCAAGTCATTTGTCTGTGGCTCCAGTGAGTATTTGCAGCACATGTATTGTCAAATTGATAAAGATGTTCTCTGAATGTGTTTGTGTTTTGTCTATTTGCATGGTTTTTCTTAAGTTGCAGTGTGTTGAGCTCTCAGGGCCACTGTGGATATACCCCTGCGTTAACATATCTACCCATGGACCCTTACAACTAGATGTTGTCCAGGTGGCAGCTTTTAATGTGGTAGTTAAGTTTTCTTTATTAACCTTTTATGAGTTTTACCACAGTGACACACCACTGTGGCATCTGGTGAACATTCTCATAGGTTTTAGTGCAGATTTTTGAACCTGCATGATGATGGTTTAAAAGTAGTTTGAGGAGAATAATAATCACCGATAGAGACTCAGCTTTTCTTTCACTGGTCTGAATTGAGTGTGCTCCTGGAGTTTACTTTACATATTCTCACATTCTCTCATCAGCTGACGAGTCGCAGAACGCACACGCCACAGCTGAACAGTTGGAGTTTCCCACAAAAAGACTGCCACCGTTTCCAGTCGGGCTTCAGGCAGGGGTGATGTCACTGTCTCCAGTGTGGTGTTGTAATTCTGGGCAAAATTCTTCTTCAATGGTGCTTGTGATTCTGTGACTTAAGGGGTACCGATTGGCAGAGAGAATCCAGTCTCCTGGCTCCAGTCTCTCCACATGCTCTGGGATGCTTTTTCCAGTCTAACTTTGAAATAACCTATTTATTTATTTCTCTGATGAATGTATTTATTAAAGAGAAGTTAGATAAATATGTTGCTGTGTGTTATGTGAACGCTGTTGATTTCAGGCTGAACTGGATTTAGGTTTGTTGCATGTTCTCTTGATTTGTTCTCTCTTCACTGATCAGTCGTTGTTCAGTTCACTCCTCTCTGACCTGCTGTTGTTTCAGACTAGTGTTGGCCATAAGTGAACAGACTCATCTTTTTCCACTGATACTTTTGAGAGTTTGATACAAATCAATTTTACACTGCTACATACCGCTTCCAGAATGTAGCCACATGCTAACACTCCAAAGTCCAACATGATAAAGCTCCTGCCTTCTCCACCAGCTTTTATATGTCACCAAACTATGAGCCATTTAAATGGAGGCTTGTACAACTTTAAATAGTATCACAAACTCACATTAGATCTGTGACAGAGTTCAGCTTTAAGCAGTGCAGTGGGTGATTTCACAGCTGTATGTGCATGTCGAACTGCAGCTCAAACACAGATGTACACCAGAGACTGAACTCACCAGATTAGTTGATGAACCAGAGTCACAATAGAGTTCCTGCTTGTTGACCTGCGGATATTACTCCTGATTCCTCGCTGCTGCAGTTTGCACAAGTTACACAACTTTTACTGGCTATCGGTGTTACCAAGTGTTTTGGATTTTGACATAAATACTCACCCACCCGAGATCCACATATCAGGTTAGTGTGCCCTGCACTCTGAAAGTTGTGCAACACCTAATACTCAAAAAGGTCACGAGACATGTCACCCACTGAGCATGTTTGAGATGCTCTGGTGTTTACAACAGTGTGATCCCCCATAACAGGATAATATCTTCAGAAAACAAAAAATCTTTTTCTCCTGATAACGGGATAAAAAAATATTTGTGCCTTTCTTCCGTAGAAGCACATTTGTGGAGAAAATTTGAGAGAAGATGCTTTTTGTGTGGTTAGAAAGATTTTTAAAACTGGGGCAAAAACAAGTGTTGCATCTATATTTTTGTTCTACTTTGTTGAGCTACAGCCCTCAGTCTGTCTGGGGCTTATGAAAATTGGTGCTTGTCAAATGCCTAAAAAAATATATTACAATTTTCATTGGTGCCATTTCTTCAGTGGAAAGGAGTACTGAGGAGCTCCAGTGAGGATTAACCAGAAACACAGTTTTTGGAAAAAGTTATCACTTCATTTTTGAAAATATAACCTCAATGATTGAACACATCAGATCCATTGGATTGGGGGTAACAGACATGTTGAATCACAAGAAATGTGGGAAGATGAAAACAAAACTATTTGTATGCATATAGTGAAGGCATTTGAGTTGCACTGGGCTGAAAAAAACCCCAAACTTAAACATTTATTTTTCATCTTTAACTGACACTCTTTAAGAACATAAATCCCTGATTGTAATTTGCAAAAACCTTTTGAGCTCTGTGGTTTGCTGCACATTTTCCATCAGTGAAAATTCTTGAGTCGCCTCTTTGGCCCAGTCTGAGCCCCGGCCTGACTGAGGGAGAAAGCTGTTGTCCAGTCAGATGAATGGGTGACTGGAGAGGAGGGCACGCGGGAGAGCAACGTTCAGGAGTCTGAGCCTGGTTTGTTCAACAGGATAATCTTCACTAATGACATCACTTTATGTTTGAAGCCTAAATACAATCAGCAGCAGTAAGAAGCTCATGTTAGGCTATAAACCAACAACACCATGGTCACAAGACAACATCACCAACACTAACCTTCAGCTCTGAGCTCTTCTACAAAAGCAAACAAAGTTAGTGTTTGTAAGAGCAAGTAGAAACACAACGAGGCTTCAGCATCAGAATGAGGAAGAAAGGTGATTTAAGTGACTTTGAACATGGCAAGGTTGTTGGTGCCAGACGTGCTGGTCTGAGTATTTCACAAACTGCTGATCTACTGGGATTTCCCTGCACAGCCATCTCTAGGGTTTACAGAGAATGGTCAGAGAAAGAGAAAATATGCAGTGAGCAGCAGTTCTCTGGGAGAAAATGCCTTGTTGATGCCAGAGGTCAGAGGAGAATGGCCAGACTGCTTTGAGCTGATAGGAAGGCAACAGTTACTCAAATAACCACTCGTTACAACCAAGGTCTGCAGAAGAGCATCCCTGAACGCACAACACATTGAACCTTGGCTGCCGCTTAGATAATTGCGGGTCATTTCATCCAGTCGGAACCTTCCTAAGCAAAAAAGACGTTTCAACCACAGCCTAAATTTTCATATAAAGTCAGGGTGCGAAGCAGCTGGCAGGGTGGCGACGATCACGGGCTCCTGTTGTGATCGTCATTTCCGGTGAGTGAACAATGCCAATGTCTGATTTGGTACAAAACTACACTGTTGAAATTCATGCACTACTCCAGTAAGTATACTGTGTGCAGAGTGTACCACATGTGAATGTACTGCCTTCACATTGTACTACATGTGAGTGTACTGACTGAAGTAGAGACAGCAGTGCACTGAGGGGACATTAGGACCCAGGCACAATTTGACCGATCAAGGTAAGAGCTGGAGCACAGGTGTGTTAGCCTCAGACCTGCTCCTGTGATCACTCCTGTGCACCTGCCAAACAAACTTTCTGTTTTAATAAGGATTATTTGATTCTAATTGTATGTATCTGTGATGTAGGGCTGCAGATACACTCTAAGGTGACGGATCTTTCATGTAAATATTGAATTTGTTGGATTTTAACAACATTGATTGAATCACAACTTATGGTTCTGCCAATAATCTCAAGGTCCTACCAGTCCAGGAGGAACATTGGTGTCAGTGGGACGGTATGAGGATGTCTCTTTACTATGAAATCGTATCCTCCTGTGATTAGACTGAGATTAACATGTGTTGTGTTTGTTATATCTTGTTAATTTTGCATGTATGTATGTATGTATAGTATAGATTTATAGTTTTATTTTGGTGCTGCAGCTGGTGTTGGCCTCCAGTCACTGGTTCAGTGGGACTGATGAAAGAGGGATTTACCTGACTGACAGGTGTCCTCTATTACAGGCAGCC
Source organism: Trachinotus anak (assembly GCF_046630095.1). Lineage (NCBI taxonomy): Eukaryota > Metazoa > Chordata > Actinopteri > Carangiformes > Carangidae > Trachinotus > Trachinotus anak. The sequence continues at coordinate 1,773,006 of NW_027273859.1, read as the reverse complement.
ATAGATTTTGGGATCCAATATTTAAATCCGTGACCTACACAATTATGTCTATGTGGGAAAACAGTTTATTGTGAATGCGCACAGCGTATAGAAGCCTTTCAACCACACTGCAAAGAACCACTAAATGAAATCCATCCAAACAGACAGACTTTATGGTTCACTGTGCTCTGGTCACATTTGTAGTGGGCTACTAATCTTTTATTGACTATGAAGTCCAGCAATAAAACAGATGTACTAATTAACTTTAAGGAGTCCAATAGAAGGCATGAGTGTGTAACATGGTAAAAATGTCCACCGCCCCGCTCCTCTAGATGAACTCTGTGCCAAAGGCTTGACACTGCTTGCGTAAGTAGGGTTCTTTTAAAAAATGACTCAATTTACATGACAAAGGCAGATGGCTTCAGGGTGCTGAGGAGGGAGGGGGTGAGGGTCTGAAGGGAGGCAGGAGGCAGTCTGGGACTCTTGGACAGACGCACTGGGATCGCTGGCTGTCTCCCAGTCAGGAGACCAGAGACTCTGATGGATATGCTGGACGCTGTGGCTGATGTGCTGGATGAGGAGTCCGGACTTGATTTGGGTTCAATTGTTCCACGAGTGTGGAGTTTGTTCTCAGGTCACATGAAGAGATTTTCTGCTGCTTTGGAGGAAAATGCAAATTCTCCAACTAACTAGAGAGCAACAAGGAATCAGGACACACACTGGAAACAACCTGCTGAAGAGGAACACACTAAATAATGCTTTTGTGTTACTTTACCTTACTCAAAGCCACATTTGAGATATTATCAGCTTAAATAGCCAAAATCATTAGGGTGTTGTCTTTACTTTTTGACTTGACGGACATACAGACCTTTTCCTAAAGAGAAGTACATCTGAATCCAATAGAATATTATTTCCTGTCAAGGCTGAGTGGTTTATTTCAGCTGGAGACGACACTGGCTCAGAGATGACTGGAGCCATGTGCACTGGACTCATCCTCTTCTCGTTTATGGTAACTACTTTTTCATCTTTCTTTTTGTTTTTCTATGTTCTCTTCTTTGTCTTTTCAATTGTCTATCAATGAATCACTGTTTCCAAAATCACACATTACACATCTATTTTTGGCATTCTGGCACATAACATGCAGCTTTATTAAATGTGCTGCACAGCAGTTGTTCAGATAATAAAGTAAATTTGACTTCTTTCCTGTAGGTGGTATGTGACAGTGAGCCAACACATGCTGGTCCAGACACACTGGGGGGCTCACATGGTGAGACACTGTTTAAGACTTTTTGATGAGGATTTAGTTTCCAGTAGTTCACTTCTTGATACTGGTCTCCCTGTGCTTTCACTCAGTCCATTAAAAAAATAATTTATTGATCGATTCTCCACCACGAGTTTGTTTTTATTTGTAATGTTCTGCTTTTGTTGTGGTTGTTATCTGTGTCTGACCCCCAGGACAATCCAGACTGGTCCATCTAACGTCCCACTCAGCCTTCCAGCTGGTCAATGACTCGCTGGCCTTTTCCAGGGCTGACAGTTTCTGTAGAGGCCAGTTCAGCTCCCTCACCACCCTGGACCAGCCAGAGGACCGGGAAGGGGTCTTGGAGCTGCTCCAGCAGACTGGACTTCAGTTACCTGTCTGGGTGAGGGATCCCAGCAGAGCAGCCTCGAAAGCTGTGGCCCTTGCCAAGCAGTGTGAGTGGAATCAGTGAACCCTGTGAAGACAGTGAAGGAACACAAAATCAAAACATGTGGTTTAATCACTGACTTGTTCTTCTCTCATTCAGACATTCAGTTCTCAGCTCTGAACTTCCCGAAGGACTCCCGTGAGGGCTTTGCTCGTGTCAACATGTCCTTCCCGGCCCTGTCATCTGTCAGTGTGTGTGTTCGAGTTCAGTGGGACACAGAGTGGAATGAGGTGTCTACCATCTTCTCCTATGCTGCCCCCGTCTTTACCAATGAGTTCCAGCTGCGAGGACAAGTGGACATGCGTGAACGCATCCTCCTGGCGCTCATCATCCATGGGAAGCACCTGCCCTATAAGGCGTCCTTCCCTAACGACGGAGCATGGCATCACATCTGTGTCACATGGCGCCGCAGCAGCAGCCACTGGGCTATCTATGTGGACGGGGACAGGAAGGACATGGGTACAGGCACAGACACCTCCAGGGATATCCATGGAGATGGGATATTTATTCTGGGTCAGGACCAAGATTCCTTTGGAGGGAATTTCACAGAGCCGTTTTTTGGAACAATCACTGACCTGAATGTTTGGAATATGTCTCTGGAAACGAGGCATGTCAGTGCCCTCAATGCATGTTCACCCATGACCCAGGAAGTGCTTTTCAGCTGGAACCTAGATCAGCTGAGCAGCCACCCAGTGGTCAAAGAGGTGCCGGCCCTTCTGTTTTGCCCAGGTAAGATCACACCCTGTGTATGCTGGGCTCTGTTTCAGGCACCCCCTCTTTGCATTTGCAAAAGGCTTCATCAAATACATGTAAAAACAAAAGTCTACAGTTTGAGGTTAGAGGGCAGAAGTCTGGGTTAGCCTGTTGGTCTCCAGTCCTGTGAAGGCCACAGCTTTTCACTGGTTATAATGTTACTCACCACAGTAAACACATTGACACTGCTGCAGTGAGGTCAGACAGGTTGTAAACATACCCCCAGGTTTAGCCAAGAGAAAATAACAAAATGTAAAATTATTACTCAAACTGTCTGTTGTAAACATTTGTCACAATTTACAATCTCACTTCCTGGTTCAACTTTGACCTCCTGTGTTTATTGTAGTTATGTGCAAGTTTTCCTTTGAAGTGAGGGATGAGCAGCCTCCCAGTCTGAGGTTGAGATGATCTAGATAAACAGTTGGTTTGTTTACAGCCTGTCTGATCATCTAACCACTAGTGTTTCTTGCTTTATTGGACTGCATTGTAGCAATGATATGTTCCAGGAAATTCACACCAAGACACCTGGAAGGTTATCCAGCTGCAGTGCATCTGGATAGAAACAACGTAACATAACCTTTACTTTACTTTACATAGGTTTATCTCGGCTCTGGCTTGAAAGCTCCAACCACTGCTAAACTGGAGATGAGGAGTTTGAAAGAAGTGAGAATTGAATCTGTCCCTTGTAAATACTCCAATTTTGTGGAGGTGACAGTAAATAGCTGGATTACTCTTTAATGAATCCATGCCTTGATTGATGCTCATACTTTGGCTTTGCATCAGCATTAAATTTTGTTTAATTTCAACAAAATCTCAAACTTGCATGGAAGTTGACCAAAACTGTCATTTAAACAGATGAGTGAGTCTTTCTTCTGTATGCTAATCTCACAGTGTGAATTCTATGTTGCTTTCCTCTTATTTTATTATTCTTGTTAGAGAACATGTCCATATTTTTATCATTGATTTTCATTTATAATATTCTCTGAGAGGGGAGCTTCCACTTTTCTCTTGTTTTCTCGTCCTGTTTCCTTAGTTTTTGTTCCAGCTCTTATACTGACATCAGATCAGGAAAGAGCAGGTTTTCTTATCTGCTGGTTGATCTGTGTTGCCTGTATCCTGGTGTCTTAGTCTTTTAGGATGAATTCCTCCTTAAAGCATCCTGTACATCCAGACAGTTGAGAGTGACAGTCTGAGACAGAAACACCTTAGGATGACTGAATGACTGATGGGCAGTGAATGAGAAGCAGGGAGGGATGAATGGAGGGTCCGGGCAGAGCAGAGCTCCATGTGGTGGAGACCAGTAACTTCCCCACTGTTGAGTTTCATTTCCTCTACAACATCCATGCAGTCACTGTTTTTACTATAACATGTTGAGCTTAAAGAGTCTCCAATAGCTTCTTGCAGCAGCACAGATTTCTGATTCCTCACTTTGTTTCTCACTGTCACAGACCCTTTAGATTTTTCTGAATGCCACTTTGTCTTATAATTGTTTTGATTTTTCACCAGTTAACATGTGGAGTTCACCCCATCTTGTTTTGTGTGTGTGTGTGTGTGTGTGTGTGTGTGTGTGTGTGTGTGTGTGTGTGTGTGTGTGTGTGTGTGTGTGTGTGTCTGAATGTGTGATGTGTGGGCAGCAGTGCACCAGCAGATGGAGCTGCAGGGCTGCAGGACTCTGCAGAGCTGGTCAGATCAGCAGCCGCAGTTCAGCCTGGCCGACTGCTCTGATCCACTGCCGTTCATCTGCAGCAGCAGCAGAGGTGAGACTCACACACTGTCCACAACAAAAAACATTAACAAGCAGTCTTTATAGTAGGTGTGTCCCTTCCCACATCACGTCCAATAGGTGGACTCCAGCCAAGGTGTAGAAACATCCTACAGATGATCCAGAGAAATGGAGGAACCTGAGCTAAATTAAAGTTTAATTAAATAAAATAAATACAAGGATATTGAATAATTAAACTATAATAGCAAAGAGGGTTCAAACGTCTGATACCTCTTTGTCCACATATACAGGAAACATTTCCTGTAATGTGTCATTTTAGTGGCAGTGGCAGTGCAGTGGTTAGCACTGTTGCCTCACAGGAAGAGGGTTCTGGGTTCATGTTCTGTGCCTGTGTGGGTTCCCTCTGGGTTCTCTGGCTTCCTGCCACAGTCCAAAGACATGCAGGGTAACTGGCAACTCCAAATTGCCTGTAGATGTGAATGTGGGTGTGAATGGTTGTTTGTCTCTATATGTGATGACATATGCAACCTAGGGTGCCCAGTGTCAGCTGTCAGTTCTAGCCCCCCGCCACCATATAAGGACAAGCAGTGTGGATAATGAATGAATGAATGACATTTTAGTTTGAGGGAGTAGAAAGCAGTTTCTGTTATGGTTATTAGAGTGACTGGTAGAGTAAACATGTATAATATGTATAGCTCTAAGTGAGGGATGTGTCTCTGCGGCCGGGGGGGGGGGTCATGGGGCAGATTCTGCTGAGAGTTGAGTGTTTTATTCTCAGATGCTTCAGCAGCCTCAGGGTTAAACACCTTCAGCTGAAAGATGAGTTCTCGCAGCAGCAGAGCATCCTGCTTTTATATCGTCTGCTCTGATGTCACATTGTCTTTGGCACAGAGCGCTACCTGAAGATGAAGCAGATGAGTGATTCTCAGAGGTCTCAGCCCACGGCCTTCATGAACCATCTGATGAAGATTTCCAACAAAACCCAGGTAGACAGCCCATAAATCTTCACTTCAGTACAACGCTCCCTTCATCTCCCACGTCTCTGAAGAGCTCACATCTTTCCACTTTCTGTCTGTTGCTGTCAAATGACTTCATAGCTTCTGAACCACACCTGACATACAGTTAACATTGGTCTTCAGTTCAAATGTACTAAATGATTCATCATATAAGAGATGGAGGACTCCACCGTCTTCCCACAGTTTCCCATGAAACATTTACGTACTGTAACACTGATGTTCATGATAAAGATAAAGGATGTTTTAGTTGACCCTGGTGTCTCTGTCTCTCCCAGCCAGTGCTGGGGCAGCAGCCATCAGGGCTAAGCAGCCTTGCCCAAGTGTCCGCCCTGCTGGACGTCTCTGTCCAGGCCTTGGAGGACACCCAGCCGGAGGGACTGCAGCCGGCAGACATGGTGTCCCTGATCCAGTTGCTGTCTCTGGCTGCTGACGTCCCCATGCAGCCGTCAACCGATGCCAGCAACCACAGCCAGGAGGTCGTCCAGGAGCTGAGCCAGCACTTCATCAGCGTGGCTGACAGCATCATCAGCGAGGACAACGCCACCAAGTGGCAGGCCGTCAGAGAGGTAGCACTCTCACTGTTTGTTAGCCCTGCGACATGTGTGGCTCCTCTCTGTGCAGGTTTGAGAGGCTGGATACAGACACAGTTTGCAAATCTCTGCAATTTATGCTGATGCTGTTTCTCAGTGACATTTTTATCCCGTAGGTACTTAACACAATTAATTTTTTCAGCCATGACAATGTGACTGTGATAAAGAGTTTTCTATTTCATTTTAGTTTAAAGAAGACTATTACCCAGTTTAATAATCTACAAGTTCTCATGGCAGCCACCAAATCAAAACAAGTCTCCAGATTTCTTCATCATTTGTTATAATTGGAAGTACTGAAATTACTTTCCCCCATAGTCTCACCACACCTTTCACATCACGCTGCATGTCACCTAAAATCAGGCAATGCAGCCTGTTTTACTTCACATTTAAGGTGTAATGTTGTTTTTGTTGAAGGCACAGGCTGGTTGACGGCTTCTCTCTGGGCTGTTTTCTTGTATGTTATATAGTATATCCTGAGCTAAAACATTGACTTGACAGGAGTTTTATAATGGAGCACTTCAGCAATTTAGTGTTACACTTTCAGAAAGATTGAAGAATGAGTGGTTAAGACTGACACAGCAGCAGCTGAGATATCCTAACTTATAGTCTCCCCATAAACACTGTATCCTACATTTCCCATACTGCAACTCAAAAGTGTCTTTAGTTAGACCCTCCCTGTCTGGTGAATGCCCATGTGTTTCAAGCTTTATGCCCCAGTTTGTAACACAGGGTTTCTAATGAACTGTTATGTGCCCAGACCAGAGTGAAAGTTTGACAAAGCTCCTCCAGAGCCACAGAAGACGTCGCTCACCCATTCTAACTGAACCTGATGTGTAAAACAGGTGGAGTAACCCTTGACAGTATTTAACAGTTGGTTACATATGTTTCTTTATCACATAGTTCACTTGACCAACAGCTCAGCACAACAGTTAATCTAACATCCACTAATGCAACAAGAATCGCCTGTCAAGTTTTATTTATTTTGTATTCATACTTAAATTCTGATTCAGCTGATTGCAATAATAAGTAAATATCACCAGCATATTAACATGTTAGTGTCCATATTACAAATGTTATATGGGTCACAGTGGACTTGGATAATCAGTCTTTTTAAGCTGCAACTGTGCAGACACAACCCACCCGCCACACACCCCATCCTAGTACATACCTGTTCTATTTTGACCATCTTACAATATATACAGCATTTCTCAGTCTGAGCAGAAAGGTTAGAAATATGGCAGTGGTCAGCCTCTACATACCCACAGCTCCTCCAGCAAGTATGCCTTCGCAGAACAAGTAGAAACATCATCACCACATTACCGTGTAGTTCTTTCCCCATCTCTCTGCAGGCCAGGTATGTGCCTTACAGAGGAAATGGAAATACATTCAAAATAGAACATTAAGATGAGATTAAAATAGCATTCAAAAACAATAAAAACTAGTTTAAATAAGTAATATCAAGATTGCATAAAATCAGGCAGGGGACTTAGGACACCATTTTGAAAGGAGATAAAGGAGACAAGATGAAAAAGATGTTACGTATGTGATTCAGTAGTGAGCTGCAGTAAACAGTGATGTTTTATTCCTGATTTAACTGAGCTGACAGTCTGAGCAGATCTCAGGTTTTCAGGAAGCAGAGAAAATCAAAACTGCTTCACCTGGTTCTGGTTGAGGGAGCACTGAGTAAACCTGTCCCCGGTGACCTGAGGGGCTGGGTTACATCATACAATGAGATCAGAGATGTGTTTGGACCCAGGACCATGTAGTGCTTTATAGACAAGTGTTAGGATTTTAAATCTGCCCTGTGACACGCAGGAAGCCAGAGCAGTGTTTAAAGACCAGTGTGACCAGCTCAATTTTAATCTCATTTGTATTTGTTTGTATTGTATAATTTTTATTTTTTTATCCATCCATCCATCCATTAGCTCTTTGAGGGTCACAAACCATCTCACCGTGAGGCAACACTGCGCCACTGTGCCACCCATTTTTTTAAATATATATTTAGAGTTCAAGAACCTTGTTGTTGCATGCAGAGCAGCGTGGCCCCAAGGGCCAGCAGTGCTGGGAGCCCTAAAGTAATCACTTTTATTTTATCAGGGGTTGAAGCAGCAAAGCTAGTTTAATTAACTGCTCTGAATTGATCTTTATTACTTATATTTTTATTTTTTTAGTTCACGTGTCTGCGAATCATACATTTTTTTGGTTGTAAATATTAAATACTGTGAATGTTCAGTTAACCCCTAAAAGAATAAAGATAATTTTGTTATCTAAATATTTTTTATTTAACCATTTTGGAACTGAACCAAGGAATCGACCGAGGAAATGGCAACGAGAAGCAGAATTGGATCACAATCACAACCCTACTCATGACTCAACACCGATGAAACTGACCGGAGACCTCCTGAACACACACACCGTGTTTCACTCAAATCTAATGAAGGGGGGACAAATGGCGGAGCTCTGAGTGCACAGTTATTGAAATGCTGCAGGCTTTGTGAGGATGAAACAAGTGTGCAATTGGTCTAACTGAAACTAGCTGATGTGACTTTGCTCGGCTTTGTTGACCCTGAAGCCCAATTATTGCTGCTGGCAGATTTAATCTGGGCCCAAACTGCTTCCTGTTGTTGAGCACAAAAGGGCTCAAGCCCAGAATCGCTGCTAGCAGCCAATTTATTTATTTTTGCATAAGTCAAGATTCCATTACAATCAAAAGAATGACCCCTCTTCACTACATGAACAGTGCAACAGAAATTATCAGAAATGCAGCAAAATGTTTTATTTGCTGATTTCAGCAAAAAACAAAATTGCATATATTCATCAGCATACATGTATCGGATAACTATAGATAGAGATATACAGCTGTGCAGGTCAACCAATCCACATCACAGCTCATGTCCTGCCTTTAATACACCTGTCAGTCTTCTGCAGACACTGTACATGCAGATGTGTTTGTCACATCCAGGAGGGACATCTGAAAACTTTTCATCTCCAAGAGGACAAGAGGTGCTCTCAGGGGTTGGGTTTTTTTTAGATGTAACAGCAGACTATGGTAAATTGCAGTAGATAGATAAAGACCTCTGCTGTTTCAGCTCTCAACACTAGAGGGCAGTATGCTTCTATAGATCCAGTATTACAGGAGCTCATCATCAGCACCGGAATGATTACGTTATCACAAGAACAGAGCTGATAACATCGTACCTGCCTCTTGATTAAGACATATCCTCCAATATTCACATTCTGAATTTCTGAACAGAACCCTGCTCTGATCCAGAACCTGCTCTGATCCAGTTCACTGTTGGACCTTTGGGTTCCCCAAACCATATAACCAAATGTTCATATGATTTTGTCACCTCTACTTCTGCACTATTGAAGTGTGTAGGGTGGATTTGTATGGAGTTGTGCCCCCCCCCCCCCCCCCCCCCCCCCCCCCCCCCCAGGGCCTCTCAGTGCTCCAAGGCCACCTCAGCCCAGACTCAATGGATGAGCAGCACTCTGAAAAACTGTGGCTGTACTCATCCACAAACCCACCTCGCTCCCAGCTCTGTCTCCAAGGCTCAGCTCTTAGATTGCATATTCAATTCAGACTGAGGGGTTTCAGAGCAGACAATGGCAAAATCCATGATTGTACTGTACATTATAGGCCTGTCTCCCACCTCAGCCAAACTGAGCGCAGGCTCTGGCAAACAGTTTATGGCACTGAAAGCGTTCTCTTATTGTGTGGAACATGAATGGTCATTTTGAAATGTTCCTCTTTAGGTGGTGAATGGCCCCATGGACGTGGTTAAGAGTATTGACCGGATGTTGATCGGCCTGAGCCCTCGTTTGATGGCAGAGACTGATCACCTGACCATTCACAGCCCCACTATCAGTGAGTCTCTCTCTCTCTCACACACACACACACTTGTCTTGCGTTAGTTGTGAGGACACTCTGACATAATGCATTCCCTAGCCCCTAACCATCACAAATATGTCTGTGTGCCTAATCCTAACCTGATTCTACCCATAACCCTCAGACAGCCCTGTCCACAGATTTGTCCACACAACCATAGCCAAACATGCAAGCACACACACACACACACACACATATTTGATAATCAAACGTGGGTTTTACAAAATGGTGCAGTCTGGACAGGTTTAAAGTATTGCATCAGCCTCTAAGCTTTATCATGAAGGTCGCTAACTAACAAGTGGTAACTACCTTGATACAAAGACAAACAAAAACAGTGATAACCCTTCGTTCTGTTGAGATGAGAGATTCACTTTAAGAAAAAAATCAAGAATCAATCAATCTATATCAAGGAATGGGAAAGTGTCACCACATATTTCACTCAGCAGCCCTCTATTGCTATAGCTGATCTCTCTGTGCATGCTGGGATAACATGAAGCTTTGTTGAATACACTTGTTTTCCGTCTTACATAGGGTTAGGTGAGGAGACTTGTATCAAGGTTGATCAGGCAGAGATTTCTGTCTGTTTTTTCTTCACCAGTTTCTAGTGGGCAAGTCTCCGTTGGAAAACGATGTCATCACATACTTTTGTGTGGCAATAAAGGATTCATAATAAGGATTTTATTTCGTAAAATAAAAATCTGGTTTAATACAACTCAGGACTGTAGCTCCTTCGGTTCTTTCAGTTGTAATGACAATGTACTCAGCCAAGTTATTCTGCAGATCTAAAGAAACCACCAGGTTAGTCAAAAGGTTAACAGGAAAATTATAACCCAAACTGTCTGTTGTAAACATACATCATAGGTTACAGCCTGAGTACCTGGTTCAATGTGAGAATACACAAAGAGAATTTAGCCTAGCTTAGCACAAAGCCTGCAAGCAGGAAGGAACTACTAGCTTAGCTCTGTCAAAGCCAACATGTCAAACATGTCAAAATTACCACTTCAAGACTATATGCTGCAAAGGTCATTAAGACGACACTGTCAATTAGAACTGAATGACCCAGAGGCCTGTACTATGAAGCAGGATTTGAGGTTATCGAGGTAACCTCAGGTTTAACTCTGGGTTTTCAGTCCTACAATGGTGGTTCACTTTTTACTGTGGTAAATCACCATGGTAACTAATGCTAAACTCCTAACCTGCTCCAGGGCAGGTTAAATTCAGAGGATCAGATCAAACCCTGTCAACTGCCAAACTACTGACCAATCAGATTCCTGGAAAAATTTTATCTGCGTCTCTACAGGAGCCTGACGGGAAAAAGAGTTTAGAATTATGTGGATGGTAATAACAAGCAGTAGATATTTATATAAATTAGTCGATTCGTTTTGCTGTTTGAGTCTTTCTGTGTGTCCACTCTGGTTTTAAAGCAGAGCTTCTAACAAACAGAGGAGAGTTTATCACACTAAATAACTACACCATAACTATTATAGCTTCATTTGAACTGAACATAGATTCTTTAATCTGACAGGATTCCTGACAGTGATGAAGCTTTTACTCTCTTCATCACTGCAGCTCAGAATAACAAGACTTTATGACGATAACTGGAAACTAAACCTCTGATGTGTCTGACAACACATTTTCCATGATTATAAATATAAACATTTCAGTCAGATTGACCTCATCACACATGAACTACATCAGTAAGACACTTAATAATTCATGCACTTATCCTTAGTCTGTCTTTAATTTCTATTGTTTATTTTTACTCTAGTCATATGAGCATATTGTTTATTTTGTATTTGTTTATTTTTCACCCTGTTGAACGTCACATTTGGATGTTGCTGTGAACAAAGTTACCAACAGATATCAGTTTCTTCTCATATCATGTTTAGTCATAGTTGATGTTGCTTAAAGTTAAATAATCTGCCTCTTTCACATGAACACGCTTGCAGCCAGGTAGGTAAACCCAGGGCTAACTGAACTAGTTGATAATCAGCGTCATAATACCAGAATGGTCAGTGTTAGGTTCAGTCAAGCTAGATAATGAAACAATATCCTGGGTATGCTGAACTTGCTTCATAGTACAAGGCCTCTGGGTCTACATTTACATTTACATTTATAATCATTTGGCACACACTTTTATCCAAAGCGTCTTACAAGTGAGGGATAATACTAAAGCTACAGTGCAGTGGGAAACCTTTGTGTAAGTATTAGGTTTTATATTGGTTTATATTATCTTATATTTTTATTATTTGTATTATATGGCCTGCCTGGTAGATCTCCAAGAATGCACACCTGGTAGTTCTACCACAGTTCTACAACATGTGTCATTTACTGTGGGTCTACTTACCTCTTTGTGTGTTCCTGTGCCTTACAGATTAGAACAGAGGCTTCTTCTTCTTGGCAGACTAGGCATGGTTCAGTGCATTGCTGCCTCCCAGTGGTGTAGTTGCATCATTTCTACTTTTGCCCCCAAACACCTCTATCTTAAAATATAGATCTGGGGTTTTCAGGAAGTGTACTGTATCCCTTGCTCTCCTTTATAAACATTCCCTCAAAATTTAAATTGATTGCCTAATTTGCCCAGTTTCTCTAATTCCATGACTTAAATCCTCTGAGTGAGCAATGTATCAAGACATGTTGTAGTATAGTATTAGTATAGTATTCACAATCATCATCACTGTGATTCTCCACTAGCGTAAACCGAGTTACTAGTTCATCTTACCCTTGTCAATTTTATCTCATCTTTCTGAGGCAAGTTTACTTTATTGCCAGGTTTAACTGATGGGTGGATGTTGTATACCTTTCTCCCTCTGTTGTCTGCATCCAACCAACCATCCAGCCATTGATGATTCAGTCTCTCACTGATGATGCTCCAGCACTCTGTGCCAAATGGCACACGCACATCTACACGATGTCTGCCTAAACTTGCCCTATCCTCAACCTCATCACTCTTAACCCCAACATGTGCTGGCAACCCCCAAAATCAACATGTTCCACCCACCACAGTGTCCACAATAAATCAATTAATTCTGCAGAGGATATTTAGGCAACCTTCTACTCTGACAGTTTTGCACAAGGGAGAGCAAAGAAGCCGAATCCCACTTTTCTGCTTTCAGGATCTCTTGAGGGATCAGTGTAAATATTTATGGAGTGACTCCACCATCTCCTAAGATGTTCCTCTGCATATGCTATATGATTTCCTATTTCACTTTCTGACAAGACCATCAGTCATCAACCTCTATCCACAGCCATTTAGGGACAGGTGGCCAGCATCCAGAGGGCCCTACCTTTATTTCACTGATTTCCAGTTCCTTTGACTATTGTCTCACAGAATTTACATAGCTGCCCCTACGAATCCTAATACTAACATTTTCAACTCCCAGCACTAGAGATTGATGTCCCAAAGCCTTCTAACTTAATACAATAATTTAGCACAAATTTAGCATGTTGCAACCTCAGTGGAGCTTTCTCCACTTCCACCAGCAGTGCTGGTATATTGTCTGGAATGCCCCAGAGCACAGCCTCAGAGCTCTGGCCTAAAAAACATCCGTATCACAGCCTTATAATAATCTGTAATGAATTCCTATCTGCCCCCCATGAACATTCACTCATAACCACATAATGCACTCACACCTCATAATATTTATGACCATCTCAAGCTAGCTTGCAAATACATATGTAACATTAGTACACATTGTAACAAACGTTAACTTAATTCACAACCTCAAATTTCCCCATCTTCCCAAGTCTGTTTACCTTTGCTGAGAGTTGTTCTCTGAACCTATCTCAGTTCGCTTTATGAAAACTCTGCCACAGAGGTTTTCTTCTGTACCTGCAAAACTTCTCAACTTAAAATGGGGAAATGATCACTGTTCATGGTGTAATGATCCATGAGATCCCATTCCCCTCACCGAGCTAAACGCAAAAGTTATATCTATGCATGACAGACTTCCATTGCCAGCCTGAGATCTTGGGCCTCTGCCATTCAACATCACAGGCAAGTATTTATCCAGAAATTCTTCTGTTAACGCATCATTCTTAACTTTGCTTGGGCTGCACAATAAGGGATTATGAGCATTTAAATCCCCACACTTGCTGAAATTGACACATTACTCCATATAACTTTTCAGTTGGAGACAAGGTTTGTAAAAAGTTACTGAATTCCTTCTCTTACAAGCACTGCACATCCTGCCAAGTAAGTAAATGAACAAAATCCAGTCAATTCAGAGTTGGTTTCAGCAAGGTCTCTAGTACATTTATTAACACTATTTATCTACAAATCTCCATATCCACAAATTTCTTTAACCCTTGCCTCAAGTCTACCAAACCCAACTGGAGGATATAAAACACTAATAGTCTAAATATCATCCATCTTTCATATAGTCATTTTTTGCCCTTCTGTCTCTTGAGGACCCATAGCTGTGATGGATAGATGGCTCAACCCCTCCAATCCCAAGGACCCTTTCAGTAGTCTGCACCAAAATTCTTACCACAGTTATTTTTGGTCTGCTTCACATCGCACACGATTTCAACAATACACACTCATGACTTCTATCAATGTGTCCTCCACCACAACTACGATCTTATGATCTGAAATCTCAAGCTCACCCCCACATTTTCTGCATCTTCCTGTTCTTCGGCATGCAGCTGCAATATGGCCACACCTCTGGCATTTGAAACATCTTAAGGGTGACTTTCTATGTGGATGAACTTTAAAGGTGAAACCCTAGGAATACCCTCTCTGGGAGCGCAGCTTCCAAAAATGTTACCACAACAGGCTTGGTCATGTTTGGTTCCAGAACTCTTATTTGAGTAGCCTCAGCAACTTTCACTCCGTCAATGTTCCCTATCAACTCCAATGCAACAGCTTTGGCCAACAGAGCAGCAGACTTGCAGGACACAATCCTTGCATAAAAGATTTTGCCCAAATCTTCCTTCAGTGCCCTAGGGAGCCAATTAAGGTTGAAGGAACTAGACCCTTCTGACCTATTTTCCCCTTACTACTACCCCAACTCTCCCGACCTTCAACCTCAGTTTGCATAGTAGGAGCAACAGCTAAATTCCTCTATATCCATTTGATTGCTATCTTATTGTTGGTTTGTTGACTGGCAGGGCTGGTTGTCAGACCCTAGTCGGAGTCCAGTCAGCATCATCCAATTTTTCACGTTATCTGAGAGGTAATTGCTGAGTAATGACTAAAGTAAAATATCATGGTGTTTTGTGTGTGTATTTGAAAAATTATTGACTACTTTGTGGTTGAGAAAATGAAAATTTATTTTGTATATTATGTGATTAATTAGCCTAGTGGGAGGGGCTTTTCATAGTTAAAAGGGCTGTGTCAAAGATGAAGGAGTTGAAGATGACAAAAGAGGTAGCAGCTACTTTGCATTGGTACTGATTGCATTGGTGATTTTTGGACTGTAAATGGTTTCTATGTTGAGTTTTCCCCATCTCAAACTTTGTTTTTCCTATTCGTAAATGAAGAAGAATTAATTCATCTCTATTATCATTTTGAGCCCAGTGATGGACTGGACTGAATTATAGTGGGGAGTATTAGGTGAGCAGAATTTGCACTATTATTAGTATTTGTTCATTGAACGTCTAAGCCTCAAATAAATTTTCTTTTAAGAGTTTTCCTTACCTTGGCACTGTACATAAGGATTTAGCAGGAAAAACATTCAACTAGATTCCTGAGATAAAATGATAAAAGTTCTAACTTTTCATAGTTCCACAGAAATGTGCTAAATTTGCCATGGTAACGCCACTTGAGCTCAGGGTAATCAATTTTGATTGAAATTCAAATCTGTTCTGTTGTTTTGATCATGTAGTTATTAAAAATGTCAGGTGAGAAGAATGAAACCAAACAGAAAAATGAGAAACAGAAACTAAATGTGATCCGAAACATTTATCTCTATTATTTTTACATATTTTCATTTATGAGAATATACAATGCAAATCTCTAAACATGGATTTAATGATTATATATATATATATATATATATATAAATCATTAAATCCATATATATCCATATATATAATAATAATAATATATATATATGGATATTTTTAATGATGTGACTTAACTTCAGAACAGTTGAATATAAATTGTGTAAATCTGGTCTTTTCTGTCCTTCCTTTTTGAAGAACTGGAGGTGCAGCAGCACACACTGCAGGAATCATTCAGAGGAGTGAGTTTCTGTGGGCCTGACACAGAGAAACAAACCAACCTAGACTGTATTTCAGTCCCACATCAGAAGATACAGGATCTCCATAACAATGGTAGGAAAATGCTGCAAGACACAATCATCTTCCTCCACTTGCATTTACAGCAGACACTTATTCAGACTTGTCTATCACAGCGCTGAGTGTTTGCAGAGAGAAGACACATTTTACTCACCCAAGTCTCGCCAATGAATGCAATTGACAATGTACCAACAGACATGAATGTAGCATGCATTCACCTATTTACACTCCCAAGGTCTCACAGTGAAGTGGAGATGGAGGAGCATTGTTGAGTTTTGCAAAAACTATTTCTCTTAAACAATATGTGATCCTAAATGAACTACATTTCCCTTGGTGCTGTTTTTTTTATTTAACTGTCTGGTGCAATAAGAAGAAATCTCTGTTGTGACAAATGTTCAGGCTTCCAGAAGCTCACATTGGTCAACACGTGGTATGGCTCTCTGCCGCCTCTTTTCAGTCCTGAGGAGAACATCACTATGGTTCCTACTGTGACAGATGGCAGCCAGAGGTAAATGGATGCTTTTTTCATTTTCTATGTTACCATCACATTATGGGATATTTTTGCACCACATATAGCAGTACAGTAAGCAGATGACTTGTGGGTTCGGGCTACTGACCTAAATAATATTTCCACGTTGGGCTACATCCACAGTACTATGTTTTCATTTTAAGATGGTGTTTTAAAATAAAAAACAATCACTATCCAGACAATTGTTTTAGCTCCGTATCTGGGTCCATACTAACACACCTGAAAACACATACCTACATGACCATTCATGTACACTGGGCATGCATGAGCCAGTGTCAATAGGAGGCACATTACCTACTCTCAGCTGTACCTGGCTGATAAGTTGCAGAAAATACTACATACGAGGAAAGCAAAGGCAGCTGTAGCGTTAAAATGCAGAATTGAACTGGACAACAGCTGCTACCAAAACAACAAGGATAGTTACGCTTGTAATTCATTATCCATGTGGCTTTCACGACTGAGTAGTCAAAGGTGATAAGCCATGGTTTTGGAAAATTTGCCTTTTCTTATTCTTCTTATTCTTTTCTTATTTTAACATAGTGATCGTAGGATTCATATTGTTCCAGATGCCTGCAAACTAATTTTAGCTCGTTTTCCAAACTCCACTGACAAGTTGCTGAATAAAGTAACTTCAAAGGTCACAAAGCTTCAAACAAGTGCATTGAGTGTCTTTAGTGCGTCCCAGCTGAGTTCATCACTTTTTTGTGTCCCCTGGAAACAATTCTGTTGTTGTTGTCTGTGCTACTTGCAAAAAGTTATTCATTTGGTTGTGTTGTCAAATTGATGACAAGACATTTCCTCAACTTGCTTTCCTTAGGTTGTAGTGTGTTGAGTTTTCTCGGTCCCCGAATTACAGTACATACGACAGGACTAGAATTGTCCGAGAGTGCCAGCAGGTCATGCTAATGAGCTTACATAAATGTTATGCAACTGTAATTAGCTAGCTACTTTTATTAGCTCCACCTGTCTTTGACAGGTCAGTATGTATGCTCCAACAGTGGCTCATGGTTCTTTCCCACAATAATGCCAACTGTTTTAGCAGTTTAGCTAACTCCTCTCAATAAAACTATTAAAAGGGGGAAAAAATCTACTGCCATTTAAAATGTCATTTTTTTGTGGAATTTTAGTTTTGTTTTAACAAACGATTAGGATAACTTAACTGTTAGGGCTGTTAACAAATATTCTATTTGATTATGTAATTGAATTGGGAAAGTAGTTATATCTTCCATTGTATTGGGTTGTCCTCTTTTTTTAAAAGGAAAAATCAAATCATTTTCAGACAATTTTGACAGTGCTAGTGTTCAACAGTTACAAGTTTCTGTTTTAGCTTTTAGAATAAGATGTACAGATCTACAGAACACAGGCTTATCTATGGTGGACACAGTGGACACAGCTGGAGATTTTAGGTTATTTACCATTTACTAAGCTGAATATTTGATGTTTATTTTGTCACATTATTAGCAATTAGGTGGGTGGGTAGTGAATTCATATTATCTCAATCATTAATTATGTGAATGTGAACCTTACTAATTACCATTTAACTTAATGAAAACAGCACTTTTAAGAAGCCTTTGTCATTCTGTCATCGTGGTAAGACATTATTTTTATAATTGTATAACATTTTATTTTATATTTGTGTAACATTATTTTTATTTTTTATTTTTTTGTTCTTTCTTGTTGTAAACCATATTCCATATTCAGGTTTGCAGCTCACACCTTATGTGTGTTGTTATAATCTATAAATCTGTATTACCAGGTATTTGGGCACCGTCCTGGGCTCTTCAGTCATATCCACCACCGCGTTGGGAGATGACCAGCCAGTTAGCACAGCAGTTCATTTCCAGCTCCAGCACAGAGTACAGGTTAGCTCTTCGAAATTCCTATCGTCATCGCCACCATTTACTTCCTAATTAAATATCATATTCATTCTTTTCTATTTCAATATTTCCCACAGAATCCCACTGGTACTGTGTATGATCCAGTGTGTGCCTTCTGGGATTTTAATCTCACGTATGTACCACTAAATATTTTTGAAAAAGTACAACCAATGTGGAGCTCTCAGATTCCTCAGTTATCTTACCTGTGTCATCAAAAAAAATTTGATAAATGCTGCAAAAGTTTTAGATAGGAAAATATTTTCATTCTTGGCGTTCCTGTGTGTATGCACTGTTTGTGTCTACACAGTCCGGAGGCTGGTGGGTGGTGGAATACCAGAGGCTGCGAGGTGGTGTCCAAAGAATATGGATACACTGTGTGCCACTGCAACCACACCACCAATTTTGCATTGCTACTGCAGGTTTATGAAGCCCAGGTAACATTCCTCTCTCAAATTATCACTGTGTTTTGTGTAGGCTTTCATCTACAGCATGTGCTGCTATTTACAGCTCCCGCTCTGTGTGTGTGTGTGTGTGTGTGTGTGTGTGTGTGTGTGTGTGTGTGTGTCAGAGGAGCCCAGAGAACGAAAATGCACTGCAGGTGCTGACGTTCATCGGCTGTGGAGTGTCTCTGTGTGGCCTCCTCTTCACCTTCATCCTCTTCATCGCTGTGGGGTGAGTCACAAACGTCACAGAGTGCACTCTGTAAAGCGCCAAGGGTGAAAAGCATTTCATAAAACTCTGCCAGCTTCACTTCAATAAATGGGGGGAAAAAAAACTGTAGATATGTGAACAGCACCGCATTTGTGAAACATTATTTTAAAAATTGTGAGAACTACTGTGAGATCCTCACTCAAATACTCATGCTGTGCGCTTACATTAATTTATACGTGTGTGTTTAATTGTCCAGTGTCCCTAAATCAGACCGTACCACTGTCCACAAGAACCTGATTGTTTCCCTGGGCATCGCTGAGCTGCTGTTGATGTGCAGTGACTGGGTGTCTGTCAACGAGGTGAGATTACAGAAACAACATATTTGTAATTTCATAGGTGGAGCACAAAAGTAAAAATGTTTTTACTATTCTTTCTAAAATAAAACTGTGTTTGTAGAAAATTCTCTGGCCACAGAGGCCTTGATAGACCACAGTCTAATGCAGTCACAAGACATGACTGGAAGGTTATGATACAATACTCACACCTACTTTTCACAAATCATCAGTATTGAATGGTAACAGGTTCTGAGATCATTTATGCTAGTAACACAATTTCTGTCTGATGTCATGTTAGGTATAGAGCCCATAATCAATATTTCTATATCACCAGTTGATCAAATATCTGTCTAATTTGAAGGGTCACACAGAGCAATGAACCCTCAGAGAAATATCATAAACTCTGCAGTGTCCCTCATCTTGGCAGTGCCTGACTCTGCCCCTAACTCCTGGCTAATCCAAAAATGGTCAAAGAGGTGGGGTGTGTGGACTTCCCTAGTTAAATGTGGCTAGCATAGGCTCCTGTTAGCATTGTTAGCTAATTAGCTAATTAAAAAGCTAAGCTAACAAGTCAGGAATGGTGAGACACAGATACCTGCTAATTAGTACTAACATTAAAAAATACCTTAAAATACAGGAGAACAGACTTCCTCATGTTCTGTTATTCAATTAACAAACAGCAAACTACACTCACTGACCACTTCATTAAGTACACCTGTTCAACTGCTATATGCATTGCAATATCTAATCAGCCAATCACATGGCAACAACTCAATGCATTTAGGCATGTAAATATGGTCAAGATGACCTTCTGAAGTTCAAACCAAGCATCAGAATGAGGAAGAAAGGTGACTTAAGTGACGAGACGTGCTGGTCTGAGTATTTCACAAACTGCTGATCTACTGGGATTTTCCTGCACAACCATCTCTAGGGTTTACAGAGAATGGTCCCAGAAAGAGAAAATATGCAGTGAGCAGCAGTTCTCTGGGAGAAAATGCCTTGTTCATGCCAGAGGTCAGAGGAGAATGGCCAGACTGCTTCGAGCTGACAGGAAGGCAACAGTAACTCAAATAACCACTCATTACAACCAAGGTATGCAGAACCTTGAAGAAACTATCCCTCTTGTGTGGGGGATATTTTCTTGGCACACTTTGGGCCCCTTAGTACCAACTGGGCATCGTTTAAACGCCACATCCTACCCGAGTATTGTTGCTGACCATGTCCATCCCTTTATGACCACAATGTACTATCTTCTGATGGCTGCTTCTAGCAGGATAATGCACCATGTCACAAAGCTCAAATCATCTTAAACTGGCTTCTTGAACATGACAATGAGTTCACTGTACTGAAATGGCCTCCACAGTCACCAGATCTCAGTCCAACAGAGAACCTTTGGGATGTGGTAGGACGGGAGAGTCACATCATGGATGTGCAGCTGACAAATCTGCAGCAACTGCATGATGCGGTCATGTCAATATGGACCAAAATCTCTGAGGAATGTTTCCAGCAACTTGTTGAATCTACGCCACAAAGAATTAAGGCAGTTCTGAAGGCAAAAGGGGTCCAACCCAGTACTAGCAAGTGAGTTGCCAGTGAGTGTATGTTATCTGTCTAATATTTACATGAAATATCCTCCAAAAGTGACTCCGATTAGCTGAGGTGATGACAAGCACGGCTAGCAGCTAATACTGTGATGACACCGACCTGTCACTCAAATCAGCCACACCCTAAATTATGCATAAATTTAAGCCTAAAAAAATTGAATTAAGGGGGAAATTAGCTATAGAGACTAAAATACAGTTTGTTTGTTTTTTTGTTTGTTTGTTTGTTTTTTTCTGCTCTAAAGTTAAACATTTTACCATCTGTGGAGACTGACTCAGTTTTTCAAGTGACTATTCACTAAATTGCAGTTTTTGGCACTTCAGTGTGTTAGCTTCATGTTCCAGTCCTGAAGGTTGCTGCTTGATTTCAACTCTTTTTTGGTTTTATGGCCAACAACTTTACTGTTCTGGTTCACCCTCAGTGCTCTCAGCCTTGTTTTCAGCAGCTGTAGGCAACAGCTTTCAGCAAAATGCTCACAAAAGCTCACTGTGCACTGCCCATCGAGCACCAAACAGCAGACACTCACAGTCAGGGGCAAGTTGGTGCTAGTTAATTACTAAATATGCAACAATCAGGATACCTTAAAAAATCATCTGTGTTGTTATTTCTGAGAAGTCTAACTCTCAGTCTGCGTCATCGGGACTGTGGGTGTGTGGTTGGGTCATTGTGATTGCATCATAAACAAACAACCCCAGCACTGTCATGGGGTAGAATATTGTATCTTTTTAAACCTGCAGGCAGCGTGCTTCATGGTGACTGCACTCCTCCACCTCTTCTTCATGGCCTCCTTCTCCTGGATGCTGGTGGAGGGCCTGCTGCTCTGGAGCAAGGTCGTGTCCGTCAACATCAGTGAGGACCGCAGGATGAAGCTCTACTACGTCATTGGCTGGGGTAAACTGAATGAATCATGACGTGGTTAAACGGCACGAACCCTGAAGTTTAGAGGGATTCAACACTTGTCCAGCAGCAGAGAGTCGGGGAAATGTTTGATTCTATCCCCACAGCTAGACTGCCATCATGGTTTTTATTTTACAGCTGTATCAAATAATTGTGGTTTACAAGCAAGTAAGCCACAGGCAGTGAAATAAGAGAAAAAAAACAATGACAAAGTGCTTTGACATGAGGGTCAGGATCCTGCATCATAACACTTTATCACACCATTTCCTAACCCTGGTTAAAAATGTACACAACACACACATTTTGTTACCTCATGATAATGTGATAATTGATCCTGAATCATGATCTTGGTATCAGCTTTTATTTGGAACATATTTGCTTCCACATTTGCTCTAAATTGAGTGTAAAACATCAGACTTTTCTTCTTGTTTATTCTGCTTGATTTGGAAGAGTTCTGGTATAAACAGCTGAATCATAGTACATCTGATTTTCGAGGAGCTGTTTAGTGACTTATGTGATTTATGCATCTTAACAAAATGTGTCTGTCACATTTTACACTGTGCATCTATTTGCTTGGTTTTGTTTGCATTAAATACTGTTCATGTGTCATTTAGATTAAAACATAACAACAAATGTTCATCACTGCAATTTCCTGAGTCAGATCAGGTTAAAGAGCAACAGGAGGAGAAAACTTCTCAGTCGCCCGTCAAACAGAAAAGAGGAAGAAGTGACAAATGATTCTGTCTCTACAGTTCAGTGTGCTGTATAAGACAGTGCAGTTGAAGGACACATCACTCGTCTCACATTTACACTTCATGTGTGTTCAGAAAAAGGTGATGACCTCAGCTGTAACGTACACTGAGAGTGGAAGTGACTTTAGCCTGGAGAACACTCAGCTGTACTTCTGTTAGATTAATTAAATTGGATTAGATCAGATTCAATTAGATCAGATTCCATTAGATCAAATTCAATTAGACCAGATTAGTTAGATTAGATTAGTTTAGTTAGATTAGGTAAATTGGATTAGGTTAGTCAGATTAGATTAGTTTGATTAGATTAGGTAAAATTAGTTTAGTTAGATCAGATATATTAGATTAGGTTGGATTACTTAGATTAGATTAGGGTAGTTAGATTAGATTAGATTAAATTAGATTAGATTAGATTAGATTAAATTAGATTAGATTAGATTAGATTAGATTAGATTAGATTAGATTAGATTAGATATTCTATACAATAAATACAAATAAACTATCAATTCAAATTGTCCAATAATTGTCTTAGATAATCTTAGTGAGACTGCATTAATTGCATTACAGTAGTTAGATTAAGTTAGATTAGATTTAGTTAGGTTAGTTTAGATTAAATTAGTTAGAGTAGAGCAGATAGATTAGATTAAATTAGATTAGATTAGATTAGATTAGATATTCTATACAAATAAACTATCATGAGTAAAAACTAAGATAAGTGTTTATTTCCACTGTGATTCCTGGAAATTATTTCCTCATTCTTCAGAACTAAAGCTAACACAGCTAGATGAGACAGGATTCTTGTCATGATTTGATCTAAAACTTGCACTCCTTAGAGACTATGGAGGGTTAGATTAATTCCATAACATAGGTCCACATTTCCCATAAATCCCTTTGGCTTTACTTTTGGCTTTTTTCCCCCGAATGGTCCTCAGGATGGTAATGGTTGTCTGTTATCTGTCTTTGATCTTGATCAAGACTTCTGTCCAGATGTGTTTAAAACATGTTGCAGATGAACACAAACAAAAACATGAGGTGCAGACGCCATGAAACTGAATCCACTCCCCAGAGGATGAACCCTTTCCATTTTGAGAACCAGTAAGAATGTAATGAGAGTGTTATGAACATCCTAGCCTCCTGGAGCTGCTAATGGAGCTTTAGAATTGCTTGTTCGTGCTAGTTATTGTAATATATAATAGCTGTTGTGATGCTGATTTATTCATGTTAGTGTTACGTGATGTGATGTTATGCTATACTGCAACCTTAACCCATTTAAAACCTCCTGCAGCTGCTACTGTTACATAAAGCTACACAATGGGCTGAGAACAGTGTGTGAATAAGCACCACAGATATCCAGGTGTTCCTCTCAGCTCTGTGCAGATGTGCTGAATGTTCCCCTTCAGACTAAATACACCAAGAGAGCACAACAGACTAAATATTCTGTTTAATACAGTCACTGCTCCATGAATATCTGTCAATATTCACCACAGTTCATCTCCTGTTTCTGGATTGTTTTTCAGGACTACCTGTTCTGATAGTTGGTGTAACACTGGCAGTATCAGTGGACAAGTACAAGGCAGAGGATCACTGCTGGCTCAGTGTGAAGACCGACACCATCTGGGCCTTTGTGGGACCTGTTGTATTTGTCTTGGCGGTATGTAATCTGTGTGTGTATGTGTGTGTGTGTGTGTGTGTGTGTGTGTGTGTGTGTGTGTGTGTGTGTGTGTTTGTGTTTGTGTGTCATGACTTATAATGTTTTACACAAGTTTATTAAGTTTAAAGGAGGTCAAGGCAAAAGAAGGGACAATAATAATGATAATCTGATATCATCCGTTTATACAGCAACAGTTTGAACTCTGTGCTAAAAGCCTAATGCAATATTTAGCAGTGTTTTGATGAGCAGGGTCTCCTTTGTGTATAAATCGAACACAAACTGACGCGCCTGCTCTTTGTCATCATTTTGATCTCACTCCACTGATCCACCATTGCGTGCCAAGAAATGTAGCAGAGCACTAGCAAAAGGCAGAGAAGAAGAAAAAACATTTACAAACGTCTTTACGAATGTTTTATGATAAAGGAAACACATTTAACATTTTTTGTGACACCTTGTGGATACAGGGTCATATTCCAGACTCAAATCCCCAGAAACCCAGAAAGTTATAGAAGCAAGCTTCTAAATGAAGATGAGCTTTTGCGTTCCCACTCTATACTTTGTCTACATTTTATTTTTTCCCACCTCAGACAGGCAGGGAGCACCTAAAAAAAGCAGTGATGTCCATCACTGAACGCTGTGATTTCCTGCAGCCTGAGCAGGAGGCTAAACTTTCCCTTCTCTCCATGTGAGCTAAGTGGATCTGCAGCGGCACATCTCGTGCTTGCTGGAGGCCATGTTGATGCTGTTGTCTTCTGCCTGCAGGTCAATGCAGTTGTGCTGTGTCGAGTTGTCATGGTGACCGTTTCCAGTGCTCGTCGCCGTGCTAAGATGCTCAGTCCAAGCTCAGCATCAAAGATGCAGACCTTTGACCTCACCTGGTGAGATACAATGGCTTCTCTGCCTCTCTCTCTCTGTCATCCTCTCTCTCTCCTCCTGCTTTTTGTGCTCTGTCTTTCACAAGTCTTTTTCTCTTGTGCACCCACGCTCCCTCTCCTTCCCTCCCTCTCTCTCTCTCTCTCTCTCTCTCTCTCTCACACACACACACACACACACACACACACACTTGTTGATTCCTTCTTGGTGGAGCCAGCAACAGTCAATA
Organism: Trachinotus anak; assembly: GCF_046630095.1. NCBI lineage: Eukaryota > Metazoa > Chordata > Actinopteri > Carangiformes > Carangidae > Trachinotus > Trachinotus anak. The sequence continues at coordinate 1,747,732 of NW_027273859.1, read as the reverse complement.
GAGACAGTGTGAGAGAATGGGAGTTTAGGTTCGGGAGTCTGCTGTGGGAGTTGTAAGGGCTTATCAGCTGAACACCTGGTCCCAACACAACACTGTGTGTGTGTGTGTGTGTGTGTGTGTGTGTGTGTGTGTGTGTGTGTGTGTGTGTGTATGCAGCACATCTAGGATCTATATCTACATTCTACCATCCAATAAATTCTGATACTTCTGAAACTTTTAATTTTGTCTTTAGTCCACCTTTGAGAGCAACAGTTAAAATTGTAACTTTAAAGTTGAAAGTGTTTTTGTTATAGGGGCTTGATGAAAACACAGGTCTGACAGGCAGAGAAGCCCATTCTTACTATAAATTTGTTATTGTCTGAATGCACATCAATTATTTCACCACATTTAACAGAAATACTGTTGTTTTTATGATTTCTGAAGTTAAAGGACAAAGCTGTCTATAAATTCTGTAAAGAAGACTCAAAATCACTGACCTGCTTAATGCTCAATTATCGACATGAAACACGTTAATAAAAATACTCAAATATTGCAAAGGAATTTATTCGCTCAAATGAGGTGGTGAAATGGAAACACTTTCATTTAATTCAAGTCGAGGCACCTGCCGTGTCATGCCTCAGGGAGCCAGCTCCAACCGAGAGGCAAACTGCTGGAAATCTGACGAAAACTCAGCTTTATTCTCATAACGTCACTCAGTGGAAACACAGACCATTCACAATTGCTTTTTATCAACTTTCCTAAAAAAAATGCTTCACTTTGCACCAAAATCCATTGGAAGCCCAGGGCAGGAAAGTTGCGGAGAGAAAGGTGATGACATGCAGTAAAGGGCCACAGGTCGTATTTGAACCCAGGGCTGCTACAGTTAGGACTGAGCCTTAATGGTGCCCCACTCCAGTTACTTCTTAAAACAGCGGGACAGTTTGTGTGCACTACTCTCTGCTGTTTGCATATAATATAGTGTATCACGATATTTGGGCTCAACTGTATTGAGACATTGAATTTTGGATATCGCCCAAACCTGCTCTTGAGTGACACTTTGCAGTCACCTCACCTGTCATCATACAGCCACCTGCCAATCACTGCAGTTAGCAAGAGTGTTCTTTCCAGTACAAAAAAATGAGTAGACAAAAAAGTACACATTCATTTTGCCTGAGGGAGCCACTACAACACCAAACATGCCCGTTACTGTCCTCAGAACATGAAGGTAAGAACCACAGAACTGAACCGGTTGAAGGCGTCGTATCAAGCCTCCTGCAGAATAATTGTAAAATCCGTGTCACATGAGATCAGGCAATGGAGGCTTGACTGAGAGGAGCACAGGTCTTAGGCAAACACAGAGTCCCTTTCTGGACGCTGAAGTCCTGATGTGGACTTTGTCGCTCTATAAACTACGTCACCACACTTTTCCCTTTGCTCCTGTCATCATTACTACGACCACTAGATGTCGCCTAGTAACAAAACCTAACTCATAATAACCTGCTGACAGACGACCTGTGACCTCGTTTTGTACAGGACAGTCTGTATTTCCAACAGCAGGATGCTGTATATGGGACTGAATCATAATGAAGCACAGTGTGTGTGTTCATGGTCTCACTGATGCTCTCCGACAGAGGATTAATACATATGAGGCTTTGGTTACAAATACTTGTTAGTAGAAAACATTCATTGTTGCTTTTGGATTTTTTGTGAGATTTGTTGACAATAAGGAAACGATAGAATATCACAGTCTCATCCTTTTAATAGTACCGCCTTGTTTCCTATTACAGCCACCGTGCCTCAGCTTTACATACATATGACAGCCAGTCAGAGGCTGAGCAGCAAACATATTTTCCCCTTTCAATGTGTCAGGCCTGTTTACGTTGCTATGGTTACAGGATGATAGTACACACATTTCTAGTAATTCTGCCGCAGCATATTGTATGCAAGCTTGTGCAGTTTCTAGGAGCGTCGCCGCGGATGCTGCATGATGATTTCTGGTAAAACATATAAATATGCATGGATGTTAAAGGGTCGATTCACCGAAATGACAAAAAAGCACATTACCCTTGACAGTGCACAGACATTTGCTGTGAGCAGTTTTCTCTGAGACGACTTCCTATTGCATAAAGAGTCCCAATGAAAAACATTGACAGTGAGGTCTGTGGAATGTCCAGGGCAGTGAGAACAATCGCTCTGGGAAGAGCTGCTGATGTTGAATTTTTTTTAAATGTACAAATGAAAGTCCATTCACTATTGTGTTTTGGTGGCAGCAGAAATCTCACAGACATCTCAAAACCTAGACAAAATGGATCCAAAATCTTCTGTAACTAGATCCCTCAGGAGGCAGGTGAGAAATCTAGGTTAACCATCCAATTAATACACCAAATAGCCTCATGTTGTACTTGTACTTGTGAGGATTACAGATAAACGGATTATAGGATGCTTGTATTCATTTTCTGTCAGTCCTAATATGAACTTTGTGAGGTTAATACAGTTCAGTACACTAGCAAAGGTAGGTGTTACAAATATATCTTAAGACTAAGGAGAGACCAGGATCTCTTTTCACATTCTGGTAAAAAATCCTTCAACCCAACATGTAGCAGCTCTCTTCCATCCAGAATTTCTTTTCACACATTTTGTCTTAGTCTGATGAAAATTCCACAACGCCATTCCCCCTCTTCACTATGTCTCTTCATTCCCTCACAAACAGCCGAAAGTAGATGTCTATGCCAGCTCAAGAGTGTTATGTGAATTCAGGAGATTAGAGGGAAAACGACTTTCAAAAATAAAAGGGAAGAGCCTTCTCTTCCCTTTTATTTTGAGTGCTCGCTTTGTCCTTGCAGACACAGTGCAGTCTGAAAACTCAATCTCTCTACCCAGGTGCAGCAGTGTGACAACAATAGTGGTTTGAACAAAGGCAACCTTTTCTGCCTTGCCCCGTGAAATGGTTATTGGCCATATAAGCACCAGGATCATTGAAAGGATGATTGCAAAGGAACAGGAGTATGACTGTTGTAGGCATAAAATCTATAGCTGTACAGAGATGTTTGATGTGGATTCAAGGAGGAAATATTCGAGAAGAAAATCTCATCAAAATACCTTGAAAACTCAATTTTGCCGGGTCCTTCTGTCGGCCTATACTCATTTGTGGTACTCAGGATTTAAATGGGGCCACAACATTATGTGAAGTTTTATTTTGACTGGTCTGTTGGACGTGTCTCTAATTCATGCACAGCCTATATGTGCATTTATGATTTGTGTGTGATTGTGTGTGTGCAGGGCTGTGACCCGTCCAGTTCTCATCCTGCTGCCAGTGCTGGGTCTGACCTGGCTTTGTGGGGTCCTGGTCCATCTGTCTGTTGTGGTTGCTTATGTCTTCATTGTTCTCAATGCCTTCCAGGTAAATAAACAACCTCATTTTCATATTCAATGATTATGATTGATCATAACCTTGTGCCGTAACTGGCTAATGTCCGTTTTTAAATTGTATATGTATTTCTCTTCAATTTACTTCATAAATGTGTTAAAATCTGTGTTGGTGAGTGTTTCTCCTTTACCAAGATCCTCCATCAACCTGACAGGTGTGCAATTTTATCACACTAAATATTTCCACAGATCTTACACATTTTGAGGTGGTGTGCATTTGAGACACTGAATGTCCACTAGAGCTGCTGCCCATGAAATGAACATTCATTTCACCATCAGATGTCTCCAAAGTCGTTTCTGAGTGTGTCGGTACATCCAACCAGCCTCTCACTCACCACATGTTACCCACATGTTTGAGACGCTCTGGATCTGTGTGCACGACAGCGTGATCCACTTCCTGCTAATGTCCAGCAGCTTCAGAGCCACTGGAGAGGAGGAGACAATCAACAACCTGATCTGAGTCTGTGTGAAGAAGATGTGTTGCACTGCATGTCAAACTAAAACTGCACATTTTAAAGTGGCCTGTTATTGTTACAAGCCTGAGTCACACCTGTGCAATATTCATGCTATGCAATCAACATCTGGATATGCCACACCTGTCAGGTGGGTGGTTATTCTTGGCAAAGGAGAAATGCTCACTAACACTGATTTAAACACAGTTGTGAAGACCTTTTGAGGGAAAGACGCCTTTCGTGTGGTTAGAAAGTTTTAGAGCTTTAATTTCAGCTCGGTGCAAAAAAAAACAAAACTGTTGCATTGACCATATTGTTGTGCAGTAACCAGCAAATGTCCATTTTCAAAGCAGCTACAATTGATATGTGTTGAATTGTGTGTGTGTGTATTTGTGTGTGTGTGTGTGTGTGTAATATAAATATATATATATATATATATATATATGAAAACAATGGGAAATGTGTCAGTCGCTCCTCTTGGCTGTGCAGAGTCTCAGCTCATTGTTTAGCTCTCTGGGCCTCAGCTTCACTGATCTGCAGCTGTTTCCAGTGGAAAAAGCTCTGGGCCCAAAACATAATGCACAAATGAGAGTGCTGCTCTGTAGCTGCTAGATGTGTAAAGAAGCAGTAAATAAGAGTTCACCACATCAACCTCAACAGGCGATATGTCAGTGTTGTGGTTTACCCTGTTTCTGCTGCCCACAAGAGACCAAAACAAAAAGCCGTTATTACAGGTTTAAATATAGGGCCTGGAACACACCGGCTGTGTGGCGTGTGTCTGCTGGCTGCAGAACGTCTTGATTTTCATTTTGGCGTCCATGTTAACGTGTTAGAGCAGAGACACTGCCCGTGTGACACACATGGAACGCATGTCCCTCGCATCACAGCTGTGTCATATCAACTAGAGATTCAGCATCTCACCTATTTTCACACATGACACACACATCTTGCAGCAAAAATAGACAAAGAAAGGACCTGTTCATCTCATAGTGACATCATACGAGCACACAAAACTGACACCTTTCACTAAAGTTTCTGTCTAGACTGAATCTGACTATGCCACAGACATGAAAAAATATAATGCGGAAACAGTGGAGTTTCAGAGGCATTTTATGTCAAAAATAAATCAGAAATGAATTAAAAATGAAGAGAAAAGTATCCTGTAAACAATATATGTAGAAAGATAGAGGTGGCAGGAGTAGTGACACAGCAGACAAGCGTAAAGTCAGCGATGCAGCAGCCATACACACACAACACAGCCAGTGTGTTCCCACTGTAACACAAGAATAATTAAAGTTCTACATGATGAATTATTCATAGTCAAATATTAACTTATTAAAATGTTAGTATACATAGAATTAGAAAAGTCTTGACTGGTAAAACTGTTCTGGTCTCTAGAGCTAATTTCCTCCTTCATGACAACTGTATGGGCTGAATTTAATGTAACTCACCTGTACATTTTATTAAGGACTAAAGTTATGGAGAATTGAGGGCGTGGTTTCTTTGATTGACAGGTGGGTGAGTGTATGCTTGCTACAAACCTACATGCACCGAAGTCTCGGCTCCACACACGCCCCACCTCTTTGCCCATTTTTGGATTAGCTGAGACGTAGGCCGAGTCAAGCACCGCCAAGATGGCGACAGTGAAGCAGCTCACTCTTCAGACCAAACCTGTGGGTAACGTCACAGAGGCTATGAGTGTAACTCAGCTAAAACTAAACACACATGTGCAGCTCAAACAGTTAAAGTTCAAATTTACTATGACCAGTGTTGGACAGTAAAGGGTTACTCAGTAATGAATTGTACATTCATATATTAAATATTACCTCCCCCAGTAACTAATAGTGTAAAGGATTACAATTTATAAAACAGTATTTAATATTACCATTACTAATCCTTTGTTATGATGACGTTGTTCTGCTGGTGTCCTGGACAGCAGAGATGCTCTTCTCTCAGCTCCTAATTGTCCGAAGTTCAAACTCTGATGGCTGAGAGATGAGGGAGGAGAGAGCTAGTGAGGGTGCTTCTGACGGGGGGCTGAGGTTGAGACTGTGTGAACATCAAAAACCTTTACATGAAGTACAACACTCAAACACATCTTGCCACCCAAGGAGCGTCTGTCTGATCAGGTTTAAGAAGCTGCTGTTAAAGAGATACAATCATTATTTCACTTCTGAACATCAGGACCTTCTTTAACATGTCGGGGCTGAAATAACAAAACAGGAAGCTATGGTACCACTATAAATGTGAAATGTAAAACCATTAAAGACTCCCTGTTGCTCCTATGAGAGAATACTTTAGTTAAATCCTGAGAGACTTTCTTTTTTTCTAGAGGCTGTAGTCTTTGTGGTTCGATTGTTGACTCCTCTGTAAGGTCAGTTGTTCCAGCAAAGTGGTTTCAACTGTGAAAGGAGCTGCAGAAACAGGTTGTAGGCCTGTGTCACTTCTTTGGGGGGGGCAAAAGTAATACAGTAATTTAATGAGTAATGTAACTAATTACTTTAGATATGAAGTAATAAGTAAAGTATTGAAAGACTAATAAGTAAAAATGAACCTTATTACTCTTCCTGTGTAACTTGCCCAACACTGCCTGTGACCTGAGGCACTTACACAGTGACTGTTAATAATCAGAACACAGAGGCAGTGTAGGGTAGTTCTAACCCACTGCAGCAGGCACAGTCCCCAGTAGTATCACATCAAGCTTGCTCTTGCACTCCAGTGGACAGAGCAGTAAACAACTCCCACTGGTTTGGGTGGAGGTGAATGTGAAGGGGGAAGCTTTAGTCTCCATGCTTCACCCATAAAGCTCCTCTGTAGCAGGTGAAACGGTGTGATGGGCAGTTCTGTGTAACAGAGGGAGCACAGAACAACAGTGGGATTAGCAGTGGCCACAGTGGAGCTGCACTGCAGTTACCACTCCTGGACGGCTCACAGCTTAAAGGTGTAAAGCACATCCTCACACAAGAGCAAGCAACATCCAGTCCTGTGAAGCTTTCAGCAGTTTTGCAGTGCCTCACCAGTTGTATACTGTCTCCTGGAAGCAGTGGGAAGCCAGTGAAGGAATGTTTAAACTGGTTTAAAGTTTTCTTCTCCTGGGTCCAGTTAGAAGCCGAGCAGCTGCTTTTTTCACTGAGTGCAGAATGACGGCGTGAGTAACTCTGTCGAGGTCAGTGACAGAAATGGTTTAAATTTGTAGATGCCTCTCAACTGATGAAAACAAGACTGGATAACCTGGTCATCAAAGTTCACATATTAATAAAAAATTATCTCTGGCAGATGAGTTGGTATCAGATGACATGAAGCTCAGTTTTGTGTGTATGTTATTTATGTTGTTGAACAGATGATCATAGTCATCATCATTTTACCACAGCGTTAGCACAGAACCATTACAGGAAAATGTTGATACACTTCAGCTCTAACTGTAGCAGCAGAAACTCAAATAATCACATCAAGCATCATCATCAAACATTTGACCTGCAGCAACAACAGCACGTTTCCTGAACCTGTGCAGCTACTGACAGAAATAACATGGAGACCTGTGTGTAATTAAACAATCTTTATCTGCTCATCTGCAACTTTTGGTGTATAACTGACTGTGTATTCATGCATCTTTGTGTGTGTGTGTGTGTGTGTGTGTGTGTGTTCTTTGAACGACAGGTCATATCACATCGACCTCCAGCATTCCTCTCCTGATAACACACAGCACTCACTTCCTCTGTCTCTCTCTCTTCCCTTGCTGCCCACTCTTCCATACACCAGCTCTGTTATTCTTATACCTTCCACCCGTTCTGTACATCTCTCTCCCTCTCTCTGTGCCTTTTCTCTCCCATGCTCCTCTACAGTCTTTAATTAATCAAAATGAGCTAGCCCCTGGGTGACCCCCAGAGAGCTGCTAGTTAATTTAGATTTACTGCCGGTGTCCGGCTGAGGGCAGATAACACTACAGTAGGAGTTCTTCCTCATGTAGGTAGACGGGTGATGCTTCGCTAGCTCGTTTTCTTCTTGATGCCAAAAAAAATGTTTTTTTTACTGGGCTGCTTCAGGTCTATAAAAGCAGAGCAGGGTGGAGAGTCTGAGCACCATGAAAACAGAGGAGCACTAGTGGGACGAGGCAGGGCTCAGCATCTGATATTAACTGACACCAAATCTTTCACCTCTGCTTCTGTCTGCTACACTTCAGTATCAACCAGTAGCAGGTGGTGATTGTTGACATGGGCGGGGCCACAGGCTCTGAGCAGTGTTGTTCTATAGTCAACCAGTCCTGAACAACTAACAACCCTCTGATTTAGCGCCCCAACGGTGGCAGGCGTACCGGACCTTGGTTGTCATGGTTACAATAATAAACATGCAGACTGTACTCACAGCTGCATACCTACCTTTGTCACTGTTTATTATAATAACGGTGATGACTTTGGGTTAGGGTTAGGATTAGGAAATAAGTACTTCCTCAACATTAGATAATCTTTGTTGTCATGGTTACAATAATAACAACAAACAGCCATGGAACAAATTTTATTTGCCATACTTGAGAGAGGTTTTTTTATGTGTATTATAAACCCATGAGAGTTGGACACTTTCTGTGCATGACACGGAAATTAAATTAAAAAATTAATTAAAATGTATGAGATGGGAGGTGGGACCAAGAGGAAGCTAATGTTGAATTACTGTAGGCACCACAGACTGTAAATAAAGATCGACGTAGCCTCTGTGATGTCACCCTCAGGTTTCTGAAGCTCAGAGTGAGCTGCTCCACTGTTGCCATCTTGGCAGTGCCCGACTCCACCCCTAATTCCCAGCTAATCCAAAAATGGGCAAAGAGGTAGAGCTGAGACTCCAGTTCCTGCCAGTAAGATATACTCACCCACCAGTCACTCAAAGAGGCCACGCCCTCAATTCTCCACAACTTTAGTCCTTAATAAAATGTAAATAGGGGAGTTCTATAAAATTCAGTCATACAGTTGTCATGAAGGAGGAAATTAGCTCTAGAGACCAGAACAGTTTTTGTACCAGGCTGTAAACATGTTTATTTCTGCTGTAAAGTTGGACATTTGAACATGGGAGTCAATGGGGACTGACTCACTGTTGGAGCCAGACTCTAGTGGTCATTAGAGGAACTGCAGCTTTTAGCTCTTCACTGTTCATGCTTCATGTTTCAGACCTGAGGTTGATGGTTGGTGGACATGAAACTGACTAATTTTACTGTTTATTTCATACTGTATGATTTCATTTGAAGTAATACTGAAATGTTTAAAAGTAAAAGTCACACATTTACTAATTTCAAATATCTTAAAATTATTTATCAGTTTTTCAGGTGCACCTTCTATTGACCGGCCACGACTGGTAATAAAACTGAATTATTTAGTCAGTGTAATATTTAAGATTTTAAACATACTGTAGGGGCTAATATTGTGCAGGTTAAGCACCTGTTTACAGCTGTGTGACCATGACTATGATATTATAACCAATAGTTAATCAAAGAAATGCTGTTTCCATGCACAGAGCAGGGAATTTATGACTATAAAATAAACTTCAGCTAGTGTCTGCTGCAGCTTCACAGCACAGTGAAGATGTAAAAAAAAGTTGTTTTCTCAGAGAAAGACACAACAGTTGATCATCAGCCACTGTGGTGGCACATTAAGCACAGGAAGTTTGTCTGTCGCCCACGGAGCTTGTCTAAACATCACAACAATGAAACTCAGATGGAGTCACTGTTGGATTAATGTGTCCTTCAGCAACAGTCCATATATCTGACTGTGATTATACTTTCTCTGATTATGAACATAATCGCCCAAACACAATCAGAACACGGTATCTACTCAGGCTCCACCTCCACTCACATCGCTGCCTTAATCACATCAGACATATAAACATGGCTCCTGCACCTGTCTTCTTCCAAACACCACAGAAAGTGAACTGAGGGCTCAGAGATAACAGCAGCAAGAACCCATAAGTTTATTTGCATCTGTACCCAATCAGCAACTCAGTCTATCATTTCTTTATTGTCTATATTGTCATCAATGTGTACCTTTAGTGTGTAAAGGTACACATCTTTGGTCGTGTGATTGACGAAATGATGTTATGACAGTGTAAAAGCTCTAAAGAGGAGGTGGGGGTGGATGATTATCCTACATACACCAGATCATAAATCAAGCCCATGAGGCTTGTTGTTGAAGGCAGCGGCACACAACATGTTTTGTGACTTGTTGAGTTTGATGTTATGAAGTTAAACTGACTTTAACCCATTAGAGGCTGCCTCTAAAACCTCAGCGTTGTTTGAAAACTACCTTCTACAGCCTGACTAAAACTCTATGTAGACAGACAGAGCTGCAGTAGCAGCGACGCAGCAGACACACAACAGGTGTGAACACACGTGTTTCTCTGCAGCAGATCAGCGACAGCCGCTGCCACGCACACGCCCACAGGCAGCGTGTTCCAGGCGTACGGCGCTGCTGTTGTTGTTTTCATCCAGGTAACTGTTGTACTGTTTCAGTATCACTCCCCTCACTCAGCTGCAGTCCAACTGCAATTTAGAAAATTTTTGAGTGCCAAAAAAACAAATGAAATACATTTTCCCATAATAAATTTCACCGTCCTAGCAAATCAACAAACAACAACTTAAAGCGTCAGTATCCTTCAGCAGAAGTGCCTGTGAGATGGTCACAGCCTGTGAAACCCTCTCTCCCCAAACTTCTCCAATGTCAGGACTAGGCTAGGTGAGGGGGGTCCAACAATTTCTATAACTTCCTGAAAGTGGCAGCCTGACCTTTACCCCCACTGAGAAAGTCAGCAGGGTTTAATCTGTTTTTTCATTTGTCACACAACCTCTGAAGCTAACGCTATGGATGAATGCCTACAAACACTTCTGACTTCTGATGTGATTGAACATCACTTGGTCTTTTCAAGGCTAACCCAGGGTGAAGAGCTGTTTGAGCCAGTACCGTTGCAGTGGAGCACGGATCCAATCTGGACACAGTTCAGCTGAGATCTGAGTGCCACGTCCTGATGAATCCAACTGAAGTTTGTGCCAGAAGGGAGTAGAAACCCACACAGATGGCGAGCATGAGGAGGTGTTCAGCAAAGAGAAAAGCATCATCTGTCTGTGCCGACAGAGTGCAGCACTAAATGGACCTGATGATGATCCATATTGTCAATAAAAGCAGTTTATTCTCCTCCGCCTCTCCACATCTTTCACTGTGCTTTCTAACGTGTCCCTCTCCTCTCTGCAGGGCCTGTACATCTTCTTAGTGTATGCTGTTTACAACAGTGAGGTAAGTAGGCATTCGGTCCATTGTCAGTGCGGCTGCCTGTCGCCGCTGTGACAGAATATCAGAATGCATCTTTGTGCGGTATGTGAGGCTGCCAAACCAGTGGGTGTAAACGCTGCTTCTCATTTAGGTGAGGAATGCCATAAAGAGGATCAAAGAAAAGAGAAAGGCCTTATCTTTCACAGTGAGTGAAAAAAATCACAGGAGTAATCAGGAAAATAAATTCCATCTTTGTACAGTTTATTTTACTCAAAATGTTTTCAGGATAGTAGTGATACACATATCGCACCTCTGAATTGGTTGTGGTGTATTTTCAGAACTGTTCCCAGCCAACCAGCTTCCTGCCTTCCCAAAGGGCCCCAATGACCTCCTGGTGCCGCAGTCCACCAACCCCCTCCAGCCCTGAGACCAGTGACACCTCTGGACCCCCCAGCTCCACCTCTACATCACTGGTCATCAAGAATGGTAGGCGGCATGAGCCGAGCTGTGTATGTGGGTCATCTTCAGGCAGTCAACAGGCAGATTGTGTTTGTCAGGATTTACCACAGACTGTAAATAAAGACAGACGTAGCCTCCACAATGTCACCCACAGGTTTCTGAAGCTCAGAGTGAGCTGCTCCACAGTCGCCATCTTGGCAGTGCCAGCTAACTGGCTAATCCAACACTGGGCAAAGAGGTGGGCTTTTCTCTTGCTTCACCTGGACACTTTAAAATAGCTCATCAATACCCATGTGACAAAATGTGGCATGCTCATTCAATGACCAGAACGCTGTAGTGCCCAAAAATCCTCCAGCCCCTCACCACAGCAGGGAGACCTGCTACAGTGCATCTCTTCTCTGCTACTGAACAAACAATAATCTCAGATACCGAATCTAAGCGTCAGACCAAACTATTCAAATGTGTAAAAGCAATTAACTGAGTAACTTATAGTGTAGTTTAGCTTTTTGTTTCAAAGGACTGAATCGTTAATTTGCAGCAGCGGTGCACAGAAAATATAATACCATCAAATATAGGAGGAATTCCAGGGAGTGTTCAGAGTTGGAGAAATAAAACAGGAGTGGTTATAGGTTATCTATACCAATGGTAAGTGGTCTTACCCTTTGTCTTAAGTCTGGCCCCTGGACCCTTTGACAACATTGGGTTCTCAGATCTGAGGGGCCGCAGTGCTGAATGAAGTGTTTTTAAATCGTCTGAAATAAAAACTGGAGCCAGACCATGTGGAGATTTAAAAGTAATCAAGAATCTTAAACTAGGGGTCAAAAGCAAAGAAGCCCATTGAAGAATACCCCCAGCCCCCAACCCCCATCCCAACCACACATACAGACTTGATGTCTTCAAAATGCCTCCCATGCAAATTATGTTAGCCTGCATGTGTGCATAGTGTCTTAAAGGAAGGTTTACTGGGGTTTATAGAGCCAGAGAATCTCAGGTGACCCACTGCAGAAAGTGGGTTCAAACACACTCACTCTTATTGTCCCTCAACACCTCCCTGAAAGTTTCCATTAATTATAAAAAATAGAAAATCTGTTTAAAATCTGAGGAAAAAATCATGACACGTCCAGTTTCAGAGAAGTTACATCAACATTCAGTTCAGTTATATCAACAGACTGAGTACAGCACAGTCAGCTCATCAATAGTCAGGCTCTGTGTGCTGATGTGTGGATGAATGAGAAATGAGAGAGAGGGAAGAGCTGCACTTATTATTTTGGCATCTGACAAAAAAAAAATTGAAAACCAGACCTACACCTTTTGTTGGGGTCGATGGATCAAAACAAAACACAAAAAACTGCCTTTCATGTCCCATTTATTATTGTTACCATGACAACGATGGCCTGGTATTCTGCCCTTGCAGTCTGTGTATGTTTCTTACTGTAACCATGATGACAAAGGTCCTGTCCGCCTGCTGCTGCAGGGAGTTTTAGCAGGAGATGCTCTTATGGGTCGTACGAGAGGGTGGAGACAAACGACCAGTAACACAAGGTGTTGCATCACAGATGCAGTGACTTATGGTTGTTGTTGTTCTCAAATTGTTAAATCAGTTGGAGCTCCAGCATTCATTCATTTCCTTTGATATTTTAACTGGTTTCAGATGAAAGTGATGGTTGGTGATGTCACTGTTCCTACAGCTCCAGGAAAACAGGCATGAACCTCACCAAAAACGTTATAATCTAACCTCCATATTAAAGATGACTGCAGTACAGTGATGTCTTCACCACTGCTGCTCTCTCCTGCACCTTCACTGTTACTGAAATAAATGAAAGCTGGAATCAGGCGGCCTGTTTATCCCATCAGCAGCAATCTGTCCTGCAGATGCAAACAATGATGATTAAATAAAGGAAATCTACAGAAAGAACTGAAAGATTTCATACTGAGAATTTTCATAATGTTCTTTTGTCATTCATATTGTTTGCATTTTCTGTCCTTGTGTTTTCTTTGTGTCGTGCTTTGTGTTGCTTGTCTATAGTTGTCTCACGTTTTGTCCTTGCATAAACCAATGTGTTGGTGCTGAACAACAAATTTAATACAAATGAGTGCGTTTCTGTCTTTCAGAGAGTTTCAGAAAGGAGAGCTTTGTGAGTTTCTCTTTGAAACCAGCATCAGGAAACCAAGTAAGTAGCATTTCTGCTTTGTAACCGCACAATATGTTGTCATTTATCATACTGATTGACTATGACTGAATGTTGGATGTGTCTTTTTGATATTAACAGGTGGTCCAGCTGACTGGGTTCAAACCATCAGGTACAGTCCTAACACCACTCAATACTGGTCTTCAATCGTTAGTTGAAATTAAATTTAAGAAGTAGAAAACTAGAATATGAGACAAGAGAGTTTGCAGTGAGTGATAGAGTTGAGTGATGGATAAAGTGTCTGCAGCGACTGTGTGTCTGAACTCTGTGTCTTGTGAGGCACAGGTAGTGGTGCAGAAAGATAATAGTGAAGTGGTGTGATTGTGTTATATGAGTAGTTGTTTTGTCTGCTCAGAACAACAGTGATTGAAATGTATCATAAACAGCATCAGCAGGGACAGAAGGCCCACAGCAGCAGTCCTTCACACACCTCCTTTACTTTAGACCTGCTGAAAACACGAGCAGCCTGACATTCCTTTAAAATCCAGGGTGGTTATTACTCACTGCTGAGCACTGGATGAACATTTGCCTTTACTGTGCAGTTTGTATCTAGCAGGAAGTAGCCAAAACATCTTTGCCAAAACAGAACCAGCTCTGAAACTGGACCTCAGCGCAAACAGTCCAAACCCTCAGTGTTCATGGAAAATGAGCTTCTGACCAGAAGCTGGTTCAAACTGGAAGACTACCAACACTACAGGTGTTTCCAAGGCTTGATAATATGGAATATGGTGATATTTCCCGCTACATGGACTCTACTGAGATAAAGAATTTTGGATGTCATCCAAGCCTATTTGGGTTCAGCACTTAAAACAGACGCTGGGGCATTTGCCATTTTCTTCTTCACTCTGCTTGGGTTGGTGTGGAAGCTGTCAATCAAACTGACAACCGTACTGAAGGGGCGTCACCATGATCTCGAGATCGGTGCACAGACCCATGGTCTGTGTCAGATCCTTTGTTGCATCTCTCTCCCTGGTTTTCCTGGTGTCTCTCTACTTTCACCAAACTCAATTTCATTTGTGTTGTGAAAGAAAAAATGGACCAGCCGCAAGATTTTGTGACTTCACCATGACTTCAAAGCTAAATCCACCTGCAGATTATGAGAACTGTCATGGAAGCAGTCCTATGAGCAAGATCACGTAATAACGTCTTCAGACTGAGGTGTGTAATTCTTCTGCACTGCGTCATGTTGACAGTTTCTCAATAAAAAACAAGTGAAACATAGAGACTACTCAGTAACTGTCTCAATTATTGTACGTTCAGGCAGTTCATTTTTTTCATTTTAAACCAAAAACCAGAAAACAAAAAAACCATGGAATTTCATTTCTTTTTTTAAAAAATAGTAACAGAAAAATTTAAAAACCAAGATGTTTTTCTGCTTTTGTTGTCAGAATTAAAAAAATAAAATTTCTGGTGTTAAAATTTGGTCCATGTCAGAGAAATAAACAATGAACAATCTGTCTGTCTGACTGTGCTTACATAATTTACACTTTATAGAATGGCCACTCTATCCTCTTGGCTTTTATTTTGAAATATTCACCCTTACTTCCGTACCACCTGACGACCTTCCATTGCTTCCATTCAACAAGGAAAAATCAGAAAAAGGAATTTGCAAACATCAAAATTTGACCATTTCTTCCAATTTGATGTTCTTGTTTTTTATTTGTAATTCTGACAACAAAAACAGAAAAACAGCTCTGTTTTTTGGTTAAAAACAAATATTGAACTGACCTGTCTCCCCCATAACAAGCCCCGAGGTGAACCAAGGGTTAACTACTGCCAGCCTCACACCAAACAACTTTTCAAGCAATTTCACTGTCACAGGCAAATTTCTAATGTCCGAATAAAATCAGAAGAGTTTTGTTAGAGTTATGGTGTGCTGTTGTCATCCCAGTGGTTTGGTGTAAGGTGATGGTCAGAGCTGTCTTAAATCTTATATTTAAATCTTGACATACCAATATAATCAAACATGTTTAATATTATCAGAACGTATTTTTTGTCTTTGCTCGTGCAGTGACATTCAGTGACGTGAATACTGTCGCCTTCTCCAGCAACAAACAGGAAGCAGCAAACTGAGCTGGCATTAAATGTATAAGAGAGGCAAAGGTAATTAGACACAGGGAAAATAATTTCAAAATAAAACAGAAAATCATACAAAGGCCAAACAATCATTTTAGCGGCAAATCATGACAATTATAGTGTTAAGTTACTAACTTTACATAAAAATAATAATTAAATGCTGCCTAACTAGATGCTTAAATAGCATCAAACTTATTTTACAGGTGGGACAAAATATATATATTTTTTATGTGAAAGTGCAAGATATGGATATGTGTACCATCATCTAACACTATAAGGTAACAGCTAACCAACAGCAGGAAATGTATTATTATCAGTTTAAAAGGCTAAATAGCTGAGTTTACAATAATAACATTATTGCTAGCAATATTAGCTTGCTGTAGCACTAGCTTGCTAGCTTTAATTCTTTGCTGGTGTAGGTTAAGCATCTATAGTGATGTCACATCATTTTAATGATTCACTTGCTTTTGTATGTAACAGGATGTTTGTGGCAGTAATTTAAATGTAAATGATAAAGTTGAAATAATATTTTTAAACAAAGGTCTGTGTTCAGGCTCATCAAGTTGAAATTAATTGGCAATAATCAAACTGTTCTAAAAACAATGTGTTATTTAACATTTATGTTGCAGTTAAAGTCAGAGCAACATCAAGATTTGAAAGTTAATTTTATGCATAAATACCAAGTTTGGATAAATTAAATGACTCTGGGGGCTTCTTTCCCTGGATGGTTATAAGATTTTACATTTAGTTTTATAATAAAGTTTAAGTCTCTTATGATTTAGTTACAATTTAAATGTGTTTACTAAAGCATACTTCTTGTGTTTGTGTTATATTGATGATCAAAATATGCATATTTTAAAAGAAAATACTGTTTTAAAGGGGGTGGGTCTTACCCCAGTTTACTCTAATAATGACAATAATAAGAATTCTAGCACATTGTCTTTAGATGTGAGAGGGTCTTTTAAAAATGTTTTCAAAGTCTTGCAGTGTGTGGTCGGCAATTAAATCTCACCATGTGGGGTGAGTCCTGGAGCCAGGGGTCTGGGTGGTGTGCTGGCTGCTCCACGCTGGAGGGGGGGTGTGACCCCGTGGAGATGCCAGGTCCAGGAGGCTGCACTGATTGAATTTATCCTCCCACTTCCTGAAACGAGCTCGGTCAGTGCCGTTACCTTTTACATTTGCTGCTTCCACATTATGAAGCACTGAGCTCAAGCTGCTCTCTCTTTGCCTGGCTTTAAATCACAACACATATGGATCATTTTGAAACCGCCTTGAGGATGAAAGAAAAAAGAAAAATAAGTATTTGTATTTATGCTCATTGAAATTCCTCATTTACGTGGAGTGAATGAACTGACTCAGATGTTTGAGTTTACCTTAATGCGGTTGTTATGGGCTGTAGAAGTGTTCGGTGCTGATGATGTTTTCATGGGGAACGATGCTCTGAGTCCTTTTATGTTGTTAATATTCACTTGAGGAGAAAACACAGAATAGTTGTCATTTTCTAAAGCCTCTTAGTATTTGCAGAAAACACGGTCTGTTAATGGCTTCAGTGTGAACAATGCGAGCTCCTGCACAGTGTGTAGTGTGTGAGGACGCAGCCACTGATAACACAGACACTAGACAGTGAACTGCCCAGAGGAGAGACAGCAGGAGAGGTTTTTATTTTGCTCAGATTGTCTTCATTTACCTGCAACATTAGGCCTGTGTGAAAACCCGCCCCGTGTCTTTTGTTGATTTGAATGTACGGGCGGACACAACAGATGGTCCCCATATTTCCAGAGGGTTAAGTCACTGTCATTGGCTCTGAATTGCCCGGCAGCGTGGAGAAGGAAGTTTGTAATAGCTTCATTAAATGTTTGGCCCTCTGAGAGGAACGCCTGATGGATGGTGTTCTGAGTGCTGCTAGGTGTTCATTGTTGACCGCCGAGACAAAGGAGAAGCTCATTCCCTTAATCAGGAATAGACAGCGGCGGCTATTCACGCCATCGGCCATTAACCACTCCAACACCTGCTCTCTCTCACTCTGCCTTTCAGTCCATCCCTTCTTGTTTTCTCCTTTGTGCACAAACACGCTCACACCCCTGTGATGCAGAACAACGTTAAACGTCAGATTAAGCTGGGAGTCGTAGCTAATGCCTTTCACTTTATGTCACCGCAGGTTGCTGAACTGCAAAGTGCAGTGGATCCCGATACTCTGCCACACTGGACGCACACACATGCACAGGTCCCAGCTGAAGAAGAGCTGGGAGAAAACGAGCACGGAGGAAAGACGGAGCAGTGAGCTCTGCAGTTCTTCACACTGAAATATCCTGGTTGTCGTTGTTGCCTGAACTGACTTCACCTTCCTGTTTCTGACGCTGAAGACGAGACACTTCAGTGTGTCGCAGCAACATTAAAGGGTCGTAAATGTCCTGGTCACTGCGCAGATATTACTGGAACTTGTTCAGTAGAGTACACGTTTCCATGAGGACTGTAGACAAATAGTTACTGTGTATGTTTTCTGCAGAATCAGGACGTTGTATCTACAAAGACACATCACCTCAGTTGTACTGGGGTGGAGGCACAGAACTCAGCAGCAGCATGTATTGAGTATTTAATATTTTTAACTTTTATTTAAAGGTCCATATTTTAACATATTTTATCCTGTGTTTTATGTGAAGTGTTGATCTCCATCAGAAGATATATTTGTGGTTTTACTAACTAAAAACCATCTCAGTGTAGTTTTACATCTCCTCTCTCAGGCTTCTCTCTGGAGCTCTAGTAACAACAGGTCAGTCAGCCAATCAGAAGAGAGGACCTGAATCTGAAAATATAGCAGATTTCAGGTAAACACTCAGAGAAACCAAATCCTGCAAGCTTTGATGGTGTGTCCAGGTGGGTGGGACTTGGGGCGTGGCTGAGGGCGGTGACTGCTTTGTTGTGACATCACAAAGTTCCAGAAGTCCTGACATCTGGTTTTAAGGCTCAGTGTCTGAATACAGGCTGTGTGCATTTCTCTGTGGACTGAGGCTTTGATACTTTCACAGTATTAATATAGAACCTAGACCTGCTTTATAATCAAAGAACACATGGACATGAAAACATACAGCCAATCAGAAGAGAGGCTCAAAGCCTCTCTTCTGACTGACCTGTTGTTACTAGAGCTCCAGAGAGGAGATGTAAAACTACACTAAGATGGTTTTTGGTTCTTAAAACCACAAATATATCTTCTGATGGAGATCAACACTTCGGATAAAACACTGGAGAAGTTATAATATGGACCTTTAAAGCTCAACAAACAGGAGCCACTTGTCCTGCTGCAGTCTGATCTCTCCCTTGTTCAATGTTACTAACACACAGCAGCCATCTTAACTCCCCCTCTCTCCTCCACAGCTGATAGGATCAGACTGTGAATTTGTGTGGATATCCCACAGTTCTGGTCTGTGATGAACTCCTGATGTAAATCACTGTCCTCCAAACATCTGCTTTGGTCTAAATTAGATTAGATTTGTTCCTAAAACTGAAATAAGACTACGACTGCTGTGCTGACTCTTGTACATTCAGTTTAAGCTCTGCATCATTTGTGCACAGCCGATGAACGTTACACAATAATAGCAGACACAGAAGCGGAGCTTTACTTTGTTGAATTTTATTGGTTTGATGCTATTACAATAAAATTTATTTAAAGAAAACAAAATGTTTTGGTCACTTAACTCTTTTGGGAGAAAACAGGACAAATTGTCAAACTCACAGGAAGAAAAAAACTGAGCAAAAAAACTAACAAAAAACAAAAAACAAAACAAAGGCAATATCAAGAGAATCAGCTCCACGACAGCAAATTGACCTCAAAGCAGAGAACGTTTCTTGGTGTTGAAATGTAACTTCAGCAGCAGATATTCACTTCACAACATAAATACACTGTACAGAGTGATAACACACAGCTGTCTCAGCTAGACAACCAAGGGGTGTGTGTGTGTGTATGTGTGTGTGTGTGTGTGTGTGTGTGTCTGTGTGTTCAGACAGACAGTAAGTTAAGGCAGGTGGAGTGATTGTCTACTCTGCCACATCAATGGATGAGCAAAGGGATGATTTGAAATGTCCACAGTGAGAAAGTCGAGCTGCACAATATAACAAACACACTGTTTTTAACTGTGTCTCTGGTCCCAGTGACAGTGACGCTGAACGTCAGTCACAGTGTTGTCAGTGCTGAGAGTCCAAAATATTTTAGTGCTACTGTTCAGCACAGCAAGTGCCACAGAGAAACACTGACTGCTGCAAACACACAGTGCAGCGTTTTGATGAGTCGGGCTGACAGGGTCTGTGATGTTGACTTTAAAATATATACAATATGCAGGAATCTGTCAGTTTTCACCCTGACCACAACAAAACCCTCGATTAAACACAAATTCTAATTAAATGTAATTGTTTATTGGGGGCATAAGTCAGCAAAATTAAAAAAAAGGTCATTATGTCTATTAGACTGGATCACAGTACCCCTCTGTCATTTTTAATGATGCAATTGACCGATTATAAGACAAATTTGAGACTGCATCTTCTTGTGTAGCTAGGTTATCTACCCTGGCTACATCCATGAAAAACAGCAACATATGGGTGTGAATGAGATTAGCTCAGTGGTACAAAGTTGTTGTATTCAGCTTAAACAAATGGTCACATGTCTCTATTAATTCATGGCTCCTATCAAACGCCACTGCAGCCTCCATCAGGGCAAAACGAAACAAATCAACCCCCTCCAAACAGAAATGACCCTGATTTCAGCCTCCTGAAAATGACGCTTATATTCTGCCACTGTGCACCAGCAAATACATTTGAAATTATTTATGTTTTTTTTTTTTTTTTAACATGAGGGAACTGTTTTAATTAAATGTATTTGCAAAGTCACAAAATGTTCACACTGAGCAAATCTGCCAATAATGTGAACATATTTTATTTCCCCCACACCATTTTCTTGTGGCAGCTGAAACGTGATCATCGCTCTGTGGTTGTGTCAGAGCGACAGGTTGAGGTTTGGGAAAGATCGTGGTCTTTAAGCTTGTTTAACTTTTTAATATTTAACATAAATTCTGATCTGGCCTGCATTTAGAAACACATGGACTCATGTCATGTCAGCATCTTGCCCTTTGTATAAACCCACGGCTGAACTGAATGATCGAACTGTCTCATTAACAGGCCAACACACACACACTGCCAAAACTGAGACTACTCAAATGCACCGTTTCCTCCAGTTTGAGTGATGTCGGATAAAAACCACAGTGTCCAGCTGTTTAACATGAAACTGAATCAGTGAGTGTTTGTTAATGAGTGAACAGGAACTAGTGGAACCACAGAAAGGACGGGGAAGTCAGCTCAGCTCGTTGACAATAAGAAAATATTGAGCATCAACTTTTTTTAAACATTATTTACAGTCAGTTTGGAGTCAGTTTCATCATGTGCACTAGCAACTGTCTCTGCAGCTTCACTTCAGATCTTCAATCCACACACAGGTGTGTGTGTGTGTGTGTGTGTGTGTGTATGAGAAAGTGACATGAATGTGAGTTTGAACACAGCGCCTTTATTTTTTTGAGGCTCCGACATTTTAAAGAATCTTGAAACCAGATGTTGCCAGATGCATCTTTTCCCTCCCTGTGTTGTCTCTTGCTCTGAAGCAGATGTTTCCACGTTTACTGTCACATTCATCCATCTCTCCCTTACAGCAGATGTGTCTGTCTCTCTCTCTTTGTGTTGATAGGAGTTTGATGAATAACTCAATTTAATTTTTTATTTTTTTATCATGTCCGGCTTTAATAGATCAATATATTAACATCTAAATAGAATAAAAGAAAACTATCCTGAAACCCATAGAGCTTTCATATGTATTTATTCTTTTGTAAGGTCGGTGACTAAAAGAACAAGTGCAGAGATATGAGCAGTGCTAGTCTACTCTGACGAGACCACAGTGTGCTGCGTTACCCTGAAGTCTGTCTTCATCTAAAAAAAAAAATCATCATCATCATCATTTAGGAACAGCGTTGCTGATCTTGGAATCATAAAGTTGCATCTGACATATGGATCAAAAATGACTCATTCTGACATTAAAATTTGATTTCTGAAAAGATGCTACAAAATCTGTTTGAAAAAGTGCATGATAGCCATCCAGCAGGCATTTCCACGGAAACAGTTCCATCCTGTGTCACGGGTCAACATCAGCCCACCCGGCACCAGATTTCACAATAAAATTCCTATCAAAGTATCATTGGAGACTATTTTGCAGTGACATCAGAGATATTATATCCGAAGCATCTGTGGACAGATGTGTGGACGCAGAGGCTGCAGTGGAAAAGTCTTTTTTTATTTGGAAGGTTCAACCTGAGTGAAATGATCTGGAAGTATCTAAGTGGCAGCCATGCCACATGACCTTCCTTTATGAAAGGAAAGGAGAAATGCCATCCCACAATTCCTTGCTGCAACAACATTTAACAACAGGTGGTTGTAGTTTGACAGCAGATCAATATAAATGTAGAAACAACAGAGCAATGTTTTATGTTTGGGATTCGAACCAACACTGATGGAAATCCTTTTTGAGCGCCAAATCCATACACTCAGATTTCTTCTCCTTCAGATCATGAGGAGCAAGCACATCATATTCTTAATACATAAATGTAGTTGACTGTACGAAAAAATAAAATTTCTCTACTAAACAAATGGCAAAACTCTACATAACCTGCAGACATCTGAATATCATTTATTCTGGTCTCTGTTTCAGTCCTGTTTGTTTTGTGTCTGTGGTCAGGACAGGAGCATTTATCATCGATGTGTTATAAATAAAGGTGGTTTAAAAAGATTTTCATGAAAGTGCTGTGATTCTGTCCTCTTCCTAACTCCTTATGACCTCTCCTTTACATCTTTCCTTGACCTCATGACGTTTTCCATCAAGGTGGAGAGGTGGTTGGGAAAGGAGATCGTTATGACTTTTCAACCGCAGCCTTGTTTAAATGACTGTTCAGCACTGGTGCATGCTGGGAGGCTCAGTGGTAAGTGGGATTCATGTAATATTTAGTCTAAGAGGATTTATCATCTCTCTGATTTTAGATCACATTATATCAGAACTTCAAAATCTCCAGACTACCTTGAGAACAGATGGAGCTTTATAATTCCAAACTCAAAAGAACATTATCTCAAACAAAAGCCCTCACAGAGACGACCTGTGTATCTTCATCTCACTCACACTCTCCCTCACACACACACAGTCTCACCTAGACAAACAACACATGACGGCGGAGCATCCCTGCGCACGTCCTTCACACGCACGCCCGTTTGGCGTGCAGCATCTCAATGAGCAGGTTGTTGCAGGGCACCTCTCCGCTCAGGTGCATGTAGCACAGGTAGTCCTCCGCCTGCGTGCTGAGGGAGCGCAGCTCTGGCAGCCGCACCACCAGCTGGCTGAACTTGTCCTGGAACTGAGGGTAGGTGGACAGGGTGTACTCCAGCAGGGCTGTGTTCACCTGCTCCTGGACACCCTCCACGAAGGCCTGGTTCTCCAGCAGTTTCACATCTGCTCAACACACACACGCAGGGGGAAATTTAAAGTCCACACATGAGGTTGTGGATGAAGCTCTATTGCTGATGCCAGTTTCTAAATGTAACAAACATGAGGCTGAATTTCAGGGAAATGTTTATAAGATGATGCAGGAAATACCTTAAATATTTTTGTTTGGTCTGTTGATTTATCCAGCAAAACCCAAAGAGTGAACAACATATACGAAGTGAAGAGCTGGAATAAAAGATATGTGATAGGGCAAGGAAACATGAGCTTAAAGCTAATTAAGAGGAGATAAAAGGCTAAAACTATGTTAATGAGCCACATCATAGAAAAGGTGTTATTTTCTCACAGACTGGTTTTCATTCTGGTTTTACAGCTCTACAATATATTATGCTTTCCCATCAACCTGCTTTAATGCATGTTTTAAACATCCGCAAAAAATAAATGGGGTTTGGTATATTTGAAAATATGCCTCAATATCACAAAAACATGATATTGAAGATTTATAGACAGCTGTGGGACCTGCTTGTTTTGTTGCATCATAGGCATGAAAACCCACAAAAAAACAGTAAATGCAGATAATTGATAAAAATGGTGTTAATTAATAAACAAAGAAATGTTTCATTTTGTATATTACTGCTCAAAAGCTTTGGAACCAGTCAATTTTTCCTGTTTTTATTGAAATTTCATCAGTTAAAGTCCAGTGGAAAACCTTAAATGGTGCAAAGGTTAAAAAAATAATAATAAATAAATAAATAAATAAATAAATAAAGGTTTATGTCACCAAAAACTGTAAATGTGATAGACAGCAGGTTTCTCAAGGATGAGGAAACTGGTGAACTTCCATGTTTCCATGAAGCCATGAAGCCTTTTCTCCAGGTTGATCACTGACAAACTGTGTCACTACACCTTCTGATGCATCGTTAGGACAACACTGTACAACAGACTGGTTGGTCAGGGCTTCAGCCTACAGTAAAATAATGAGCCACAACATCAGGGGATCAGAACCAGCAGCACAGTCTCCAGACCTGAACCCCATGAAGCTTGTTTGGCAAAGCAAAGTGCAACACATCTGTGCGAACTTCTACAACAGTGGTGCAACCAACTTTCTGAGGAATGTTTGATTTCCACTGTAGAAAAAAACAACACATTAGGTCCTAGGGTTAGGGTGCTGCTTTTATTTCAGAAACACTGAGACACTCGCTGAACTGCGTAAATTTAAATAACAGCTGCACAAACGGAGGTGTCTGGACATTGTTGAAATATTTCCAAATTAAAAATGTTTTCATAACAGTTGACAGGCCACTATTTTTTGAATGATTCTTGTCTTGAGTGAGAAACTTGGAAACGATAGTTAACTAACTAATCTTATCTCAAGGTCCACTTACTGTAAGACGTTCTGGAGCATCCAACCACATTTCATCAGTATCATTTTAAAAAAAGGGTGGTGAGTGGACCGTGATCAGTTTCTAGCAGATGACTGTGTTTGAATGGAAACTAGTTAGTTTTTGGTCAGAACAGGATTTCAAGGCTTATACAGACGATACTTTTGCACTCAGGCTGCTCAAAACCAATATTCAGTGTAACATTTGACCATTTTCATTCAGAGAAATTGCTTCAATTTGTTCTAGTATGTTAGTATTTTATATATAAGTTAATATTAATGGTCCATTTCAGAAAGAAGGAATAAATCAGTTAGACTGTTGCATACTTCCTATTCATTTATGGTCTAAATGCCAGCTATTAGGTTTTCTATATATGCTATGTGTATCTATACTTGGGATGTGGGTGGCTGTGTGTGTGTGTGTGTGTGTGTGTGTGTGTGTGTGTGTGTGTGTGTGTGTGTGTGTGTGTGTGTATGAGACAATAGCCAAGCCCTTGGGTGGACTGGCATTCAGCATCAGCTGAGCCCATCTTGGAGAATCCATTCACACAGTAATTAAATGTTTTGAATCAATGTTCTGAATCATCTTTTCAGACTGCTTAAGGGCAATTAAATTACCCCCGACAAACCTGACTCTGAGGATGCGGGAGAGCGAGAGCGCAAGCAAAGAAGCCGTCGGCAAAGACAGCAAATATTTTCTGCCTATGACAAGTGCTCTTACCATTCAAAGGCTCTTTGTTCCCCGCTTTGCCAGCGCTAAACAGCAAACACTTCTGGGAATCTGGGCAAGCCACATCTATGCTCTCTCCATCTGCACAAGCCTCTACATGAATGTTGGCCCTACCATCGAATGATAGACCCATCCATTACGCTTCTTTTGAATGCCATTAGTGGACAATGGAGGAGGACGTCTTTGTTAATATTGGCTTTTGTCAACCAAAGAAATTTAAATAAGTGAATTTATTGGAGGAAAAAGGGCCAGTTTGGAAAACACTTGTAACCTTATAGATAAATAGGTGCAGCAGATGATCTGCAGTGGTGACATTTTTTCATTAAAATATTAGTGTTGCTATTCAGATTCAGCCAAAAGACAGCGTCACTATGTCTCTGCAGCCGCACAGAGTTGACTGATTTTTGTGTCAAAACACGCTATTATTCTGAAAATACACAATCTACAGGCTTCACATCAAAGCTCAGGCTTTTCAAAAGACATTTTGTTTTTAATAGGTCAGTTAAGGGTGAATCTTTCTTATTTTAAACACTGAGACTCTATATATGAAATGAAAAAACAGTTTTTCCTGTTTTCAGCCTGACAAACCTGGTATCACCAAATCAAAAATCACAATAAGTTTGATATAAGATTTCTTTTCTTAAAATTTCTTTTCAGTCTGATTTTTTCATAAGATGAAACACAAACAGGACATTGACTCACTGGGGTTGAACAGGAGGAGGAACTTCAAACAGGCAATCTCTCTGCGGTCGACCTGCAGCAAGCGCAACCTCGCTGCCAGCTCCTGACCCTTCTGGACCAGACCGGACAGAGTCGCCTCAGCCTGGGACAGGATGGACGACAGCTCCACCTGCAAACACAGGCCGCTGGTTATTTTCTAAGGCCCCTGTAGTCATGAGACTGTCATGATGCTGTCTTTCCTTCAGTATTTTTAATTATGTAGAAGCACAGAGTCATGTGATGGGGTCCTGTATTTCTCCCGCTCATGTATTCCAACATTAAGTAAAGCTTTTAGGGGCCCCTGGGCCCCTGGGAGCATCAGGTGCAATCCAACTCACATAATGTTGTCTTAAATGTGTTCATTAGGTCATGTTTAAACCTATATATAAATAATTAAATTTACATTACCATTTAAGCAGCTCTTGAAAAGACTAATACACTGATATGGTGTTTTTATCATGTGATAAATGATACGTCAGTCCACCTCATGAACCGTAACAGGAACATACCACTACATTTAATTTTGTGCACATATTAAAGGTCCATATTTTAACTCTGAAGTGTTGATCTCCATCAGAAAATATATTTGTGGTTTTACTAACTAAAAACCATCTCAGTGTAGTTTTACATCTCCTCTCTCAGGCTTCTCTCTGGAGCTCTAGTAACAACAGGTCAGTGAGCCAATCAGAAAAGAGGATCTGAGACTCTCTTCCGAGTGATCCAATAAAAATCAGCAGATTTCAGGTGAACACTCAGAGAAACCAAATCCTGCAAGTTTTGATTTTGTGTCCAGGTGGGTGGGGCTTTGGGCGTGGCTGAGGGTGGTGACTGCTTTGTTGTGACATCACAAAGTTCCAGAAGTCCTGACGGCTGGTTTTAAGGCTCAGTTTCTGAATACAGGCTGTGTGCATTTCTCTGTGGACTGAGGCTTTGATACTTTCACAGTATTAATATAGAACCTAGACCTGCTTTATAATCACAAACACATGGACATCTACCTTTAGACTGTGTGGACTTTGTGTTGGAATGTAGTTTTCTCACCACATCACAGGGCTGCTAACTCTAAAATGATTTACCTGGATTTTGTCATGTTAAAAAACATGACAAAATCCAGATCAGTGGCTTCAGCAAAAAAAAAAATATCAGTATTGCTATCAACTGGCTCCATTTGAAGTAAGGAAAAAAGCCCTTCTTTAACGGCGTCTTGAATGAAGTGAGGTGGAAGTGAATGAAGCATACTGTGCATTGTGTTGATGGGAAGTTGTTCGAGGGAGTTGCTACCTCCTGGCCTGTCACCAGCAGGATGCTGTCTTCCTTTCCATGTTGCACTTGTCTAAAAATGTGATCCAGGACCAGGAGCTCAGACCAGCAGTTATGGAGCAGCTTCATTTGATCTCCCACCTTCAGGAAGCACAGACAGACAGACAGACAGACAGGAGATGCAGATAAAGAAAGCAACCACAGACAAAAGCAGCTTTTTCTTAAAGTGATAGTTCAGGTTATTGACATGAGGTTGTATGAGGTTTACTTTTTTATTACATTTCCTTTGGCACTACAGTTTCTTGACCGTTGAACTTTCATATTCCTACACTTACACTGTATTATGCTGCAGATCAGCTGTTTGACGGCAACATAAAGCTGTGTAAATATTCAAAATATAGTTTACACTTAAACAGATGGGTTTTTTTTAGGTGGGCATTTTTAAAGAGGCTGTCCTCGTCCACACCCAACCCGAATCTACTGCAGCTATAATACAGGAGTACCTCACATAACCCCACCTAAATTCACCCAAACTATCCCTTTAAAGCATGTCCACAATCCAAGGTTCCCTCTGTTCATACATACATATGTTGAAGCTGAAAATCCTGATCGATATCCTTTAGATCTGTAGATTATTCCTCTGTTACCGTCTCCCACAGCCTCTGTACTCATTGTGCACACAGCAAATCAATATCCTCCTTTCTCAGGTGTATTCACCATCATTTAGTGTTGTTGTGTGATGTTGAGTATGTTATAGTTTGTAGAAGCATTTGGCTTTCCTTTCCCCTTCCATTTGAAACTGATATTCATATAAATGTGTGTTTACTATCTACTAGTCTTAGGACGCTATTTGATAAAATCAAGTATTGCAGTATTAAAGTATGTATATGTGATATTTTTCATAATAATTATAATAATATTTAAAGTTTGAATATCATATAATTATATTTTTTTTTAAACAACTGAAACATAAAATACAATATAATTATACAATATGTGATAACACTGCATTGAATTATGTGACAAACCAGAGATAAAAATTAAAAGAAGAGAAGAGAACTGAAGTGAAACTCAGTGTGTTTGATGCTTGTGTGTCAGTGTGTGTGCTGATGCATGTGTATGAGCTATTGCTGTGTCCCACGTTGTGTATTTATGATCATCATGTCTGAGACCTCCTCAACCTGTTCACCTCACCTCTCCCTAACCCCCCACCCCCTCATCTGCTCTGCTCTGGCTCTGGGGGATGGGTACATGCAATATTGTCTCTAAAGTGAAGGACACAGCAGTCAGTAATTTTGCAGGCGCAGCTGCTAATAGGCCCAAACATACATTCATCTGACACGGAGCTGACAGAATTACTGTCTATCTGAATGAAACTATATATCAGTCGAAGAGGGGAGGGTCCAATCTTGTTGGATGCCACGCACTCATCTGGACTGGAGCAGCGGTGGGGGTCTGGGTGTACAATGATAAAGAAAGGGGTTAAGGAAGCGAGAGGTCTCAGCGACCTCCTGCGCTTCCTCTCCAGGAGGAGTCGGACACTCAGCTGAAGCCAAAAACATCAGGAGAGAGGCGCTCTGTTTTATCCATCACGGGGATATCCAGTGCTCTGGTCTGTGCATGTTAGGATTTGGAGCTGGGTTAGTCTGATGCATCAGGCTGTATACCTGCTTGAACTAAAAATCTCAGACAAAATAAAAAAGTGTGCATCAAAATCCTGGTTCAGTGCGCAGTCAGCTGACCAGCTGCAGAGGAAGATCTACCAGAGTCATCCTCATCAAATATTCCTCTGGAGCTCTGTGGACAACACTGCAAATCATGAGAACTTTATTGAAGGGTTGCATATTTTTTTTCATCACCCTTCTTGTTATGTTAACAGAGTTGTAGACCAGTGTTGACATTTAAACACCAGTAAACCTATGAATTAGTTTTTATATTATATCATCATTCTCAATAAGACTGCATCACTTATTTGTAGTTGGATTTGTAGTTTGCTTTATTTTGTGAAAGTCAAGACAACAAATACGTTGAACTATTCTTATTTAAGCTTAAAGTGGCTGAACATGATATAGAAACGGACTACAGACCAGATCTAACCTATTCTCCACAGATGGTTACAGATATGAACTGAGCAGAGGAGGCTGATGGCGTTATCAGCAGTCAGGCAATCAGTGTCTGGCATTGCCAACTTTTGGCACAAATACATCGTACTGGCTTCACCCTTTAAAAATCAAAGACAAAACCAGCAGCGGCAATTTAAATCCAACAAGCTCAGTGGGATTACAAACGTTTTTATACACTCAAAATGAGCCCACAGGTCGTCTGCCAGCAGGTTATCACGACCCATAGTTAGGTTTTGTTGCTAGGCGACATCTTGTGGACATAGTAATCATGACAGGAGCAAAGGGAAAAGTACAGTGATGTAGTTTATAGAGCGACAAAGTCCACATCAGGAGGAGGTTGGGGTGGATGGATGAATATGACACAGGAGAGCGGTGTTCGACTCCCATGTGAAAGTAGCAGCTTATGTTGTTTCTATTATCCATGACCATTTGTTATTATTATTGTAACCATGACAACAAAGATCATCTAATGTTGAGGAAGTGAACATAAACCTAAATCTAACCAAGCCATGACTGTTATTACTGTAGCCATGGTGATGAAGGTAGGTACACTGCTGTTGGTACAGTCTGTGTGTTTATTATTTTTAACCTGAGGTGACAGCTCTATTAATTGAGTCAAGTATCATAAGTTCATTTTTTTATGTCAACACATTGTTGTATTGTTCAACATTTACAGAAACTGACGAATCTGGAACAACCAACTGACTGACTCCTAAACCTGGAGAATAAAAACCCTGTGGAGTGGACTTTAGTCAGTAACTTTAACTCTGTGATGTCATTAGCTAACCACTGGTAGGCTATGTGTTAGGAAAGGACAAATATGACTTATGATTTCCATAAGAAATCAATCAAAATCAAAATCAAAGGTTTATCTAGAATTTTAAAAAAAGTCACAAACCTCGACACTTTCTCAAGTTAGATGGAAAATGTTCGTAGGCAGTGATGAAGTTTGGTAAACACAGCAAACATTTCAAACTAAAGGAACCTTCCTTTATTTCTAAACCTTCAAACACAGACTGAAGATCAGACCATGGTCTCTTGTGCAGAACATTTTTCAAAACAAAAGAAAATTCATTACACCAACTAAAAGTAACAAGTACTTCATAGAAATGCAGTAGAGTCAAAAGCACAGTATTTGTGTAGTGGAGGAAAAGTCATAAATTTACACAAAAAATAATAATAAAGTACAGATACTCAAAAAATACTCAAGTAGAGTACTCAAGTAAATGTACTTCGTTACTGTCGAGCCCTGATTGTAACCATGATAACCAAGGTCCCTTGAAAAATCAAAAACAAAACCAGGAGCAGTGATTTAAATTATTAATTATATCGTCAGTTGAGACCAAATTTGTGCACAGAGTGGGGTTTGCTGCAGTGACAGTTTTTAAACCACACACAGGAAGTGTCTGCTGTGGGAATAGTGTGGAGTGAGCTTCAGAGCAGAGACAGAGCAGAGTGCCAGCAGATACTAAGAGCTGCACGGCCAGAGTGAACTGCTTTAAATACCATAATACTCAAGAATACTTTGGAAGCTTGTGGACATGCTGTAGACAGAGTGGAAACAAACTTAACCTGCATTGCACCTCGGCAACAAACCTGCTGAGCTGAGCAGCAGGAAAAAATGACTTTATACATAAAAAGAGTGAAATTATCCCTCCCTGAAGTTCATCATTCAAAGTGCTACAGGGGAAAAATGTGAATATTTAGTAAGTTTTACCTTGAGTGTATTAAAAAGTGCCAGTCTCTCTGAGACTGCTGCTTTATTTTGTAGTTCAGAGTGGATATCTGTTACATCCATTTTTGACCAAAACTCTTCAAAATCTTTTTTGGACATGTTACTTTAAAATTGACTGTCTCTGGTACACTGCCTGTAGCAGCAGCACATTTATGATGTTTATTGTGTGCAACATCTCCCATGTTCAACTGGTGAAAGGAAGGTCAGACACAAGACACGACAAAGGCCTCCACCGCTGGGGAACCGCAGCAATCAATAGCTCCCATTCTGCTCACAATTTAATAACAATGTAGACGAGCGCGGCACGGAGCTGCAGCGGAGGGATGACATTCCCCCGTTATCGTCTGCGTGGAATGTAATAATCCAGCCGGGGGAAAAAGCTCTTTCTGCAGGGAGGTTCTCTTGGCAAAACATGCACAGCTTTGTTCTCACTGTCCATGTTCGCCATCCACTGAACGTGGAAATGGTCTGACTGTCAACAGAAATACATCAGATGTGTGAAGCACAAAGCTCTGAGGCACAATGAGCCTGCACAGTTATGGTGAAAAAAAAAAGTAAAATTACTGAAAAATCATGTTTTCTTTTTTTTTCTTTTTTCATATTTTCCTATGACGATTTATGCGAATTTATGCAAATTTATATATAAATAAATAACATTTATGCGAATGAAAAGATTGTTTTATTTTGAAAGGCAAATACTGCCTGAAGCACGAAACCTACATTTTGATTTTACATATTCATTTTCACATGAACATGGTAACTGAAACAGCAAATATTAATTGTTGACATTATTAGAGTAAGTAATATTGTTGGCTGGACCCACCAGAAATTAGATTTTGTTATAGTAATTTGAAACAGCATAATGAGGAAACTTTTTAAATCTTCGTCAAGGTTCAGAATGTGAATGCAGTGTATTCTGCTCAAAGCAACCAGAGCATGATTCTTTTTTTTTTTGTGAGTGTGTGTGTGGTTTTAATATGACACTCACAGCATTCAGGTTATGGTATGATATTAAAAAAAAGTCTGTTAAAATCTTCTTCTCAGTATTGTCTTATGCCCATGACAAAACAAAGACCTCAACAACCATGAAGGTAATAAGTGTTGTATAATGTGTAGTAAAACTCTCACACAGTAACTGTACAGGGGATGAAACATTCGTTTTAAAGGCTGCACATAAACAGGGCTCAGATTGTTTTTGCTCTTCATTCTGAGTCTTTAACGCTGCAGTGACAGTGTGTGTGTGTGTGTGTGTGTGTGTGTGTGTGTGTGTGTGTGTGTGTGTGTGTGTGTGACAAAATAAAACAAAGCAGAAAATACAAATGAGTTAAACAACACGAAGACAAGTCCGCAGCATCTGCACTGGAGGATTTCTCAAGTAAAAACAGGGAGCACATCACATGCTGCTGTAGACACGAGAATTTGACTTTTGTGCACGTAAAGAATCTGTATATTTTGTGGATGGTTCATTCGTAATGTGACGTGTAGTTTTATGTATCAACTCCTCTGTGCTCCTCTCCTCTATCAGCTGTGAAGTCTCCCTCTAACTCAGGCTACAGCTTAAAGATACCTTGTTGTTGTTAGTCTGAAAAGATGCAACAATTCACATTGGCACCACAATGTGGTCTTTGTTTCTGAGACAAGGATGCCGTACAAAAAAACAACAAAAAGACTGATCGTCCTGATGTTCTCAGAAACCGAGAATTCAATCATCATTTTTTAGGCTTTGGTGTTTGGACACTGAGAGCAGATTATATAATGTGAAATCACTTGTTACAGTAACACACGATGCACTGATGTTTAACTGTTCAGCTTATTTGTTGTATCAGATCACTTTGCTAAATGAACACATCATTTTAAATTAAATGACAAAGGCTGCTGCTGCAGTCAGAGAAAACTATCGGACTGAAAGGATTTTGTTTTGATAAAAAAATAATAATAATTCTTATGAATTGGTCAAATCCAGACTGCAATGCTGTGATATTTCAGACAAAATAAACTTTGGCCACTGGTCTCTAGTATTACTGTTGGGAAGGCTATGTGGTAATATATTGGCTTACAAACATCCAACAACTGCAGCGTAATGATGTAAAACAGCAACTGAGAGATAAACTGGAAATAATAAGTTAACAAAGTCAAAAAGTCAAGCTGAAACCTAGCCTTCTAGGTTTGAACATGTGTCGGTCTTTACCTTATCATGAAAGTCTTTCTAAGAGGAAGTCCTGAAGGCAAACTTCTTCACGTACTCATAATGACTGCTTGGTGTTGTGTTGTTAATGAAGTTTAAACAAAAACAACAGTTTGGACAGTTTGCTGGGGGGGCGGTGATTGCATAGCTGTGACATCACAAAGTTAAAGAAGTCCTGACGGCTCATTTTAAGGCTCAGTGTCTGAATACAGGCTGTGTGCATTTCTCTGTGGATTTGCACTTTCACAGTCTTTCTATAGAACTTTATAATAAAGAAAAGACCTGCAAGTCTCACTTTCTACAATATGGGACCTTTAAGTTTTAATAGTAAGTCGTATGTCAGCACAGGGCAGATTGAAGATGGTGGATGTTTTGTGCTGCTTTCAGTGAGTTGCTACAAAATATGGTTCAGAAATCCATGCTGCTGTTTACGCAAAGACACATCAGCAGAGAATAGCAAAGCTTCACATGCTACAGGGATTTGTAACAAATAACCCAGCAGCAGTGGCTCAGGATGCACAGCAGGTCGTCCACTAACCAGAAGGTCCGTGGTTCGATCCCCAGCTCCTCCTCCGGCTCCTAAACCCCAAATGCCCCTGACGGCTGTCCCATCAGTGTATGGATGTGATGTGTGAATTGTAAAGCGCTTCGAGTGTTGGATAAGACTAGAAAAGCTCTGTATAAGTGCAGTCTATTTACCATTTGTTCATCAAGTTCTGTTTACTTATCTTAGCTGTATAATTTCCACCTAAACATATATCACTTATAACTTATATTACCAAAATATGAGCATTTAGTTTTCATGTAAATTGTTAACTTAGTGTCCAGCAGTAGAAGACTGCGTAGCTTCTAAGGCTACAGGTCCAGATGAGCAGTTTAGCTCAGATTCAGAAATAATCTCTGTCCATATTAAAAAAAAACTGAAAACTTATATCACATGACCATTCACAAACACTGGGCATGAGCAAGCCGGTGTAAACAGGAAGCAGATTGTCAACTGTACAGTTGGTTAATTGCAGAAAATACTATGAACGAGGAACAGCAAAGACAGTTGTAGAATTAAAATCCAGAACTGAACTGAACAACAGCTGCTGCAAAGACAACAAGGTCAGTAACACTTAAATTCATTATCCATGTTGCTTTAACCATTGATGTTTGAGGCTGATAAGAGCCAATCAGGAGGCGACTGTGCGTCATTGCTTTCAATTGTCTCCGTCTCTGCCCGTCCAGACTAAAATGCCACCCACACATTTCAAACTAAGCAGCAACGTTTATGAAAGTCTCCGTTTCAGGGGCTGAAACCTAGTTTCAGTAGTGTGGACAGAGGAGTAAACGCAGAGGAAGTGATGTGCCTTAAAACTAAACTATTAGCAGGATATGAGCAGACCCGCTCCAGCTGTACCAGAGTTAATAAATTACATTTGATCAAAATACGAAGAAGGAGTCTCAACAAAGCTCGAGTCAAACCTTCTGTTGCAAATGAAACTGTTCAACTGGTTGTGTCACTTTGACCGTGGTTTGTCAGGAAAGAATTATAATCCTCCATTTTCACCTGTTGTATTCAGCCACACTGTCAGCAGCAGCAGAACAGTGAACCACAACAACTGTATTGATTTGTCTGTGTCACTAAATCACCTGAACTGTCCAGGACTACACAGCTCACAAAGACACAGCGCTGGAGACACTGATGTATGTCCAATCATTATCCTCCGAGGTGTGTGAGTGTGTGTGTGTGTGTGAGTGTGTGTATGTGTGTGTGTGTGTGTGTGTGTGTGTGTGTGTGTGTTCAACATCAAGGAAATGCACCACACTACAAGACAGCTGTGTCTCAGGAGGTTAATTGGAAGATTGACAGTTTGATTCCCAGCTCTGCAGGTTGAAGTGTCCTTGGGCCAGAGCCCTACATGAATGTGTGAATGTGGTTTGTAATGTAAAGAGCTCTGAGTGGTCAATAAGACTAGAAAACATCCATGTAACTGCCAACCATTTCCCAGTCACGTTCCTTGTGACTGTAATTCTACATTTTATGAGCTGCAACATCGTCACATTAAACACAATGATGTCACGGCTCATTATGCAACAGTTGACATGAATAGAAATCAAATCTTTTTAAATCTTTCTATGAAACATCACTGAACGCATTGTGCTGACATGGAACAAAAAACCTTCATCAAAATGTTAATGATGCAACTTAATCATAATCATTTATCTTTTGCTTCTCTTCCTGCAGAGAAATGACTGATCTCTATCTGCCTCCTGCTTGTGCGTGTTTCAGGTCAAATCATGTGCACTCATACGTGTGTGTGTGTGTGTGTGTGTGTGTGTGTGTGTGTGTGTGTGTGTGTGTCATCATGGCAAACTGTGGTCCTGGGGACACCTACTGTAGCGCAGGAACTACCACAGAGATGGTTTGAGGACTTTGTGTGTCTGTGGACAGATTTTGTCACCCTGATAGCTTCACAACCTGCTGATAAGATAAGTTTGCTCAAAGATAACTGGAGTTCAGCAAAGAGACCTGAGCTCCCTTCAGGAGAATCAGGTGGAATTATCACCCAATCATGGCTGACCATGTTCTGTCCAGTGATTTCACTCAGGCTGGTGTTACAATGTGAGAACAGACTGCCGCTCCGTGTCCTTCACTCATTCTGCTATCAGGCTGCTAAACGCTGACAGTTACATCTAAACTTTTAATTACAGTGATTTATTTATTGAAATTATTTATTCACAATATGAACTGTAACAAAATGTGTTATTTTATCTATTTGAATGATTTCACTCACTGCTGCTCGTTGCTCCCTTGCATTGACCCATGCATGCTGATCTGTCTGATGTGTAACTAGTTTTCCTGTGAGTTCTGAAGTTGTGTGTATGGACCAGGTGAGCTGCAAAGGTTGTTTCCTTCTTGGGATTAATAAAGTTGTCTTTATCTGAATCTGAAACTCCACAGGTGTGTGTGTGTGTTGAGACCAAAATGAAGGCTGAGTTTGAAGATGGGCGTGGTCAGACCCACGAGGACTGAGTGCTCACGTAATGTTGCACTAATGCTTTTTTTTGGGGTCGGAACATCTACATGTTGACGGGTGATATGAAGTGGTCTCCAGTCGTTACCATGACACACAAACACCCACTTGCTTGATTTAGTGAATTCATCACAGTGAACGTTTATTTGACAAATATCAAATCAGACAGAATATTTAACTTTCTGGTCTCTGCAAGTCGATTTTCACCACCTGAAAAAATTGACTGTAGTGGGTCCGTTCTGCATGAGTGAACTGTGAGTGCATTGTGGGTATATGAGTCCACTTCATCAACTGTGAATGCATTTTGTTTCATCCTGAGGAAGAAAATAAGGCTGTGAGCTTAAAACAAGCTCCCTCGTCTTAAAACCAGCCTTTCTTCTCCTGCTCATTTGAGCAAAGCAGATGTTATGTAACCTTGTTCCTGTTATTTTTAGTGCTATTAACATGTTAGAGAAAATACAGAGAAGACCAGACCGTGGTAAAGATTCTCATCTCTTGTGTCATGAAGCAGTTCATTTATTGAAATGTGTGATTTTTACGACTAAAATCAGGAGCTTTGATGTAACGACCGATGAGAGAGTGAGAGAAAAGACAAACAGAGGAGGGTCTGTGTCGCCCTCATCTTTTTTGTGCATCATTTCATTCATGTGTAACGTTTCTCCCTCTGCCTTCTTTGGACTGTGTGCCTGTGTGAGCATGAGGGTGGGATAAAGGGCTCAGTACTCACCCGGAGCTCCTTGAAGAAGATGCAGCTCCGGGCCCACTCCACTATGGAGAACAGAGTCTGGTCTGCCATACGACACATTAGGCTGAAGGTGCTGGGCTTGTCCAGCCGGCCCCGGCCACCCTGCTCCTGCTGCAGATGAGCAACGATCTTATTCTGCACCACCAGTTCGTCCGGGTCACAGCGCAGCAGCTCCAGAACCAGCGGCGGCAGGCTGGGCGGCTGTGGTGAGGCTGAGGGATACATGTCTGGGTAGGGGTATCCTGTCAGAGACTCAGGGGAGCTGGTGTAGTCAGGGCACTCAGCTTTAATTACCCTGCCGGGGAAGGCTGTGTACTGGTACTGGGTGGTGAGGGGCACGTGGGACTGCATGGCCATGCCCAGGGATGGGGGTCCGTAGGGGTTGGCCTCGTAGTCTGTAGGGGTGATGGAGCTCGGGGTGGTGGGGAGCAGGCTTTTGGAGATGGTGGGCAGGGTGTGCAGGGTGCCGGTGAAGCCGTAGTCGGTCTGCAGCGGGGAGGCCGGAGGAGGAGC
Source organism: Trachinotus anak (assembly GCF_046630095.1). Taxonomy (NCBI): domain Eukaryota; kingdom Metazoa; phylum Chordata; class Actinopteri; order Carangiformes; family Carangidae; genus Trachinotus; species Trachinotus anak. Next base: position 1,709,976 of record NW_027273859.1, on the reverse strand, counting down.
TGCGCTCTCCAGCTTGAACCCGTTGGATCGTATCAAAGCCTTCTTCTGCTGCTTCAAGGCCCTGTCTCTCTTGTACATGGGGCCAAACTTATTCCTCCCCCCACGCATGCGGTCGGCACGCACAGCTGTCACACCAGAGACGAGAGGCGAAAAACAGATTCACAGATGAGATACCCACTCCACTGAATTCCCCCTGAGGAGCACTGAACTGAACAACCAGAGGGTAAAATCACAACTCGCACTTCAGAAGGATCCCAAACAGAGTAAATAACGGACATGTTGGTCATTTTTGCTTCCCTTTTTAGGCCTGAGAATAATCCCCAGAGTCTTGCAGCTCCACTCCTTCTTGTAGTCTAAATAGAGCTTTTGATTTAAAACAGGGGAGTCTCCGGAGTTTTATCAGTAAGTCAAGAATGTGTCCTTTTTCTGCTACGGAAGCAGGTGCTTTCCTGCATTGCTGTCTGGGAATTAATCCCATCCCATGTTAGTAGGAAACAACGTGAGAGCCACCATCCCACAAATCAAAAGGCTTTTTTACTATGTGATAAATTTGTCAACTTATCAAAAGAATATATATACACTGAAAATAAGTGCAGCTACATCACTGCACATTATTATTATTAGAATTACAACGCCATAAAATATGCAGCCAAATGTGTTACAGTGGGAAAATTTAAATTTCTCCTCCCAGATAAATAAGAACATTACAGTAATAACACGATCATTAAATGGTGGAAGGAGGCACGGGCTGATTTAAACAGTGACGTTTACCTTCTAGCCGCATCCCGACGTTGAGGCATTTCTGGAAGCGACAGAAAGGACACCTCTTCCTCTGGGTTTTGTCTATTTTGCACTCCTGGTTTTCCGCACACGTATACCTCTTGTTGTTCTGCACCGTCCTCTTGAAGAAGCCCTGAAACAAGGGACGATGCATGAGAGGCAGCGGTGCAACCTTAGTCCCCGGCCGGGAAATGACCGTTTTCCAGTAGGCCTATCTGTGGTTCTGCGAAGGCTAAATACATCATTCAGGACCTGAGATACACTGCGGACGAAATCAAGTGCCGGTGAGACTCGACAGTGAGTTAATGGAATGTTGCATTTTTCTATTTTACCTTAATAGACAAAAATAATTTAAAACAGTCCGCGAAGTAATTTATTTAAATGCCACAATATTTTAATCCATTTAAAAATGTAAAAAAATAAAATAAAATAAATATATATATATATATATATATATATATCGACCATAATGACAACATCCGACTAAACAGCGAACATTACAACAGGATTCGGTATTTCTGTAAAGTCAGAACAGAAACAGCTCATTGGTTGAATTTTTATTTTTTCAGTTTTATCCGGGTTGAGGTTTGTACCTTGCAGCTCTCGCAGGTGAGCAGACCGTAGTGGTACCCGGACACTTTGTCTCCGCACACAGGACACAGCTCTTCCAGGTCATCATCATACGTGTACTCCATAACCTTCAGAGTCACACCTGGCACACACACACACACACACACACACACCAAGGACAACGTGGCACAGTGAGTGTTTAATAGAAACACATTTCTGTCGGCGATTTATAAAGAACATTTTCGAAAATTAAAAAAGCTTCAAATAGGATAGGATGGAATTTAATTCTGACATTACACAAATAATGTTTACATTTCTCAGTTTAATCACCGTGTAATAAATAAGCATAGCTACTAATTTAATCTGACTTTAAAATGCATACAGGCAATAAGAAAAATGTTATTTCCATAAACGTAACATTTATTTTAAAAAGTCCAATAGAGGTCATTTATTCTTTAGGCTATGTATTTTTGTATTTGATCGAAATCATAATTATATTTATCTAATATAAAGCCTGTTGTGCTTTACTTCATAATTAAGGATTCTTCATGTTTGTTTTATTAAAGCTCTTATATGCTACATGCAGCCTATATACAATATAGTCCTGTTTTAGAGATACGAATGTTCATTTAACAGTATAATGCAGGTTATGTAGAGTTTTTCTGCCTGCATTATGAACCTGCTACTTTTTCAATAAATCTATAATTTTACATGAGGAAGGTCGGAACTATTTTCAAGCTGCAACATGACAGCTCAGTGCATATGGGCTGAAGAGGCCTCACACAGATGTGTTACTGGCTGATTCTGTACGAGCTAAATAAAAGGAAGCTGCGGTCTCCGTTAATCCACAGCAGCTAATAAATGTGTGTGTGTGGGGGGGGCCGCTCACATTCAGAGTGTGGGTTTACCACGGTGGATTCTGGGAGAAACTCACACATGATGAACTGTGGTTTTAACCTCATCAACACGCGCGCGCATTTATTTTCTCCAGTGGTCCGGCGGCGCGAGGCCCACGTGCACCTGAAGGCAGCGATCCTTCACCTGTGCGCGTGGAGCTCGATTTACCACGACCTCCGTGGGTTCGATTCACGTGATGAAACAAACATGATCACACCCCACGGCGCGT